>NW_008707123.1:98822-102041 GCF_000327385.1 Lottia gigantea | reverse complement strand
AAGACTGGCAGCAAAGTTACTAGAGTAACATGAAGTGACAAGGTTGACCGTGCATAGAGAAACTTTGGCTGCCCCATGTGGGCTGATTGGAAAGACATCGACCAGTCCATGACAGGAAAACCAAAGGTCGGTGCGCCAAACGAAGAGCGGTGTCTGCCAACGTTGCCTCTCCGTTACCACTTCCTCGCAGTGATGTCAGCAGCAGTGAATGTGTAGAATCGCGGATGAGAAACTCACTGTAACCAGATGATTTCGGATTGATGACATGATGGGCTTCATCCCCCCTCTTACAAACAATACTTAGTAATGGTTTTTCAAGATGATTTAAAACTAGCTAATTGTTGCATGTAACAAATGAACTTGGTTGTTTTGTACAATAACAACCATATTGGCATTTTCAGTCACCATAATGGCATATACTTTCATCACCATATTTTGGCATTTACTATCACCATATATTTGCATTCACTATCACCATATTTTGGCATTTACTATTACCATATATTGGCATTTACTATCACCATATTTTGGCATTTACTATTACCATATATTGGCATATACTCTCACCATATTTTGGCATTTTCAGTCACCATATTGGCATTTACCATCGCCATATTTTGGCATTTACTATCACCATATATTGGCATATACTATCACCATATTTTGGCATTTACTATTACCATATATTGGCATATACTCTCACCATATTTTGGCATTTTCAGTCACCATATTGGCATTTACTATCACCATATATTGGCATATACTATTACCATATTTTGGCATTTACTATTACCATATATTGGCATATACTCTCACCATATTTTGGCATTTTCAGTCACCATATTTTGGCATTTACTATCACCATATATTGGCATATACTATTACCATATTTTGGCATTTACTATTACCATATATTGGCATATACTCTCACCATATTTTGGCATTTTCAGTCACCATATTTTGGCATTTACTATCACCATATATTGGCATTTACTATCACCATATTTTGGCATTTTCAGTCACCATATATGGACATTTACTATCACCATATTTTGGCATTTACTATCACCATATTTTGGCATTTACTATCACCATATATTGGCATTCATTATCACCATATATTGGCATTCATTATCACCATATATTGGCATTCATTATCACCATATTTTGGCATTTACTTTCATCATACATGCCTGGTATCTTTTACCAGCCTATGCAAGGCATCCAATCCTTTTGCCAAAAGTACTAACCATGCACTTTGCCACATTCGCATCTCTAACACCCCTAACGTTACCCCTAATATGACCATTCCAAGTTTGATTGAAATCCGTACGAAGAAAATGACAAAATATTTGCTGGTCAGCAACCTATAGACTAATATTAGAACTAACATGACAACCTAATGACAACCTAAGACGAACCTAACTCGAGAGAGATACGAATGTGGGAAGGTGCACGAGTTGTTGGCAATCTCCATCAATAATAATCAGGTTATTATTATATCAGTGTCTTCTAAACAGTTCAATTTATCATTTATATTTAAAAATAAAAGATTAAGAATAATCATTTTTAAAATCATGTAAAATTATCAAAATTCAAATGTTTTCTAAAATTTTTTAAAAGCTTCAAGAAATGTAAAAATCTATATAATTTATCAAGTAATGCCTCAGTACATACAACATTTTAATGAATCTACGTAGCTAGTTTAAATCATCTTGAACAACCAGTAGGCCCTATAAGTATTATTTATAAAAGGAAGGATGAAGCCCATCATGTCACCAGTCCGAGGTCTTCTGATTACAGTGTGTGTTCTCATTCGTGATCCAACTCATTCATTGCTGATGACGCCACTGTGAGGATGCGGTAGCGGAGGTGCAACGTTCACAGATGCCGTTCTTCGCGTGGCACAAGGACGTTGGGTCTCCTTGCCATGGGTCTGACCGGTATCCTGCCAACCAGCCTTAAACTACATGGGAACAACGAAAGTTTGTCTTTGCGTGCTATGGACACAGCCTTGCCAGGTCAAGTGCTCCGTACGTAACGATACTCTCAGCCTGGACATCGATCTTACGTTCTGGTACAATGCTTACGTTTGACATTGATAGTGCAAAGAGACAGACACGAATGTATGCGCATGCGGGGAGCACCCTTCTGAGCCAATCAGGACCTGGACGAGAGTGAACGATTCAAAATCGCACGAGTTAGAAATATCCAAGGTCTCTTTCGCTATTCAGTTCAGCACAGGGGCATAAATGTTCTCGCAATATATCCGCTTTCTGCAATTGAAAATTGGTGCTCTGATTTGAAATTGGAACCTAGACTTCCAGGAACCGAGATTTAATCGACCTCTTCTTGTCAACCCCCAAATCAGCAAACACCTACCTGTTAGTCTTGAATAAGCCATCTTCTCTCATAATTCCAGTCGACCCAGCTGTAAATGGGTGTGGATAATCTGAATAAGATCAATATCAAGGACTAGCTGGGTGTTATCATTGTAAAGATGTTTCTATCTGATCTATTTTAGAATAATTTATATTCCAATTACTGAAGAGATATCTGAAATAAATAATAAGATATTGTCAATATATTGATTGGAGATGAGTACATAGATACATATAGAGAGAAAAATGGATTATTAGGTCCTACTTTTCTACCCCTAAATGTGCTAATGAAGGAGGGATGTAACAATTCTTGACAATACACATGTCCTAATCCACTTCTAGCTGTTGGTAATCATCGTATTGTTAGTAAAGGAACAGAAACGATACAAGATATTATAAATATTTAACACAAATTAACATACCTTTTATCAACTCATGTATCATTCAGTTTAGCAGCATTCAGAGTTCAGTTTAGCATTCAGAGTTCAGTTTAGCATTCAGAGTTCAGTTTAGCATTCAGAGTTCAGTTTAGCAGCATTCAGTACCAGTTTAGCATTTAGAGCTTCATGATCCTCAGCTATGATCAATTATTTCAATTTTCATGTTTTGATGTTGGATATAGATCTGAAAAAGAAATGTTATATATTGTAAATTGAACGGCTGGTGATCAGTAAACCATATTTACAAAATAGAACATGAAATCATAGAAAGGATGCCTGGACTATCTAAAATATGCCCGAGAGAGAGGAGGGTTAGGGGGGTGATCAACAAACTCAAGATAACCAAAGGTGAATTTTGAGCATTAAGGTTTTAGGGGGGGGGGGGGGGGGGGGGAAAT
>NW_008707123.1:46122-98772 GCF_000327385.1 Lottia gigantea | reverse complement strand
ACGAGGTATATGCATGGGGTTATTCAATTTCAAAGGAAACAACCATTTATAAAATAATGTCATCTTACGTTCAAAGGATAATAACCCATTTACAGCTAGGTCGACAGGAATAATGAGGCAAGAGCATTATTTTCGTATGCTGACCGATATAAGGACCCATGATTATCATTTATTCGACCTCGATACCCCTTAACAGAACCAGAAAACAATTAAACTTACCATGTTAAAACTGGACTCTCCTCCAGAAAATTCCAATAGACTTCTGTCCATGGTAAATCTCAGCAGTAAAATCAGTATTTACACCAGCAGTAAAATCAGTATAAAACCACCACCAGCAGTAAAATCAGTATTTACACCAGCAGTAAAATCAGTATTTACACCAGCAGTAAAATCAGTATCTACATCAGCAGTAAAATCAGTATAAAACCACCACCAGCAGTAAAATCAGTATTTACACCAGCAGTAAAATCAGTATAAAACCACCACCAGCAGTAAAATCAGTATTTACATCAGCAGTAAAATCAGTATAAAATCACCACCAGCAGTAAAATCAGTATTTACATCAGCAGTAAAATCAGTATTTACACCAGCAATAAAATCAGTATAAAACCACCACCAGCAGTAAAATCAGTATTTACACCAGCAGTAAAATCAGTATAAAACCACCAACAGCAGTAAAATCAATATTTACACCAGCAGTAAAATCAGTATTTACACCAGCAGTAAAATCAGTATTTACATCAGCAGTAAAATCAGTATTTACACCAGCAGTAAAATCAGTATTTACACCAGCAGTAAAATCAGCATAAAACCACCACCAGCAGTAAAATCAGTATTTACACCAGCAGTAAAATCAGTATTTACACCAGCAGTAAAATCAGTATAAAACCACCACCAGCAGTAAAATCAGTATTTACACCAGTAGTAAAATCAGTATTTACACCAGCAGTAAAATCAGTATTTACACCAGCAGTAAAATCAGTATAAAACCACCACCAGCAGTAAAATCAGTATTTACACCAGTAGTAAAATCAGTATTTACATCAGCAGTAAAATCAGCATAAAACCACCACCAGCAGTAAAATCAGTATAAAACCACCACCAGCAGTAAAATCAGCATAAAACCACCACCAGCAGTAAAATCAGTATTTACATCAGCAGTAAAATCAGTATTTACACCAGCAGTAAAATCAGTATTTACACCAGCAGTAAAATCAGTATTTACACCAGCAGTAAAATCAGTATCTACATCAGCAGTAAAATCAGTATTTACATCAGCAGTAAAATCAGTATTTACACCAGCACCTGCAGTAAAATCAGCATAAAACCACCACCAGCAGTAAAATCAGTATCTACATCAGCAGTAAAATCAGCATAAAACCACCACCAGCAGTAAAATCAGTATTTACACCAGCAGTAAAATCAGTATTTACACCAGCAGTAAAATCAGTATCTACATCAGCAGTAAAATCAGCATAAAACCACCACCAGCAGTAAAATCAGTATCTACATCAGCAGTAAAATCAGTATAAAACCACCACCAGCAGTAAAATCAGTATCTACATCAGCAGTAAAATCAGTATAAAACCACCACGAGCAGTAAAATCAGTATCTACATCAGCAGTAAAATCAGTATAAAACCACCACCAGCAGTAAAATCAGTATTTACACCAGCAGTAAAATCATGACCATCTAAAATATATAAATAAATATTCACATAAGAACATGAAAATAAGCCTGATAGAAATTTTATATTGAGAATGCAGGAGACATTAGCAAGGACAAGTTCTGCAAATTATCTTTCGATAAATCGTATCGTTATTATCAAGGTGTTGGCCATGCCCCCCTCTCAGGCCTGTGAAAGGTAATGGACACTTTATGAATTCGTAGCTTAACAAAACCCGAAAATATTTGAACTTACCATGTTATAACTGGACTCTCTTCCAGAAAATTCCAATAGACTTGTGTCCATGGTAAAAGAAGAACTAAAATCTCAGCAGTAAAACCAGTATAAAACCACCACCAGTTTTAAAATCAGTATAAAACCACCACCAGTTTTAAAATCAGTATAAAACCACCACCAGTTTTAAAATCAGTATAAAACCAGCATCAGCAGTAGGATCATGACCACCTAAAATATATAACAAAATATTCATATAAGAACCTGTAAAATGGACTTTGTCGATGCAAGAGAGGGGGGGGGGGGAATAACAGGGGCCTGTTCTAAACGTGTCAATAACGACAATTTTTATCGTGATGTACGGGCACTGTACCACGAATGTCAAAGGTAATGACACCCTTCTCTTTTTTCGATATACCAATGGTCAAACAAGATCGGCATTCTTAAAAGTAAAAAGAATAGAGTTATAATATAAGAATAACATACCTTTTAAATAAAAGAATCCTCGCCCAGACCAAGCAACAAGAGGTACTGTCACGTAGGACCTCCGCTTGAAAAATGACGGTTGTTGAACCACGCAGCGAGATTTAAATCTTAATCCCTGATTTCAGCTCACTAGTCGGCTATAAAACAAAAGGATTGAGTTCGAGGGTTAACATTTTCTAGTTCTATACTGATTATAATTCAGTCTTCATTAAAACTACTCGCTAAAACTTTTCGACAGTTAACTTAAAAGAGACTTTTAAAAAAAGAGGGGGGTGGGGCTCTTATTATCTTGTGTATGTCCTGGGTTTCGTTTCCCAAATTTGTTGAAACATTGCAGAGGGTATACATGCATACATACATTTTTTTTCAAAGGGACAGCCCGGTAACAATAGGCTTATGCATTCCACTGTTAGGCTTAAATTTTCCTCAATGCATACTGAAAGGCTCTTGACTTGAAAGGCTCTTGAGGCTCTACAAGCCCATAGCCAGACTTGATTGTTCGGAGGGGGCAAGAAATATATCCGTATATCAGGAGGGGCGTATGGTTGCAGTAATGGAATTGGTCGTTTATCAGAATTATTTCATGAGGCCGATCCATTTTTACGAAAATAAAAAAAAAGGGAGGGGGCATCAAAGGGGCCGTGGCTTTGCCTGTCTTCATAACTAAGAATTAAACCTAGTTATAGCACGGCTAGACTCCTCTCAACGAAAAAATCCAAGAAACTGACTGCCAGAGATACCATGTACAATGAGAGATTCAGACAGTACAGGGCCAAAATCGCACGATTCTGATACCAACTACCGTGGGGAATTGTGCAATGAGCGGAATTAAGCCAGATCAGAAGAAATTTAGTGCCAGATTGTCATTGACACAGTACAGGTTCTCGGCTTTACTTCACCTCACTTTAAGTCTCGATAAATAGCATATGTGAACTCGTTTGAAATGTCTGAAGCACGGGTCAAATAAAAGTACAAGAGATCAATTAAAAACTGAGAATATATTTCAACAAAAAGAAAAATTAAAAAGTTCTGGATTGCAAAAGATAAAAGAGACATTAAATTGTTATTAAAGATATAAAAACACAACAAAACAATCAAGATTCAAATCTCAAATTTAAAAGGTCAAGAACGTGAATGCTTATTTGCTAAGGAATCTGCAGAAAAATCGTTTAGGATTTTTCTTGCACAAGCATCGCAATGAGAAACAACGGTTTGAAGATTTCCCCTGCTTGCCCTTCTTGCCTGCGTTTCCCCCTTTTCCCTGTTTGCCCTTTTCATTCTTCTTATTCTTGCTATTTTTGTTATTTTTCTTCTTTCTGTTTTTGTTCTTCTTTTTATTTTTTCCGTTGCCTTTTCCCCCTTTCTTTGGTGGTAAAGTAACGATACCCCCGCTTCCAGCTCCAGGTGAATCTGTTGTCGGCACTATTGTCGACTCTTCAAATGGGAGTTTAGAAACACCTGGTGACACAGATGGGAAAGCTGGTGACTCTGAAGGGAAGGCCGGTGACTCTGATGGGAATGCTGGAGACTCTGATGGGAAGGCTGGTGACTCTGAAGGGAAGGCCGGCGACTCTGATGGGAAGGCTGGAGACTCTGAAGGGAAGGCCGGCGACTCTGATGGGAAGGCTGGTGACTCTGAAGGGAAGGCTGGAGACTCTGATGGGAAGGCTGGTGACTCTGAAGGGAAGGCTGGAGACTCTGATGGGAATGCTGGAGACTCTGAAGGGAAGGCCGGCGACTCTGATGGGAAGGCTGGTGACTCTGAAGGGAAGGCTGGAGACTCTGATGGGAAGGCTGGTGACTCTGAAGGGAAGGCTGGAGACTCTGATGGGAAGGCTGGTGACTCTGAAGGGAAGGCCGGCGACTCTGATGGGAAGGCTGGTGACTCTGAAGTGAAGGCTGGTGACTCTGAAGGGAAGGCTGGTGACTCAGATGGGGAGGCCGGCGTCTCGGAAGTTGATGTCGTTGGTGACGTAGTTGGTGACGTAGTTGGTGATGTAGTTGGGGATGTAGTTTGAGATGTAGTTGGAGACGTGGTCGGTGAAGTTGTTGGTGACGTAGTTGGTGATGTAGTTTGAGATGTAGTTGGTGACGTGGTTGGTGAAGTTGTTGGTGACGTAGTTGGTGATGTAGTTTGAGATGTAGTTGGTGACGTGGTTGGTGAAGTTGTTGGTGAAGTTGTTGGTGAAGTAGTAGGTGACGTAGTTGGTGACGTAGTTGGTGACGTGGTTGGTGAAGTTGTTGGTGAAGTTGTTGGTGATGTAGTAGGTGATGTAGTAGGTGATGTAGTTGGTGACGTAGTTGGTGACGTAGTAGGTGACGTAGTTGGTGACGTAGTAGGTGACGTAGTGGGTGACGTGGTTGGTGACGTGGTCGGTGAAGTTGTTAGTGACGTAGTTTGTGACGTAGTTTCCACTAAGCTTGTAGTAGATATGGTCGCCGGTGTCAATGTTCTGCCTTCAGCACGGGCGCACGTTTCACAACAATATCTTTCCTTTTCACTTTGAGAATAACCATTGGAACACTTTGCTGCGTCGCAATTATAATTTGGATCGTCGCCTTGAAAACAGTTTTCTAAAAAAAATAAAATAAATTCGTTCAGAAAACATCAGTAAATATACATTTAAATACATATTTTTTAAAGGGATTAAAGAAGGATGGGGGGACCAGCTTCCGTGTTATGCGGAACTTAGTCTTAACCATTGTCAACTTATCTATGTTTCACTGTAGGTAGACATTAATATAATCTTACCAAATTTTCTGGGTGCTTGAGCATTGTCTGTACATATTCCACCTAAACACCATTTCTGACTCCCACAAGAAGTCTCTTCGTGTGGTACCATTGTTCCACAGTAGCCTGCTCTTTCAGGTATATAACAATACATCTGGGCACAGAACGCGGTATACGATTGTAGAGGCTGCAATATAAAAAGTTAAACGGTTTTACACAAGGTGTTCCGTGCTGCTTTACGGAAACTACTAAGGATTGCCGAATGAGAAATCTTCTGATTATCGATTTATCAGCTGCTATAGCTTTAGCTCAACTACCTGAAACACTTTTCAGTCTGATATTTCGAGGTCAAACCCTGCTGTAATCTAATATAGCAGATATTCGATATGTGAAAATAGACATTAGAAATTTCTTGCTCATTTGTTCTCCCCCGATTGGTCCAACAACTAGATAATGACATCTAAAGGGTTAATGCCATTAGTAAATAACAAAAAAACTTACCCTACAATGTGTGGAATTACCGCCAAAAGCTAAACGACATTGTTCATCAGCTGATACAGCCTGACCTGCAGCGCCCTGGGTGTATCCGAAAGTATCTGTGGCATCTTGGCTTTTGGTACAAGTTTTTCTGTAAAACAAAGAACAGTGACCTTGATAACATGCACGTACGACCTTGCCTCAACCTTCTTAATTGCATCCACCAATGCGTATATGTTTATGATTTATCTAATACCTTAACAAATGACCATCCATATTACGTCCCCTGGGAATAATGACCTTGATAGCATGCACGTACGACCTTGCCTCAACCCCTTATTAAGATCTTCACAAAAGAAATTATTTGACAAGTTATCTCGACTTACCCGGAAAGATAAGCTTTAAACGCCGTCACAGTGCAAGAGGAAAAGGTCCATGGTCTAGAGATTTTCGCTGCGTCAGTTGGGAAGCTTGAATAGGAGGCCATGATATAGTTTTCACTATCACTGCAACCTGAATAAGCTCCATCGTGGTTACTACCAAGACTGGAATAGAATGTTTTCATGTATATTAAAGCTAACGTGAAGAAATAAAAAGATGATTGATATGAAATAAAATTTCAAATTCCGATGTCACATTAAAGCTAACGTGAAATAAAAAGATGATTAATATGAAATAAAAATACATATTTCGATGCTACATTAAAGCTAACGTGAAGAAATAAAAAGATGTAAATCAAGGATATAGCGTAGATGATGAGAAATGAACGTACTTGTGACCCAGTTCGTGAGCGGCTACAGCGGAGGTCTGACCGCCGAAGAAATCTTCTATTACAGAGACAGAAATACTGGTACACGTGGCTCTGACGTAAGCTACTCCGATAACCGACTTGCTGTCACCTACAGCTATGTCATATCTGAAAGCATAAAACAATCCGCAATATTACTATTCAATATGAAAATCCGACGTAAGGTTTGTACCATTTAATGGAGAAAAAACACCGGTGGACAAAACGGGTCGTTATGAGCACTCTATTAAGCAGACAACCTGTGCTGGAAGGAAACTCAAAAATGATCGAGTGATATGCTTAACGTATTGAGCTACCGCATGTAAAGATATCCTCATACCATAGCGATTATCAGTTGCGTGTGGCTGCAATCAATAATAATGGTCATGAGTTTCGAACGCAACTGCAATTGCATGAGAGTTGCGTTCGAAACTTATTACCGCTATTTTTATTTGCTACCATACACAATTGATAATCGCTATGGTGTGAGGGTCGCTAAAGCTTACTTACTCTGTAAACAACATGTAGTGGTCACTCCGTGGTATTTTGGACTCACTGGCCTGAGTTCCAGAGAATGAGGTCAAGTCCTCTAACACCGGGATGACTTGAACCACATTTTCAGCGTTTTTATGGTCTTCCACCATGGCTGTATCGGCCTATATTTAATAGATACAGGTAGATAGATAATACAAACTCACAAACCGTCATCAGAAACACTATGTCCGCAAAACAACTTGGACCGAACATTTGGCTCCATTTTTCTCTGATAGCTCTTTTGGCATTGTCGAATGGTGTAGACCAAAAACGTGTGTAAATCAAATAAGACCAAACACGTGTAAATCAAGATCAAACACGTGTAAATCAAGACCAAACACGTGTAAATCAAGATCAATCAATCAACTTACCTGATAAATCAAAATACCAGATCCTGCAATTCTGATTCTAAACTCAGCATCAACTTCTTCAACAGTAGCATATCTTATATCAATCTGTAATAATTGTATAATATATTATTAATCAAGGTGAAATATCTTCAGGAAGGTGGCTATTGCAGTCAAGGGATAAAACGAAGTCCTAACAGTAGAAAGATGACTTCATCTCATCTTGAAGGCAAACTTACCGAATTTAACATAAAGGCGTAATACTGGCGAACGTTCTGTAACGCGTCCAGCTCAACATCTTTGGAATGCGTTAAGAAGCGTTTATAAATAGTATGGCCTGCTATCATCAGGGTCTCTACGATATGTTCATCAACCTCCCGTTTTGTTCTTCTATTTCCACTCTCTTCAACACTTCTTTTACTGATCATAGATCCCTCTTGCTTTTCTGAAATTAAGCAAAAAAATATGCAGAAGAACCATGAATAGTCACATCTGCACAATGTCAAGCAATTACACCCTGTGTCTTATACCTTGACACCATTAGCTATTTGTCTCTCTACTTCCTGAGTTCCTTTTACCTCACCATCTTGGTTTATGCTGATGGATTATTCTATATTCTACAGCCAACATATTCCCGTGGTCCATCATTGGACACCCCACTTCCCCCAAACAAATTACACCAAATTTACCCCCCCCCCCCCCCCAACCCCCCACAATCAATTTACCTCTATTGAACATGTCAATGTAAATTGATGGGATACTTTAATGACCAACTTACGTTCCGAAGGATGAGCAATGGAATCGTCGTTATAATTGATCTTTTTCAATAATTTTTTCAGCTGATGGCCTTGGCCATTGCCTGTGGCTTTGATCAGTTCTTTGTCTGGTGTAATCAAATATTCTGATCCACCAATCGTTACTGTTCCTTCCTAGAAATTATTCAAACGGGAAAAAGTTAAAGATTTTGAAATTGGAATGTCTCGGTAAGAAATGAATTGGTTACGGTGGAAAATAGGAGAATCCTATTCAAGATTGAGAAATAGGAAAAGTTAGAAAGGGGAAATAGAGAGATTTTATTGCGAATAAGAACAGCGGTTATAAGTTTCGAATGCAACTCTCGTGCAACTGTTGTTGCGTTCGGTACTCATGGCCACTTTCATTATTCGCAACCATACACAACTGGTAATCACTATGGTGTGAGGGCACTCTAACAACATGTTTCAGGTTTTGTTTTAACATTCCTAGAATTGATACTTACTATACTGAAGGCTTGTTCATTACCAGTTACAATTAAAGAGGCTGGGGCTGTCGTTGCACTCGAATATACTCCAGTGTTCTGAAATAAACAAGAAATTGAAAATCATTTACAAGCTCTGATTGGCTGTATTTGCAGGCGTACAATCCAATAAAATCGCTGAATTTACAAACTTTAGAGATACAAGAAAGTACTTAATAATGTCAAGGTATAAGGCGTGGTTTGACTGGGAACTTGGGAATATTGCTGTATAATTACTCACTGTTATGGCTGGAAGAGATCTCGGAGTAATATCACCATCTTTAAAAATATAAACAGGCAGATTCACATTGATCAGGCTTCTCTTTAATCTCAATTTGACGTGATCATTTTTACTGGTAAATTGTAGATGGAGCTCGTCAGGCATGCCGTCTGCTGCTCGGCGCCATCTTGAATGGTGGATGGATTTGACATGTTCTACAGTAACATCATCTGGAAGAAATGAAATGTCATACTTTACAGCTTCAACTTAGTCAAATGATGATCGGTAAAACCATGTTAGATAAGATGAAATGCCATAGACCTTAGCCTGCACTTTCTATATGCCCAATGGACCCCAATTTGGTTGGAACTGACACGTTTGACGTAGGATATCTAGATCGATTGACAACAACCCTCCCCCATTCCACCTCCTCTCCAATGATTTATCAAAATCTCTTACCATAATGTTCCACGGCATCATCGTTCATAGGAAATCCAAAAATCACAGAAATCAAAGCGATACTAAATATTAAAATTTTCATTTTGCAAAAAAAAAAAATAAGAAAGTGCCGAAAAATACAAAATTCTAGTCGAGGTTTCCACAGGTCCAGCCTGTGTGTTGTGAAGATGTCCCAAAGCCTTGGGTTTATATACGGGAGAAGGGGTACAGATTAAATGCGTGGGTGAATGAGCAAAACATGCAATTTCAATTTTAATAATTGCCCCAAGACAAAAGAAAATTATGGATTAAGGTGAATGGTGGCTCAGGGCGTTCTAGGACAGGTTATCGTAGGTTGATCGCAAGGCAATTACTGTGACGCATGTCTGAGCGAGATATACCCTGATACCTTTGTCATAAACTGCTGAGAGAAGGTATGGGAGGCCTATATAGGATGGTCTCTTGGAGGCGTTGGATCTTTCATCGGAATTATTTCAAGAATGATTCGATCCAATGGTACCGATTCGCATAGAAGATGACAATTCAAAGACCTACTAAATGTTAAACCTGACTCTGGAGTTTTTTATTTAGTTTGATTTGGTTTGATTGGGTTTGATTTGTTTTGATTGATCATGAGAAAGTTCGATTCCATGCTGGACAAATGTCCCCCATCTACAGTAACGCGTAAAAGATTAACTTCGGCCGCGGACAAGTTATAATCCACTCCAGTGTCTGATTCTAATTATAGAATTGTAAATCAAGCATTATTTTACGCTCAAGATGGTTGATCCATTAAGATAATACAACATAATTCACTTGGTAATAATATTAGTTTTGGGTATAAGTCTCGGGGGAACAGGGGCGTACGGGGGTATTCACGAAGAATTTATTTCTAGTTACAGATTGATTTATATAGGCGATTATCATATAGGATTAAAACAAAATGAAACATGTTTCGACGCGGAACACTTGTTTAATGAAATCAAAACACAATAAAATACCAGTAGGGGGGCCGGGGGCTCAAATCGTGACCAGAAGATCGCTACTTGGTGGGAATTTTAGCGATAAATTACAAAGCCTTAATTAAGCTATTCATACATTTACACGATTTCTTAAAATAATCAAATCAGCGTTCATGCATGTCGCATCCAATCCCAGTTGTATTTTTATAGACAACGTGATGGTCCCGTCGCAAGCCCGATATGTATGACTTGGTTCTTCAGACGACTAAAAGAGCGGGGGCTCGTGGAATTGAAGTTGGGAAACCTCCCCGGGTTATTTTTTGTTTTAGCATAATGTTCTCCTGCATTTGCTTCTGCGGTGGGGCCCCTTTAAAGATGGGGCCCTTTGGACTTAAGGATTCTCTATGGTTTTTGAGCCACTGTAGACGGATATCGTATACGACCAGATTTGTCGAGTTAGCATGCCGCAGGTTACGAAGCGTATGACAAAGGAAGAGCGCTCACATAAATAACGTAAATAAATAAATAAAAAAAGGCACCACATGGTAAACAAACATGTCTAATTTAAAAATAAAACAGAAAAATTGGATGCTTTCCTCTCCATTTCATTAAAATTTCGAGTTTTTTTTTGATCGAAATCACTTTTATGGGTCTATCTATTAAACAAGGCCAACTACGGTCTAAGGGAAGTAACTCTATTTAACAAAAATGCATTCTGGTCATGTGACTTGCTACTAGACAAAATGGCGGACGGTAATGCAAACAAACATTTATTAAAAACATTAGTTTTTTGGCATTTTAAGGCACAAAAGCTCCATTTAAGAGCATTGGAATACTAAATTTATATTTTTCAATTCAAGAATACTTGCTAAATTCATGAAAAGAAGGAAAATTTCAGTAAAATTTCCGATATTTCGTCAATTTATCGAAGATTTGTGCCTTGCCTGCATTAGGCTTTGCACAGTCGTTCTATCATATATCTCTCTCTTACGAAATAGTACATGTTGTATCTGTTTTAGATGATGGTGTGCTAGAGCTTAAGGATTGTAAGACTGAAGGGCATCAAACTGAGGCTGATAACTTCATGCCAAACAAAGAGTCAGAACTAGAGTCTAGAGAAGATTTTTCATCCAGATTCTTAAATATGGCTGCTGAGCTTTTTAATCAGCCAAAGTACAGGTAAGCTATCACAAGAAGAAACCTTGACCCACACCTCCATCTAAGAAGTCATTGTTCTGTCAATAGTAGGCTTACAACAGTGAATCATCCCAGCTATTGTTTCTACCACAACTACTAGTCTGCGATATCAGTTAGCTGGAAGTGGATGTTAACTTGTCATCTACCAACAACTACACCAACCATGGATGTTATATTGACTATCTCAATCTTGGTATTTTCTCTCTCATTATTGCAGTGATATAGTTATAATGTTGGAGGGTGAACAAAAACTATGGGGTCATAAAATAGTTCTATTGAGTCGCAGTGGTGAATGGGGTAAACCTGGTCTTCTGAACACCAAACAACTGGACCTATCAGGTATCTTACTCTCCTTCTCTCTCAATTCATTAGCTTTCAACCAGATTTTCCTTGTCAGTAATGCAGGTTTGAGAGGAAAGGATGTAAAAATGTCATCCATCATATGGGAATTGGAAAAAACACTAACCAATATGGAGCTACTATGCTTGCAAAATTGTACTGCATGACAATAATGCTTAGGTACAGGTGCATTTTCAAACTATCTCATACACTATATTTCAGATATTAGCTATGATGTGGGATATACCATGATGAAATGGGTCTATACAGATGATCTACCAGACAATCTTGATGTAGATTTCTTATTAATATTACTAGAATTATCAACTAGATTCCAACTACAATATCTTCATATTAGGTATGTCTTATCTTCACAATTTCAAACTATCACAAACTGTGTCTTATACCTCGACTACAATAGCTACCTTTCTTGTATCCCGGAATACAGTGATTTGATTGGGTTGATGCCTGCAAATACATCCAATCAGAGCTCTTGACAGAAAGACTAGACATTATGGCTTATTGTTTACAGACTATTGGTCGGAACTCTGATTGGCTGTATTTGCTGGTGTACAATCCAATCAAATCACTGTATTCTGTGATAGATTGTTTCACGCAGGCCAACCTTGTATTAGGGGTTGAAGTAAATAAATATTCATGATGTCACAATGTTTTAACAATAAATTTCAGATGTCAAAAAGAGTTGATGAATTTTGTTAGTGAAGAGAATTATATACGAATGTTAAAGATAGCTGAACAACTTAATGCCCAGCTGTTACAAGATTATTGTACACAATATCTACCCAACCAGGTAAATATCAAACAGAAGCAATTGTGCACACACCGAGACGATTCAAAAACCTTGAACACCATATAGCTGTAATTTGTCTAGTTGTCATTCTTCTGAAGTCCTACTGAAAAGTATGACAGCACTCATGAAACCATTTTCACAATGTCAAGCTATTACAAATTGTGTCTTATACCTTGACTGTAAAAGACAGCTTTCTTGTATCAGGAATGCAGCGATTTGATTGGATTGTACGCCAGCGAATATTGAATACAAGTATTAGACGGAGTTGGTAATATCTTGACATTGTGAAGATGATATGGAACTGGATTTGTTACGATTCGAACCATTGGCACCCAAACACCCCCTAGTTGATTATCATCTTGTTGTTACAGGACATAGTGACAGTAGAAGGATTAAGCAATGAAGAAGTGGAAGAAGATATCCAGGAGATAATCCAGCGGCATGATTTGAGAGTTGAGGATCACGACACTGCGAAGGGTCACGACACTGTGAAGGATCACGAGAATCAGGAGGAAAAATTTACGGAGATCATCGAAGCTAGGGAAATTAAACATGAAAACATTGAGGACAACATGTTGATGGAAATCAAACAAGAGCCAATGGAATTTATTCCAACAGCCCTGAATATTTCCCAGCCAAGGGAGACTATCTCGTATCCTAATCAACATTCGTGTAATATCTGTGGAAAAACATATTCACAAGTTATCTCCCTTGAACGGCATTACAAAAGTCACGTAAATATCGAAAACCAATATACATGTGAAAGATGTGGACGTGCCTTTTTATCAGAAACTGGGTATAAGACTCACGAATGTATCCAATTTGTATGTGACGTCTGCTCCTCGGCTTTTCAAACTCAAAATGAATTTGAAGAACATTTCGCGAGACATGACGATGTTGAAAAATGTGAATTTTGTGGTAAATGTTTCACAAATTTATCTAAATTAAAACAACACATCAAATCCCACCAGCCAGCTGATTGTCCAATTTGTGGTAAACATTTTACTCATCATGGTTCATTAAAACAACACGAGAAATGTCATATTCATGAAATCAAATGTAAAATTTGCGATAAACATTTTAGTTCTGTTAGTAACTTGACACGGCATGAGAATATTCATCGAGGTGTGAAACCATATCATTGTCAAGAGTGTGGTCAAACATTCACCCAAAATAACGATCTTCTACGTCACTCTAAAATACATACAGGAGAACTGGAGTTTAAATGTGAAATATGTCATCGTTGTTTTAATCGCCAGAGTACGTTAACAAAACATCGACGAACCCACACCAACGAAAAGCCATATTTTTGTCAGCTGTGTTCAAAATCGTTCACCAACAGTAGTAGTTTAAGTCGTCATATGAAAGGACATAATGGAGAAAAATCATTCGCGTGTGATGTTTGTGACAAACGTTTTATTTCTCGTACTGATTTGAGTCGTCATTCTAGAGTCCACGCCCCACGACCTCATTTTCAATGTAGTTTCTGTGAGAAAACATTCCGTACTATCAATGACCTTCAGGTTCATATTACCCAGCATTCAGCTGAGACTATCGAGTATATAGAATTACCTGTAGCACCAGAAGAATTAGAGAATTATAAAATTATTGACAATATTCAGGACAGTTAAAAGACATTTTGTTAGGTTTTTATTTTAAATATAAAAATCCCAAGAGCCATTTTCAAGTGTTATGTTGTTTTCAAATCATTTTGCCATTCTTTTGTTATTTTTTGAATAAATTTCATGCTTAAAGCCTTTTATTTGTTATTGTTTGTAAAATGCAGATGTGGTTTAAGTAATGTTATTGGATTAATGCAGATTATGAAAGCTATGCAGTGGGCAATTGGGAGTATGCAGCTTCAGTGTTTGGTCTGACCTGAATGACGTGCAATGAGGGATATTTTTCCAAACAGCTTTAGAATTTGGGCCCACCTGCAATGGGGGATAGTGTGCAATAATAATTTTAGTATTTGGTCTCACAGTGGGCAATGGGGGAGATATTGTGTCTTAATAGCTTAAGTGTAATGTCCCATTTCCCACAGTAATCACAGTATGCAATGGAGTAAATTTTGACACAAAGAGTTTACTTTCATATAAAATGGTTTTTTTACAGCATATACCATAACAATTTCAGTTATTTCAAGAGCTTTCTCTATCAAAAACAAAAACCATAGTAAAAAGACATAATGCATTAACAAATAAATTTCAACTTAAAAAAAGGTCTACCCCTGAAAATCTTCTCTTCCATTTTGAAATCAATATGATTCTTTAAAACATAATTCAGACATTATTAACATAATAAGTATTTAGAAATGAAATTAATGGAGTTTTACATCCTACTTTTCTGCACCATGTTGGCTAATGAAGACAGGCAATATCATGCAGGGTGTCAGGACAGTGGCATTAATTTCTTAAAGTGT
The DNA here is from genome assembly GCF_000327385.1 of Lottia gigantea. Classification (NCBI taxonomy): domain Eukaryota; kingdom Metazoa; phylum Mollusca; class Gastropoda; family Lottiidae; genus Lottia; species Lottia gigantea. Next base: position 83,845 of record NW_008707123.1, on the reverse strand, counting down.
TCAGGATTAAAATAAATTTTACTAGACCTTTCATAGGGATTGTAAAGAAGTTCTCTAGTATTTGTAAGTGTATCTGATGCACTTTATATCTTCCATTTGCACCAATCCAATATCCCTTTCGAAGGCCCTTTGCAATAGTGACATCATAAAATATTTTGTTTTAGTGGAATTACAGGAACTACAGACAACTGACGGAAAGTGGAATGGTGCAAATTGATGATGTCCCGTATACACATACAAAGTTTAGAAAATCTCTTTACAATCTCTTTAAAGGAGGCCATAATGCTTTAAGTGCATATCTTAGGTTCACTAAGAAACATAAAATACATAGTAAATTACATAAATACATGTATATTCTTAAAGCGAAGTGAATTTACAAATATAATTGGACGTCTGCTCCTGACCCTGATAATCCTCGTTCATTTTTAAACGTTTAGCAATTTCCTCTTCGCGCTCGTGAGCTCGTAGATGGTTTTCTAAGGCAGCGCGAGATTTATATGTTCGGCTAGTGTTACAGACTTTACAGGTCAACGGAGGTTCGTCTTTATGTTCAAAATCTACATGTTTCTTTAGCTGTCCATCTGTTCGAAAAGAACGATGACACATCGTGCATTTAAATATAGTGGGTTTTGGTTGGGTAAGGTGGCACATGATCATATCATACAGGTCGTCAGGCATCGAACCTTTTTCTGGCAGGACATCATCAGGTTCTTCAATTATAGGTGCCGGTACAAAGGTCCGCACTTCTTCAATGCTATTTTTAGTACTGGTTTTAGCTTTCTTACAAGGCTGAGGTGAAGATGATTGAGATGGATGTCCTCTCTTCTCAAAGTTACCGTCGTTACTATTAATAGTAAATATATCATCAACAAAACAAGAAGGACTTTGACTCATTGGTTGATTATTTGTAATCTGACCAATGGGAACAGTTCCGTCAAAGGAGTTGACAGTATTGATTTCGGCCACTTCCGCCATATTGGAAAGTGTGTAAGACTGCTGAGGATTCTGTATAGCTTCACCTGAGTCATCTACGATATAGATCATGTTTGGTTCAGGTTCTGTTGCCTGGGTTACGGTAGGTGTATTTGCTTCGTCGTTTGATGTATATAAAATTTCGTACGTAGTTCCACCAATCATTAAGCGACTTCCAGGTTGTATGTTGCTAGGTAACGCAGATTCTAATGACATGACACTCGGTTCCGTTTCAGGTTTCTGATACAGCCGAGGTTTGTAACTATTTTTAGATTGAGTTTTTCGCGTCACGTTTTCATTCCGCTGGATGATCTCGTCTATGATTTGATTGACAGGTTTATTTTTAGAAACGTCGGAGTGTAAAACGTTGGAATCGGTCGATTTTCTTGTGATATTCTCATTTCTTCTAATAATTTCATCAATGACTTTGTCTACAGGTTTGTTGAGTTTGGTATCTGTGTCCACTAAAACAGGAGTACTATTTTTATTGTGAAGTTTTTCTTGTAAAAGGTCTAAAACATAGTTTGTTTTGTAATTTATGGATTGAAGTTTAGCTGTTAAAGGTGTAGTAGACGTGACTACGTTGGGGTTGGAATTGTTAGTAGAACTGGCAGAGTTTGATTTTCTAATTGAATCCAAATCTAAAGCAACTTTCTGTTCACTCAAATTATAAATATCGTTAGCATCTAGTTGGACACAGAACTCTCCTTGATCTGTTTCTATTTTTAGAAACAGTTCCTTAGATTCTGTGGATTTCTCAGGATCTGTTTGCTGAATTACAGGTGCTGCAATTTGGTGGGTTTTGCAATGAAGTAGTAGAGATTCTTCAGACTCAAATACAGAATTACATACTCGGCAAAAATGACTTCCTGATTGAGGTACAGGTACATCAACTTTTTCTTGAATTTCCACTCTTAGTTCTGCAGCTTTTTCTTGCATTTCAATGCTGGGTTCGGCAATTTTTTCTGGAATTTCAGCGCCAGTTTCTGGAACTTCTAAACTAGGTTCAGCATCTTTTTCTGGAATATCCAGATTTGTTTCCCCAACTAGTTTCTCAACTAAAATCTGTTGATTTTCTTCTGTCGCTGGCTCCTTTTCAGGAATTCCATTTCCTTGATTTACATTTTCTACGTTTTCACGCCAGCATCCAGGATGATTTTGAGCTTCGTGTAAACTTGAAAATTTATTAGAGCAAACACTGCAGATAAATATAACCTTGGTAGCATCATCAGTCGAAGGAAGAGGATTGGAGTGGTCACGTTGAGCCATCTTTAACAATAATAACAATAAACTTCAAGCAACCTGAAAGATAGAAAAACACAGAATTCAATTTTACTGTCAACTTGATCATTTTATAAATACAATGCATGAGTAGAGGGTAGAGCAGACATTAGGATAGGGTCGTCAGTGGCATGTTTTTCCCTTTTTTCACATACAGTTACACTGTTACAGTTCAGAAGCAAGAAGCATGCCAGAGAATGTTCACCCTTCCTGAACACCTGATGTCACTTTTAATGCAGTTTGGATTTCAACCAAATTTCACATATCGTACCGAATTTACAAGGCAAATCGTATCAGAAACTGTGGAAATAATCGGCTATTCAGCAAAAGAACTTGTGGAACTTACGGAAAATACATAACTCTAATCACTTACCCTTAGAAATTGCATAAAATATTAAAATTTTGAATTTGAAATTAATTTTTTTGTCTCTTTATCCACCATTTTGAATTTAAAATGTCACGTTACCTATCACGTGACACCTATTTTCATTCCCTTAGTTGAAGTTACTTTTTTTTTCGCAATTCCACATTCGAAATGAAGTTAACTTCATCCATATTCGAACTGATGGTTTAGTTTAGGCCTGTTTGGTTACCAAAATCGTTGATGGTTCTTTCATATACATTTGAATACATAAATTTTGTTTAGGCATAGGCGTTAAGGCTTTAGGCACATAGGCCTTTTTCATATAATTCATATACGGGATAAAAGTGATAAACCGCTCTCCCCCGACCCCCCCTCCCCCCCCCACCCCCACCCCCACCCCCAGAAAGTACCAGTTATTGCAATATTTGGTAGCATAATAGAGATTCGAACCCGCCACACACAACACACAATTCACAACTCATACGCAAGCCCTACTTAGGACTATCTAGCCTTCATAACGACGCCCTGAACAGAACACACAACAATGGCCCATTTAGAAAGCATAATAAAAGAGAAAGACGTATTGAATATATCTTTCTTTACAAATCGAATTTCTTTTGACCATTATTTCTTATTGTTGAACGATACAAAACCCTTTTATAGCGAATTATTGTATGGTCAAAACATGTAATAACAAAAACACCATTTTGTCCGTCCTATAATCGGAACATCTTTTGGTTTTTGGATTATCAAGGATTTTTAACTTACAAAATATTAAAATATCGGATATTTTTCAACAAATATGGATATAAGATATTGAGAGGGATGAAGTTTTATATTTCTATTTTATTTTCGAGTTATTTTCAAGCGTACCATTGTGAGGTAAGGGTTTTGTTTTGTTTTTTTCAAGTACATGGAAGAACATGGCCGATGTTAAATACGATATACTCTGTGTATTCCGACATGTTGTTTTAGTCATGGCTGATCTCTTTTTAGTGTAAATATAGAAAAAAACTCTGAGTACTCTGACACTCTGTGTATTACGAATTACGAAACTAATCAGTGGTCCCAACACTCAGAAAAATCTGTATAATCTCATCTTAATCACTTATCGTTAATTAGATAATCGCTTGTATTTGGTTCGAACTGGCAGTGAAATAGCTCAAGCGATAGCAAACTGGTTTATCTAGTGCTATAGGTTCGAATCTTCCATTTTCTTAAATTAAGTATTATATTTTTATTCCATCTAGCTAACGAGTATTGCTCTAACACCAACTAACAATGTAGTAAAAGATACACAATTGGGTAACACAGACCTGTCCACAGTGTCTATGACACCCGCTAATACCTTCGCATCATGTTACGTCAAGCAGGCCTTTTCAGCAGCGACCGGAGTCGAAGTGGAGCATCCGTTTAATGTTAGATATGAAGCCGCAGCGGCTAGCTCATACAGTAAGTTTATAAGATAGTATCGATTCATTAGTCTTAACGATGACGGATAATGGCAAGGCAAGCTATATCCAACAGTTTAGTGGCTTCGATTCATTTGTCTGTAAGCGGGATCAACTCAAACTCTTTTGATAGGAGACGTTTAAATTATACTTTTTTTCTTATTTTTTATGCAATATTATGAAGACCTGGCTTTAATAATTTATATGGGAGATAACTCATCCCGTCTTATTGGAATTATTTTTTCAGGGAACGCACCATAGAACTAAGGGACTGAACTCTTGTTTTACTGATTTAAGACTACAATTAAATATCAAAATTTTCAATGTCTCTACATAGGCTATAATTGCATTGAAATTTGAACTACCGATGCCACAAACTGATCGGGCATGCCCCCTATTTGTATGGACCGTCTCGGGGGGCTAGCACGACCACTGTTCATTATGTATTGACTGTTTGGGTGGGGGTGGGGGTCTTCTGTATAGCTGACACTGTATATTTTGACTATTTTTAGACTGGATTGTGATATTTGACTCGACCAGTCCCTTTAAACTGGATTCAACCGTGGTACCAATATACACTGTGATAGTAGGATGTCTACAGAATGCTGTTACCCAATCAGCAAATCTTACAGTCCAAGTTCTACCCAATCAGAGACCAGCTCTTATAGATTATCCTGGAAGTAAGTAGACCTATTCATATGTTACGGGACTTTTAATTGGACACATGACACCACTCTCTTGGGCCTTGCTATACATTCAGACACCAAGCAGAATTTCTCTCATTGCACACTGTATGGACTTTTAATTGGACACATGACACCACTCTCTTGGGCCTTGCTATACATTCAGACACCAAGCAGAATTTCTCTCATTGCACACTGTATGGTGTTGCCCGCTTTTATCATCATTAGCCCAACTAGATGAAAATTAGGAATAAAACTCCGCATTTCCTTTTCTGTTTCAGAAGTAATAAGTTACAGTGCTCCAACAGTGCCCGCGGGGATGTTACTATATAAAGTAACAGCCACAGACGGTGATGGGGATGTGTTAACCTACACTTACAACATTCAACCTGCCGTTTCTTTTCTGTCCATTGATCAAGGTACGGTGAAGACTCAACCGACAAATCTGTCCTTATCAGTTACTCGGACGTGATTGATATACTCATGGGTCATCGCTAAACGTGAGGCATTCCCAACACCAGTGGCAGAGCCAGGTTTACGTTACAGGGGTTGGGGCAATATATCTGAGATTGCCCGAATTTTTAACCTAGTTTTGAGATTTTTGCCCGAAAAACATGCTTTCGGGGGCTACGAGTGGGGCGGGGGGTGGGGGGTGTATCCCCATCACATCCGCAAATTACATCAGAAGTATTGGTAGGGACAGATATGTCGGGCTAGGTGAAGTTTTTCTTTACATATCAAGGGTTAGGTATCGCAAACTCAGATGGTGTTGGCAGGATAGACTCGTCTTTCAGGAACTCGTGATGCGACTCTGCGATTGAGTTTGTCTACAAGTAATGACATCGAGTAGCTAGCTAATAATACATGGGCATTGGTATTGGATTTGTATTTTGTAAACTAGGTAGGTCCTATCGCGTTCGGAGAGGCCGTATTATTTGGACTTGCCGTTGATAATCTTGCTTTAGCATGGATAATACGGCTTGCCGAATCAAGGGCTACTTATCGAAAACTCTTACCTCCTTATATAAGCCTACTGTGGTGGTTAAAGTGCAGAAAATTAAGACGTAAAACTCCATTCATTTCAATTTGTGCTGGTCAAAAGCTATTGTACGGTTTTACTATTTCTTAAAACGATCACATGCTTCTCAGTTGATATTTTATATGGGAGATAACTCATCGCGTCTTATTAGAAATTTATTTTCAGGGAACGCAGTATAGAACTAAGGGACTGAACTCTTGTTTTGCTTATTATATATTTAAGACTACAGTTAAATAGCAAAATTTTACAGTGTGAATTATAACGTATTTCCCAATGTTTTGAGTACTGTCCGTTAGAAAAATGGCTAATTGAATGAATTTTTACGTCTGTGCGTCCTATTTTCTATGCGATATCAGGGTAAGAAAGGTATTTACCCTAGCTATTACATGCTTTAAGCTCTACTAAGCGTAAGAACTACATTATGTAGACCCAAACAGCAAATTGCGCCTGTCGCTCTGCAACATATTCTGCTTTACGGAAACTACCGAGGTTTGCCGAATGATGTAGACCCTAATGATCACCATTTTGTATTCCAGTTACCAATGAGATTAGCGCTGCGGTTGATTTCCGATCCGTGACGATTCCATTAGTAACAATCAATGTGGATGTCACTGACGGTTTCGATACTTTGACTGGCTTTAAATTACAGATACAAATACTAAGTAAGTATAACGTATAATCCGAAGTATAAGACGCACTTCACTGAATACGCACCTTATTATCTACTAGCATTTTATAGATACATTCATCACTACAATTGTAGGTCTTAGTTTACCCTATAAGGCAATCACGGTTAATGCTGCTGTCCTGGCAAAAGTTTCCTCTTTGTACACTGCATCACGTGGCGTCTCCATAAGCTCAATAAAGCACAGAACAGTTGGGTGTAAAACTCCATTTCATTTCAATTCCAGACTTAAACACTCGTCCAGAAATCACTAACCTACCAGCGGCTGTAACAATGAAAGAAGACGTAAACGGTGGAACATTGTTAATAGATTTATTATACCAAGATCCTGATTATACCGGGTCTTTTATCCCCGACTGCTCGGTATTCCCTAATATCAACCCCTCTATTATCTCTATATCTGGTAGGTTAATCCTCCATCCATGGGCTGAATGTTAGACAGGACCATGTCCTAGTGTATTCGGCCCTATACCCATGTGAAATGAAGAGTCTAATTTTATCCCCATGGGCTGAATGTTAGACAGGGCCATGTCCTAGTGTATTTGGGCCTTATTCTTACCCATGTAAAACATAGAGTCTATGTCTTGTCACCTTGGTGTATTGTACCTAATTCTGACAATATCTACTATCATTATTGTTATTGCTAGCGTTCCATCCAATCAAATCTTCTGTGATACAAGGAAGGTGGCTATTGCAGTCAAGGTATTAAACGCAGTTCATAATAACTGCAACAGCTAATTAGGGGTTTTTATTATGTTATTGTAGGTAGTAGACTCACACTAGCTAACGGAGGAAATGGTAAAAGTCTATTGGACTATGAAGCCATCACCAGCTATAGAATTACCTGTACTATCTTTGATGGTTACCTGTACTCGGAGAACGATGTGCTGACGCTCAATGTGGACAATGTAAATGAACCACCAATCTTCAATCAAGCTAGTGGTGTTTATAACTGTCAGCTCCAAGAATCTAAGGTTAGTGACAGACACCTTGTTCAAGCTCTGAAATCTACAGTCTATATGTCTTAAAACCTTGACTCTTATTCCTGCTCGTTGTACTCTTGACTCATATTCCTGCTCGTTGAACTCTTGACACATGCTCTGAAGACTCTGGTAACTCTATCTCCGTTTCTTTTACAGGCAGGTGGATCATCTTGTAATTTATTTCTCAGTGTCCAGGATCCGGAAAGTGATGCATACACAATTTCAATCCGCCCAGGGAACAACAACGAACGTTTCACATTCGCTTCACCATCGTCTGATATCCTGACTTTCGCCACAGACTATGATGTCGACAATAACGCCATGCCGAGCTCGGTGTCCCTGGATATAGAAGCAAGGGACGCTAATGGTGCAGCAGGATTCGCCCAGATTAAGGTCACCATCACTGATGTCAATGATAACGAGCCAGTGTTCCCTGGTTCGCAACCTGTCATCGAACTCAACGATTTGACGCCAATAGGTAAGTTAGGCTTAAACCCCCGAAAGATGAGGTCATGGGTTTTGGTCTCGAGCTGTGGGAGAAAATTTGATGTCTTTGAATAAGCAAATTTTACAAAGTGGAAAGATTATCCAATTATTATTGGAGAGATTTGGCCAAGGATCAGATGGCCTTTTTGAACTATAGGTGTTATACTTGTGGCGTTGGACAGACCAGAGCTATGGAGCCAACGGATCAGCAGAAAGGATCGAAAGGAATGCTCCTATCTGAATAGATCCTACCCCATAGCTTGTAGGGAGTTATCTTATAATGGATGTATCTTTCTGTAGGGTTGGTGGGTATTCTTCAGGCGTCTGATGCCGATTCTGGATTAAACGGTGAAGTAGAATATAGAGCTACAACCATTAGTCCACTGACAGCTGCCAATTATCTCAACGTACTAGGTATGTATGGGTGGAAAGGGCTGAGGGTCGAGTCTCGAAAGCACTGACTGTGGCGTCAGAATCCTTCTTACCTTGAAGACCTGCAAATAATCGCCTAGCAGATCGCAACAAAGGGAGATGTCTGAATTGCAGGCAATGGTTCTAATGGACAAGAAGGCGTCGGATCTGTAGACATTGAAGGAACTTAATTGGTCTGATGTTGAAGGTGGCCGAATTTTAGGTGTGCTCTCATCATTTCAGGCAACGGGCAGATCCACTACACCAAACAATTCCCAGATACTTGGTCCGGGACAACCATTCTACTGACAGCAGACGCCGAAGATAAGGGGATACCCAGCAAGAAAGCCTCTACCACACAAACCGTTCGATTTGTGACCCTTCCAACAACCACCCAACCGCCTCCAGCTACAACGCAACCCGATACTACCCCGAACCCACTCTCTCAGCAACCAGAGCAAGGCTATTTTGACGAACCGGCTAATATTGCTATGGTGGCTGTTCTTGGAGTAATTTTATTTATTGCTCTACTGATAGCATTGTTTTTCTGTATGAGGAAACTATTCTTAGGGTATTGCTGTACTAGACCAAGGTAAGGATTTTTATCGAGATCTTGTTGCAGTGATTTTTCAAATCACCAGCCCAATGGCTCATGGTGGAATCCTTTTTTTGTTCCATCTTCTCCAGTCTACAAAGAGTTTGTTTTGATATTCGTTATATTTATTTATATTCTAGCCATGGTAGAGTTCATCCTTATAATGGTTACCCTCCAGAGTAAGTATTATAATCTCTTACTTGAAGAGCAAGCAAAAACCTACATGCACATGGAACGGAATTGTCCTCAGTTGGTAGACATAACATAGGATTCTCATTTTAAAAAGTAATACGGGTCACCTAAATTGTGTTTTATCAGCTCGAAAACTACTGGACTAGACTTCAAAAGCACGTTCTTCATTCTCCTTCATACGCCTGCCAGCTCCTTGTTCTTCAATTCACTGTATGTCTATTTACAGCTATTACACACCACCAAGACAAAGTCGATATTCCGGGTACCCTCGGTACTACCGGGAACCCTCCGACCATGTAGACCCAAGGGAGTATTACAGAGATCCTCGATATCACAGAGACCCCAGGCATCCGCTCTCTGCAGGCAGCATTCACGGAGGTGAGTTTTTGTTAATGTGCAGTCTCTCTTGAAATTTTCAATTAGACATGAGAATGTGCATGGCTATACATCTAGGAGTGTTCGAGTTAAAAGTGTCCACAAAATACATGAAATCAGCTAATCGTACCATAGCCCATGGCTGGAGGTCCTAGACTTGATGCTACTTCTTCCAGTACATCAATTTTTCACTCTTTCTTTTCCAGAGATCATAGCAGTTGATGACCGAAGAAGTAAACCGAGCAGACTGGCGCTGCAACCATTTTAGACTTCTGTTATAATCCTTTGTGGCATTTGTGTAAATATTTTCATGCAGGACAAGCAAATATTGTGGCTTTCTTATCAAGGAATTCCCATCTTATTGATCACTATACCTTTGCGATATTGGGTGGGAGGTGCTAAATCAGTACACGTGTGATTGACATGTTTAGTCCCACCCTTAACATGTGCTGTGCTAAATTTAACAAACTTCATAGAGCTTCCCAAAAAAGAGTCCTCACACCATAGCAATCACCAAGTGTGAGAAACAATATCGACGGAACTCGCAACCATTCGCAACTGATGATCGCTGTGGTGTGAGGGTTCGTTAATCCTCTGAAATGCATTGATTATGTCCAACCGTGTCTGTGATATTGTACTTTTTTAAATAAATTATATTTTATTTTCTTCGGAGTTTTTAACATTAGATGTTTCAGATCGGATGTATTGATCAGGGAATTTTACTCAAATACAAGTCATTATGGATTATATATATTTATTGATTAAAGAAGAAACAACAATGTTACTATGGTGATTAAATAACACAAGAATAAAGCAAGAATATTAAAAGTTTAATGCCTAAAATTCATTCAGTCCAAAGTTTAATGATTATGATTAGAGGTAAGGACAAGTCCAGTGTTCGTCAGTGTTTTTGATCAATTTTAGCAAATGACAAGCCTTTTTTATTTGATCTTTGACAAATTTACTGCAGCACAAGAAGTGCGTATTATATTCGCAATTGTACAGTATATAGTTAGGTCTGACAGACAGAAAGTTTGATGAGTTAGGGTAAAGGGATGTGATGATTATCAAAATAAATATATATAGTCTAAGGTTATTGGAACTGACATACTGCATGGCAGTTTATCTGCTGCATGTCAGTTTATATGCTGCATGACATTTTATATGCTGCATGGCAGTTTATACGCTGCATGGCACATTATGTACTGTATGGCAGTTCATCAATTCAAAAATCAAGGAAAGATAGTTCAATTCTTCTGAATTATCTCCCTTACTTAAACAGGAAATGACTTTGTAGCCTTATCAACAAAATCATTTCCAAACAGTAAATTTCAAAAACAAAAATTGGGAATACATATTTTAAAACGATCAAGTCCTTTGTTTAAACTAAGAAAAGAAAAGGGACAAATTATGATTTTTTGGATAAAAAATGGAAAAAAAGAAAAATGCCGTTAGCTATGTTTAAGAAATGAAAATAACATGAAAAATCATAATTTGATTGCAGTTCTTTAAGATTATATGGAAAACATTCCTAAATGCTTGACAACTTTCAATTCTGATTAAAATACAAAAATTGATATACTCCGTTACGTTTTTATTTACTGTTATACGCAGTTTCACTGTGACACATGAGTTAACATAAAAATATAACGAAAAGCAAACAAATTCGTATTATAATCAAATTGGAAAAAGTCTAAATATTATCTCTTTGATTCAAGATTACACAAAATTTCTTTCCAAAATTTCTGCAATAATTTTAATTTCATCATTTTTTTAGTTTTTTGTTTTTTGGCTTACACAATTTCATAAGAAAATTCAAAAATCTTGAACCAAGGTAGACGTGATCAGTCCAGTATGTCATTACTTATTCAAAACAAGTTTAAAATTGTAGCAAGATAGTCTTGTATTGTCCAGTCTTTGCAGCAATGCATACAGATAATTATTTTTGCATACTGGACTAATCAAGTCAACCACGGTAGACGAGATCAGTCCAGTAAGTCAATAACAAGTTCAAAATTGTAGCAATATAGCATGTCTTATCCAGTCTTTGCAGCAATGAGACAAAAGAGCGAAGTTTATAGCCATACTGGACTGATCGCGTCATTTCAATATTATTATGAATATATTTTCAAGAAAAACATGTGAACATCTAAATAATAAGAAACATTAAAAAAAAAGCAAACCAACTTAGCTAATCCCTTATTAGCCAATCATAATAATCCATCAAATACTTGGGAGGTCCTTTACCAATTACATTTCTTGTATTACAGAAGTTTGTAAATACAGCAATTTGATTGGGTTATACGCCATCGAATACAGCCAATCATAGACCTCGACAGACTGTAGTCGTTATGGCTTATTCTTTACTTTCTGTCGATGATACTGATTGGCTGTATTTGCTAGTGTACAATCCAATCGAATCGCTGCATTAACACACTTCCGTGACAAAAAGGTACCTAAAGATGAAAGTTGTTCAAACAAATGTACATGTCTATGTCTCTCAATTCATATTCCAAAACAACTCTAAATACAAATAAACGTGCAGTAATTTTTACAATGTGTTATGTGTAACACAGCTAAGGGGTTTTCTAAGCTTGAATGCTGAAAAACATCTTATGAAACTTTTCAAATTGTTCAAAGTTTTACACAAAAAAATACTTTGAAGGCATTCAAAATTTCACAAAAAAATAACGAAATACATTTTCAGTTCAAAATTGCGCTACCAAATCAGTCACTTTTTCAGCCAATCAGAAAGGTTTGACAAAACTAGTCTGGGACTTTCGACAAATCAAATCAGCCAAAACAAACATATAATGGACCAATCATATCGCTTTTTACTGACAATGTATTACGCCTTATATGGAAGAAAACATTCACAATATTATTACAATGCATTATGGGACAAAAAATCAGAAAACAGTCAACACCAATTTATATTCAAATATCAGTTCCTTCAAGCTCTGATTTCATTGGCTAAAACATTATTCCAGAATCAAATTCCTCACCATTGATTGGGTAAGAAATGATTCCATTGACCAATGAGAAAGAAACTGATATTGTCATTCACGTGTCACTTTTTCTGGTTTTCTATCAACCAGTAGCTATAGCCTAGTTTATCCAGAACTTTTACATTGATACCTATATAACAAAGACCTGACAATCTAGTCTTAATGTTGTCTTCACTATATAGGTAAGTAGAAATAAGCCTGGATGAAAATAGACTATATATGTCTAAATAAAGGACTGGATAATAGTAGATTATTTCTCTGTTTTGATGACTCGCGATACTGGTATCTTCCTCGGATTGGCTGCGGTATTAAAATTGGCTCCGCCTCCAGGTTGAACATGAGGTCTGAAACGACAATGGGATTAGATACAGTTTTAAAAAAGGTCACAACAGCGCAAGACAAGAATTTGAAATAATTCTTCTTGGGAGTCATTTCACAATGTCAAGCTATTACAAACTTTGTCTTATACCTTGATTACAATAACAACCTTTCTTGTATCACGGAATGCAGCAATTTGATTGGATTGTATACCTCCAAATTAGAGAAACTTCAATTACTTACCCATCTCCTGAGTTATCAACTCCCACACCAAGGTCATTGAGTATCTGAAGAGCAGCCTGATCATGGGAAGATTCCAATGTGGCACCAGATGCGTGTATAATTTGAGGTGGATTTAATCCAATTGTCAATCGACACAAATGATCGTTCTTATTCTTCTGAAAGAAAATATAGTTCATTATTTGTTCTAAAAACATGGAAGTATATTAGGTATAAAGACTCTTCAAAATCTTAAGATGCACTGCAGCCTGGGTGGTTACATATTACGTCTCCATCTTATACCTTGACTGCAATGGTCCACTTTCTTGTTTCAAGAACAGCAATTTGAATGGATTGTACACCAGCAAATATAGCCAATTAAAGACCTCGTATAATTTGTTATAGTCAATCTGTCGCGAGCTCAGACTGGTTGATTCGTTAGTGTATAATCCAATCAAATCACTGTACTTACAAACTTCACTTACAATCTTCCAACTTCACTTACAAACTTCAAACTTCACTTACAAACTTCAGTTACAAGTTGCAAAAAATTCAAATTGAACTTACCTGTCCAGCAAAATCATCAAAATTGACATCAAACTTATGAATGGAGGCTAACTCTCGAAGACGTATTTCTGGACGTACATTGGATTGACTAGGTAAAGACCGACCCAATCCAAGGTTATTCAAGTCTTCAGACTGGGTCGTTCCTAAAACAAATATCACACATCTATTATCCAGTCTTATCAACATCAGATCAAACTTTCATTCTGTTTTCATTAGCTTATATTTTTAATGAAGCCACTTCATTAAGGTCTAAAGACGGGTCTTTTGATCATTCATCCCTTTAACATTTTGACCAATCATATTTCTGCCCTCTCCAGAACTTGTCTTTTTTTATCCAATCAGATTACTAAGAAGTTTAAGTGAGAAAAAGAAACAAACCTTGTCCAAAAATAGTAGGGGATTGATTGTGTGTTTGTGAGTTACGACTAGAATCAGGTATCAATAGTAGGCCAGGAACCAACTGTCGTCCAGCCTTAATATTATTACCACTAGAATTTACTATAATACAATATAATACAGAGATTGATAAGATTTCCCTAATTTACTGTCGTCCAGCCTTAACATTATTACCACTAGAATTTACTATAATACAATATAATACAGAGATTGATAAGATTTCCCTAATTTACTGTCGTCCAGCCTTAACATTATTACCACTAGAATTTACTATAACACAATATAATACAGAGATAGTAAAACACAGATACCATTCCAATTTTCAGTCAAACGTCTGTGGATCTTTAAACATTATTTGAACCATCATTTAAGGTTTTAAATTCCACTAAAACTAAGTGTTCAATGTTTCTAAGTTGCTAAATAACAGCATGAGATCAACATGAATAAGAATAGATTAAATATTGTACCTCCATTTTCTCCGCCACTTTCCACAAACGTCACTTTCTTATCACTTGAATTGCCCTGAAAATAGAACGAAAGATGAAATCAAGTTCTTTATCTTGCCTACTGCTCAGCTTGTGCTTTCAGAAACCCCAGATGCTTCAGAGAGTCCACACAACTAATATTGTTTGTTGGATATATAATAAACGTGGAAAATATAAAGAATTAAATATCAATCAATACCTCATTAGTTTTAATGGCTGATTTTGAAGGTTGTGGAGGAGACTGGTTAAATCCTAGATGATGTAGCATGTTTTCGGCGGCATTCCGTTTGGCCAGTTTTTTATTATGTCCTACACCAGTACATTTCTCTTCATCTACTTGCACCTATAATACAAACAAATCATTGAGATACATACCGAAAGCACTGGCTGTATCAGATATTTTAATGCTTGAAGTAGCTTGTAATACAGGCAAGGAACACTAACTTTCCAGAGCACCTAATCAGTGGTATTTCTAGGATCTCAGAAGGGGCCACACATTCTCAACGTGATTAAGTTTTCTCTATCTCATACCTTGACTGCAATAGCTACCTGTCTAGTATCACAGAATGCAGTGATTTCATTGGATTGTACTCCAGCGAATAATTCACCTACCTGCATAATAAATTCTCTTCTATGATAAACTCCATGGTCAGCTACTAGAGTAAAAACAGGTTCTTTCTTCTTCTCAGCTTGTGTAATCTGTATGAGTCTAGAGATAGGATTGATAGTCACACCGTAGTTCTGATCCCCTTTCTGTACTTGTGGTATCAACTGAAATATGACAAGCATTCTACTGATGAAATATTATGAAAGTTGAACTCATCCCAAATGAAATTCCACTTCTAATTCACAAAGATATATATTATGCATGATCTTAGTTTTAAGACTCATCCCAAATAAATTAAATGGAGCTATTTTTCAGGGCCACATGCAGAGTAAAAAAATACTTTTAGACATGACCGGTAAAATGACCTGTAATCAAAATCCCTGATCAGCTTACCTTAATCAAATTCCTATTCTTCTTTTTGGTACTTGGTGGTCGATTACGTGTTGGCACGATTGAATTGGGTAAATTTGGCAGCTTTTTCAATTCGTCTAACATCAACTCAGCAGCCTTTTTCTTGGACAGTTTTTTAGAGTTACCCTCCCCTTCTGTCACCTTGTCTCCAACAGTACATCGAGTTATAAATACCTTCATATGTGGTGGACCAGACTCCTTTATAACCTGTAAAAATATAACAAGAGTTAAACATCTTGATGTTCAGGGTGTTTTCGAGATTAGAGCCCTCCATCTTAACCTCTAGCACTGATTCTAACATATCCTAGCACTAAGATCGTGTTGGCACTACATGGCCAGGTATTTACCTAACTTTCTCTCTGAGTATTCAAAATTTGTGTGGCCTCCCTTTACCTGTACATACCTCAAAAGAGACGGCCATGTTTCTTTTCAAACCTATTTCATGTACTAGACTAATTTCTGATTTTAACTCATCTCCAGGAGCCACTGGCGCTGAAATAACAAAATCATCCAATAAAAATTAAAACTTTAAGAAGAAATAGTGTTCCTTTAATTATTAAATAATTCTTTACACCCTCTTAGTTGGCTTAATTCTAAAACAATCTTAACTGTAAACAATATATCCTTCAGACAGTATTTACTCATCATCAAAATCATCTTCACAATGACAAGCTATTACAAACTTGGTCTTATACCTTGATTAGAATAGACACTATTCTTGTTTTAACATTGTGTAGATGAGTAAAAGAAATTTCAATGCTTACTTTCAGTTTTTTCTTCTTTCTCTTCACTTTCTCCCTCAGGTTTAACTGGTGGAGTAGGGGTAGGGAGGTTCTTTAATATACGCAAGGCTTTATTAGCTGCTGTATGTCTAGCAGCCTGGTGTGTTGGACCTTCTCCTATAAATTCTCTTTGTCCAACTTTCAATGATACATAGGCTGTTCGGGTTGGTCTTGGATAACGGTATCTAAATGAAAATCAAATTGGGCTAATGAAGACAGGTAATGCCATGCAGAGTGCAAAGAGGGAAATTTTGCCAGGCTAGCCTGCTCTTTTTCGAATTTGCTTATAAATTGTCCCAAAGATCAAAATTGCTGCCAGAAATCCATTGACATGACTGGTAAATAAAGATAAATCAACAGCCCTGATCCTACCTTTGATTATAAATTCCTCGGAAATCAAAGTTTGGTTGATGATAGTATTGAGAATGTCTGGGTTCAATGGCTTTATAACTAGCTACTTCTCCTCTTCTCATAGCCACAGCATTTAACTCTACTGTCGGCATTATACTGTTTGCTGAAAGTAAAAACATATGGAGTTTAACACCCTATTAAACTTCCAAATAAACAGAATTTCTTATTTCTACAAAATAAAGAAAAGAACTTACATCCTCTGCCAGAAGATCTTTCAGGTTTAGGTGGTGGTTTAGGGAAGGCTGTTTTCTCTAAAGATAGACTAGCTACAGCATGTTGAGCCTTCTTAATACTCTGGCCTGATGCTGAGTACTCTTCTTCTCCTAGTTTAAGTTTAACATAGAATAATTTCTGATGTGCTGGTCCTTCTTCATCTACTAACATGTACTGGTGTGAGACCTGCAAATTAAATGGATGTTTTAATCCGTCTTTAAAAGTTTGCTAGGTTCAAAGAATAGCTTTGCTTTACGATCAAAGAATGGTTTATTTGGTGGTCCATGTTGGCTGTAAGCTAGCACAAGTCTGTCTTGCCTAAGGTAAGTCTGTCCTAAGAAGCTGCAGGTGACAATCTTGACTAGTTTTACATATTACTTTTCTCCTCTAGACATGACTAATGAAGATGTGAAGCACCAAATAATACAGTGTCAAATGAGGGAAATATTTCTTGTGCAACCTTAAAGAAGGCCTTTATTTCTCACGATGTTAACAACTAGCAAAGGAAAAGACTTTAAAAGAAATGTAACTATGATTACCTTGTTATAACGAGCTAATTCGTTCAATAGACACATTGGTGTTTTCTCTTTCGTGTTTGCCACATTAATTCCCGTTTCCCCTTCATTTTTAATTACGTTACTCGAAGATTCTGATGTCACAGTATTATTGGTACCGGCTGTTGTCGTTTCACCGTCTTTACTACCATTTTCATTGGCTACTTTTTGATTAGTCATCATAGCAGGTTGAGATGCATTGTTTGGATTGGTTAAAATTTGAGTTGGTTTCTGCAGAACCATTGTGGGTTGTTGCCCTTTATTCTGATTGGACATATTACCAGCCCCTTTATGGAGATTGTTTTGATTGGTTAAAATCGCGGTTGGTTGTTTATTTTGATTGGTTGGCAAGTTACCAGGTTGAATATTGCTATGAAGTACCATGTTATTATTCGGCATTCCTTGTTGTGGAGGCATCATTTGTTTATTGGGATATCCCTGTAAATACTGGGGATTTCCTTGTGGCGGTCCTGACATGGGAATTCCCTGTTGTGACAGCTGCTGGGGGTATCCATGAGTCATCATAGCTTGATGATGTTGACGTCCTCCCATTTGCTGCGGATTTCCTGAATTAATAAAGAAAATATACATAAGCTCAATTCATATAAATAATATCATAAAAATATAATGTAAGCAAGAATTGGTTTGATCTCGTTAAATTTAAATAATGCCTAGAATTATGCCTAGAGAAATCTTGAAATAATACCACAATTAAAACTCACCAGGCATGTTGTTCATATTCATGGAATTCATATTGTTCATGTTATTCATGGTTTACGTCTAATTCTAGCTAGAGTTATCTCTCTTGACACCAAAATCTTCAGAATAAATCGTACACAACTCTTCTTTCGACGTGATCTGGGACACAAGTCAAAATCTGAAGATAAAAGATATCAAATTTCTCATTATTATTAGTCATAATTGGCATTTAAAATTAAAGAATAAAAGGGTATTAGGCCTAATTAAGCCATGCCAGTGTAGAAATGCACCTGCACTACACTAGACGTAGAGTAATTCGTCTTACACCCACCCAAGATTATTATTTTACCAGGGCCAATCAAATCAATCAGCAATTTACTACAATATGATACTGTGATTGTTGATCACATTACGTCGTGTTTACATTTTTATCATAACCGGTGGAATAAAAAGGCTTCGATCAGCAGTTTTACCTTTAATTTAATCTAAAATGGAGAGTAAGATGAAAGATTGTGGCTTGAAGTTGAAATCTAAGCTTTAATTTTTATCCCAGATAAGGCAGAAAATAGTTGAATAATGGCAAACAGTAAAGAAAATTTTTCGACTAAACGTCGTCCATGTTGGTCTGCTAGCGCGTAAGGAAATCTCGTTTCGGCGAGACCTAAAATGGCTAAGTCTAAAATTAAGAAAGAGATTTTTCTTTTGATGCTTATTCTTTATTGTCACCGCTGGGCAATGGAAGCTTTAAAATGACTACAAAACTGCCATTTCATCAAAAAAATTGCTTTCAGATTTCTTTATAAATTGGTTTTAATTGGTCGATAAAGATAGAAAGACAAAATTTGGAAGAAAAAATGCAAGACTAAATTTTAGACACAACCATTTTCATGGGAGACCTTGACCTTCTTACTTGATAGACTGGTTTGTTTACATATTTTTGATGGAATTAGTGAATATTTTAGTTATTTAATGGAAAATCTACACGTTCGTTGCTTTCCTCATCAATATGGTAATATTTCCTTATATAATATGTAAAAGATTACATTTGCAGCGTAATTTGGAAAGGAATTTGCTTAATTTCAGCCAAATGTCTGTTGTTATAACATGCTAAATAAACACTGGGCTTATCACACCTGCTAGTAGAGTTCGACCATCTGCCATATTGCGCTGCCAACGAGTCTAACAGACCTTTAAATGGATCGTTTTAGGTCATCAGAATATTCACTTGTAGCTCATGCGTTGGCCCATCTTGCATTTTTACATCAATTGTTGTTGAATTATCTTAAACATTTCAGTTCAGAACACCATACTGATGTCGTGACATGTCTGCTGAACAAATTGCTTCAGAGCTCTTCAAAATCCACAAGTTAAAGTTAAATAAAGCTGTAAGAGTGGGAAAGAGAATCATGGAAACCGAAGAAGTGAATTCGGAAGGAACTTTCAACAGTGAAAAGAGCTCGGATAATGATATCAAAAGTGAAGAAATGGATTTTCAATGTCATATTTGTCTTGAATATTTACCAGATGTGTTGAGTTTCAAATCTCACTGTGCAGCTCACAATAAGGAAAGCCAATCTCCGTATAAATGTGAATACTGTTCTAAAATCTGTTCTAATCGAAGTGGGTTACGAAATCATATTAGGATCCATACAGGAGAGCGGCCATTTTCTTGTGATCTATGTGGAAACAGTTTTATTCAGAAACAACATCTATTGACCCATATGTTGACACATTCTGGTGAGAAACCTCATTCTTGTCATCTCTGTGATATGAGTTTTACCACAAGTGGAGGGTTAAAAAAACACATTCGAACTCATACAGGAGAAAGACCATATTTATGTGGAATTTGTAACAGAAGCTTCTCTCAAACAGACCATCTTCAAGGACACATGAGAAAACACACTGGAGAAAAACCTTACAAATGTGATGTTTGTGATAGATCTTTTGGACAACGAGGTTCCTTACAAGCTCACTTTAAAACACATACAGAAAATAAGACACATGTGTGTAAAATTTGCAGTAAATCATTCCAGAACAGCGACACACTATTGGAACACATGAAAACACATAATGGTGAACGTTCGTTTGTGTGTGGCGTGTGTGATAAAAAGTTTATGACCATGTCACATCTTCAGAGACACATTCGATGTCACACGGGAGAGAAGCCATATTGGTGTAAGAATTGTGGGAAGTGTTTTAGTGACAGACTATCGTTAGTGCAGCATCGATTACTTAAAATGTGTATCATTAATGAAATACAGAAATCAGGTCAATATTTTTGTTCAAACTGTGGTACATCTTTTACTAGAAACAGTTCTTTGTTACGTCATAAGAGAAGAACAAAATGTCAAGAAGCTTTCCTCCATGAGAAACCAATTAAAAACATCAAAGTGGAAAACACACGTGACAGTTTTAGTGATTCTGAAGATTGCTTGGAATTAAATGGCTACTCTGAATTCATTTCCAAACAGCTTCAATATCAAAATAGAATTATCAAAAACGGTTTAAGTAATCAAAATGACACGGACCAAAACACTTCAATTGAACACGCAAATCAAATAGAAATCAAACAAGAAATTGAAGAGCTAGAAAATAACTTAAGTCCACAGACAAATTCAGGACTGACCGAAATCCAGATGGGAAAAGACAGTTTGATTAAGCTATGCAAAGCAAACGAATCTCAACAAATGCAAAATGAGTGTTCAATAGGAGACAACTCAGATAATTCCAGTGAAAGTGAGGCTGCGTCCTCCCTGATTGAATGCAGTAACCGTGACGATAAATTAATTGACAGCAAGAGAAACTCAGGTGAAAAGTTCTTAAAAAAGATTTTACGGAATGAAGGAACCTATTTTAAACCACAGATAACGAGTCAGAATTGACTAAAGCTTGCTTGATCCTTTCAAATCAAGCTTGTTATTTATGTTAAGAAATAAGTTTTGTCAAATATTGTACAATAAATTATAAGAACTGAAAATAGTTTATTTATTTAAGAAGGGGAGGGGAAGAAGGGAGAGAGGGGCCCAAGCTGTGTAGACTATAATACTCTTCTCACTTAGCAGACCGTGTAACACTGAATGCTTAAGAATTACATCTCTAATTTACTTTTATTTTAAAGGGATTGTAAAGAGGTTTTATAAATTTTTCATGTGTATTGATGTTATTGGTGTCTCTGATACACATAAAAAGTTTAGAAAATCTTTTTACAGTCCCTTGAATAGTTATAGGCTATAAACGTCCTGAGGCCTTTCTAATAAAATTGGATTAATTGAGCTGTAATCAAGGGGTGTCAAATTGCCAGAAGATAGCACAGTATGTCTAAATTCATTTATGCTCATTAATGACTAGAGACAACAGAAACTCACATATGATAAATTTATTTTCATGATTATAATGAATTCTACAGATTGTTTGTTATAAATAGAATGAAATAATTATGTCAGTCCAAATGATAAATACAGAACCAAAATCCAATTAAAAAATCATAGTACATACACAATCATGCTACTTAACATCTAAGTGACCTCATATGAATGGAGAATGGTTTATGGAGAAAAAGCAGCTGACATAAAGATGAAGCACTATTCTTAACATTGCACTATTATTACATAATTTGGTTTTAATAAATTCTGAGGCCTTAATCTCTATAAACATAACTTGGATAATTTAACCAGTCATCTGATTGGTCAATAATGTTAATAGATTATCCAATCAGATTACTGTATTTTGAATTTTATGCTCTTGAGAATAGGCACTGCTTCATTTACAAAATTTCTTTCCTTAGCAACGTACGTTTTGATTCATAGATTCTTTTCTCACAGAAAATTTCCATTTGCTCAATATGAAATATATACAACTTTCAATATGCCTTCCCGCCCCATTAAATCAATTAGATGAAATGGTAGATTGTGAAAGTTCTAATAATTTGCGTAAAGATTCTAAACATTTGGTATCTTTTCTCTGGTCTTCTCCAGTCTCAGTCTGAAATATTAAAATCATACATACAATTTATATATCACATAATTGCGAGTATAATTTAACATCCCTTCATGCCCATCATGCCAAAAAAAAACACTAGCGGATTGTGAAAATACATCTCTACAGGTGCCGTGGTGTACTTCCAGCTGTCTAGGGAAGTCAGAAGATACTATAAATAACTCACCTTATATTTGACTGTTAGTTGTTCTTCAGCCCAAGAAGCATATCTCGCATTTATTTGTTTTTCTTTACTTCCCTTACTAAATACTGTAGCTAGATTGGTTGCCGCCTGTAAAACAATACATTACTTTAAGACAATGGGCTAACATTACCAATGTTTAGAGGTCAGCTGAGTTTTATTGTACACAACGTTTCAACAATTTACATTGTCGTCATCAGGTGAACGAATCTATCTTATGTGTACTAATAAAACTAAGGAGTAGTATACCCCTAAATGTTGCTTACAGATTAAAAGATGATATATAAATGAATAGGGAAAAGAGAAGGGACGCAGGCTGAAAATAGGTCATATCGCACAGTGTGAAACATCATGTTTTAGGTTCTGTTTTAATATTTCCTAGAATAAAAAGAAATAGAAGTTTTATCTTACCAGTAATACACCGTATAAGGCTCGAACATTGTTAGGATTCAATCGAACAGCTTGAGCAAAATAACTTCTAGCTAGTTCCATATTGTCTGATCCACCCATAGTAAACCGAATCTAAAAAAAAAATACATAATTAAAGGTATTATAAACGTACAAATAACAAGAATTAAACAACATATGGCCACCCCTAAAACTATCAAGAAAAACAAACTAGCATGCGTATTGGCTGCTAACACTGATATCGATTTGCACCATTTCAATTCTTAGTCAGACGTTTGTGGTTCCTGCAAATCTATCAAAATGACTTTAGATATTGGCCAGTGTTTTCAAGAATCAACCTTCAAGACTTTCTACTTACCTCAGCATATTTTTGGTGGAATAAATGGTTATGAGGATTGGACATTATAACTTCTTCCATACAGAAAGCAGCATTAAAATAATCAAACTCTGATAGATACAGATCACATAACTCCATCCATGATTCATAGTCCGTCATAAACCTACAATTAAATCAAAAAAATAGGTAAGAACTCATCAATCTAGACACCCCCTGTCACAGAGCTAAATTTGATACAGACAAGAATAGAAAACTTACTTTTTAAGATAGTCATTTAGTTTCTGTATGGCCTCTGCCGTTTTACCCTGAGCTTTTAAAATAGCAACCTGTCTCTTTCTAGCTATCTGAAAATAACAACAAAATGATTTACATGTCAAATTCAATGTAGGAATTCATAATCGTCAAATTTCCAATATATTGTATGCTGCTAGCCCACCAAGTTTAACATTAACAGATGATAATACAAGCCCTTTGAACAAAACTTTACTCACCATATTGGTGGGATCTTTTTCTATAATATCGGAATATAGTTTATCAGCTTTGTTAAATCTGTAAAAAATTCAAAACAAAAACTTGTTAACTGTCTAACAAAAAACAATTTCTTATCTTCACTATGTCAAGGTATTACTATATTCCATCTACTACCTTGAAATGCTGTGATTGGATTGTACGCTAGCGAATACAGCTATTCAGATCCCTTGACTCTAAGAAATTAAGGCATATGGTTATGTTGGTGTTGGGTGTTATACTCTCCTTTAGAAGCACAGGCCAAGGTTTTGGTGTGTTATTAATAGAATCACAGTGTAAGCCTCACCTGCCATCAGCTTCATACAACATTCCTCTTAACCTTTCAACTCTCATACTGTCTGAAAACTTATATTTCAATGCTTCTATACATTCCTACAATAATACAATTAGTTTGCATTTTAGATGTACTTGCCATGGGTTTGAATTCCAAACAAAACAAATCTGTGCCTGCAAAAACTGTTTTACCTTTGAACCATAGTCTACACTATCAAAACCCTCTTTTAGTATTTATTCTGAAGAAGACAGGGTTTGGGTTGTCTAACTGCAGAAATCTCAAAGTGAGCGAGTGTCTCAACTGTCTCAAAAGTCAGAAATAAAATAGAATAAAAGGTCCAACACACCTCAGCTAAATCTAAACGCTGACAGTCTAGAGCAGCTATACACACTTGTTCATACACTAACCACACTGAAAAAAAGAAAAATCTTCAGCAAAAAATATTCATGATCAAGTGAATGCCAACATGCAAATAAATATTGGGTGATCCATTGCTAAATTAAGTCTTCATAACTTACATTCATCACCAAGTTTATGTGACTGGTGAATGACAAAACCTTCCCATAATTTGACTACCATATCACCATCTCTGACTTGTTCTTCTCGCATCTTCTTCAGAATAGTACGAGCCTCTACAAATTTAATGGGGATACAGTAAGAATATTAGAAAACAGAAACAATTGAAGGCTCCGTCATTCATTAATTATCTACATAGATTCAACTGAAATTAACCACCGGTTTGGCAGTCGTGCATGATTTGTATGCAAATTACAGACACCGTTCTTTTGCAACGCACATTGCCCACTGTTAATATGGATCTACTGGTTCGATGTCCACGAAATGTTCTAGTCTTGTAGAAAAGTGGTTCAAAAATTAATTTCAATGACAATTGAAAATAATTAATCAGCAAAAAGTGGTGAATTTAATAATTATTATTGATTTTACCGTCAAAATTAATTTGGGTCGCCATTTTGCCGGAAGTCTCGTTTAACACGAGATAAAACGAAAGATGAACGAGACTTCTTTAGCGCAGTCGCATTGTTGACGTTTCCATGGTATTGTAAACAATTTTCTAATGAAATAAACAGGGATTCGACGATAGTTCAACAATCGTCTCCAAAGCCTGCCAAAATGATCCCACCAAATGCTTCTCTCGTCAAATATGATAACCCCGTCCTGGTCAGCAGAAATACTGATAAGAAAACTCCAAGGGTAAGTTACTTTTTGTTATTTTAGTCCGATAACAAACTTAGCATTCTTGATTTTTCCCCCATTTTATTTCTATTCATTTATTGCAACGGCATGTCCATGACTTCACCGCCCTCTAACCAGTTGCCTGTCACACGACCAAACACACGACAGAGTTACCCTAGAGGCCTATTATCTAATTTAGTTGTATGTTTTTCAGGCTAGAGCATTAAAAGTTTCACCAACAACACCACCTGGAACAGGACCAGTCCCAAATCCTCCAGCCAAGTCCAAAGTTAGTGGTCTTGATGCCAAATCAGCTCAACAGACTGATGAAATTCTTAACTCCATCCTACCACCAAGGTAAACAAGTTTAAAAAGATTAATATTTTTTTGAAACCTAATCACGCTATATATACCCTGGGCCTGAGCAGACGGTACAGCAGTCGTAACCAAGTGACATCACACAAGTTAACGCAAGGACGCTTGAGTATTCAAAGAGATAGTTACTAAGTGTTCCCGCTTAAATCTGTGTTTATTGACCGAGAAAAAACTAGCATAAATTATTACCGATATTTTATTATTCCAGAGAATGGACTGAGAATGGTCAATTATGGGTTCAACAAGTTTCCAGTACCCCTGCCACCAGACTAGATGTTGTTAATTTACAGGAGGAATTAGATCGTAGACTTCAACAACGCCAAGCTAGAGAGACCGGAATCTGTCCAGTTAGACGTGAATTGTATTCACAATGTTTTGGTAGGTACAAAAAACAGATCTGAAATTTTTACCATACACTTTTTCCTACTGTCTTTGCTTCTCCATCAGTTTCGAAATGGCATTGACAGCCCGATATAATGACATTTTTGATTGAAATTTCTTCAAGGGAAGTGTATTCATTCAATTTTAACATATATTTTGATCAGTGCAAAGCCATTTCTATGACTTGCGAGAAAAACAACCATGACTTAACAAATAGCTAACTCTGTTAATTTCTGTTTATAGATGAACTTATTCGTCAAGTTACAATCAACTGTGCTGAAAGAGGTTTATTACTATTACGAGTACGTGATGAAATCAGGATGACAATCGCAGCCTATCAAACACTCTATGAATCTAGTGTAGCCTTCGGTATGAGAAAAGCACTTCAAGCTGAACAAGGCAAGGCTGATATGGAAAAGAGGGTAAGCTTTAGTCTAGTGCTGTCTATATTTTTACTGCTCCCAATTTATCCCGCTCCAGCACTGGGATTTTGTAAGAGTGACGAAATTTGAGGTCATCAGGTTAGGTCAAAAGGTTATTGGGATAAATGTTCAAGAGGGCTGGTGTTAGACCCTAACTGAAGTGGCTACATGAGAAGAAAAGAAAAATTAGACTGAGTCTTGAATTTTTTTACAGATCAGTGACTTAGAAGATGATAAACGTAAACTA
This sequence comes from Lottia gigantea, assembly GCF_000327385.1. Classification (NCBI taxonomy): domain Eukaryota; kingdom Metazoa; phylum Mollusca; class Gastropoda; family Lottiidae; genus Lottia; species Lottia gigantea. The sequence continues at coordinate 57,315 of NW_008707123.1, read as the reverse complement.
GAGAAAGATGTGAACGAATTGAAAGCTAAGTGTGAACAGATCGAAAATCGTGCTAAAGAACAGAGACAGGTCGAAGAGAAAAAACACACAGAAGAAATTCAGTTTTTAAAACGAACCAATCAACAATTGAAGGTGGGTGATTGATTTAAGAAATACAATAATCTGATTGGATAATAAACCTAAATTTAAAATCAATTTTAGTGATTGACCAATCAGATGACTTGAACACTTAAGTCATCTTAAGTTAAGTTTTTTCTGGTCCATCCTGCTTATCCACAAAGTAAAAAAATATAACCTTTACTACACATTGCTTACTAATTCTATCCCATAATATCCCACATTATTATATCACTATATTGTACATCTTCCTAATTTGCCAAACATTTTTTCCCTTTTGATGCTTATCAGATGATGGAGGTGAATCTTCACAAAGTAATATTCGTCTCGCATGAATTTTCTGCCAGCTTTTTGCATATCACTTTTTCACAGATGGCATCAAGCTTATTAAGCTCTCACAGTATTCCAAATGGCACGTTGCAAAAACAGCACTTTCAACAAGAAACACTTTCAAAAATCTGCCACTTCTGAAAATGCCACATTCCCAAAAATCAGCTCTTTTGTTGTTTGCTAGAGCTACAGCCTACCTTGAAGAAACGATGATTCAAGATATTTTGTGGAGATTTTAATCTGCCTTCATTAGCCTACAAGGTGCAGAAAAATAGGATGTAAAACTCCATTCATTTCATTGAATTTAATATGATCTTCTCTTCTCTTTTCAGACCCAACTGGAAGGCATCATTGCACCCAAGAAGTAAAAAATGAAAATCTAAGAACTATAGACAGAAGTGTTCTATTCCATGTCCTAACTGAGGGTTAAAATAATTTAATATCAGGAGGGGTTGGGTTGGATTTTCATTCTCTATTTTCTGGGGCAGTCACAGCCAGCACATATTGAGTAATTCTGAATCACAAGCACGATTCACATTGTCATCCATCAAATATCAATTCTTTGGATCTTAAATTTTTATTAAGCCTAGCAACATTTTGTATAAGAGGGATTGCCTTGTACCAACAAATTTTGTTTGTGCAAAAGTGCATTGTCTTAGTGAATAATAAGTTGAATTATGCTTGTATTATATTTATCAGTAAATTGTATAGTTAGGAAATAGATTGTAAATATTTTCAATTTTTTTTTAGTGGCCACCATATTAGGATTATTTTATTGATAAGATTACACAAATCAGCATCCTAATGAAGTATTTTCAAAAGGCAGAATTTAAGCATTAATAACTAAGGAATTCGTTTTGAAAAACCAAATGAATCTTGAAATCTTCCATCGTTGTCAAGCATTATAGTTTCCCTGAGTAGTTTTAGTTTGAAAATTTAAAGATATAAGATTCTTCCTTAAGTTTTTATCATTAAAGTATTTTTAGTTTTATGAAGCTCTTACCTTAGAAATGAAGTTTTATTCTGCAACGTCTTCATTGACATATTTATTGTTCAAAAAATCCAGTTGCCATCGGCCAAATTCTGTCCAATTTCACATAGGCTTACATTAGATTATGAAACAAGCTGGATCTGTCTATAACATAAAATAAGATGAGTATTTAACCAATGGGGAAAATCTGGAATAGAAATAAATGTAAACTTCTTAAGTTATTAATAATCAAACTCTTATTTAATGTATAAAATAAAATATTTATTCTTTTTAAAAATGTTTTTATGTCTTCGCAATGATCAAGAGTTGTAGAGCAATGGCAATTGCTCATAATCAGTGTCCAATGTCTTGAATCCTGGGCCATTGCTTGCAAAAGGAGGGTGTCCAAGGGCTTGAATCATAGAGCAATGCTGGCTCAAATCCACTACCCTGGGGCTTGTATTAACTGATTGATAATTGAAGCTGGATGCTCTATCACTTTCAGTTTGCGCTTTTTGAGTTGTGCCTGAGAAATTTTTACACATTTCAGATAAGAAAAAAGGCATTCAAGTTGTCAATAGACACTACTTGCCCCCAATTAGCAAAGCAGAAGAATCGTTGACTATTTTCAAAGCGTTGATGTACTGGACGGACATAAAAGGGGGTCGATCACTATGGAGATATCATAATGGCGTATCGCCACTACATATTGGCCGATCTCCTAGTTACTGTGTCATTGAGACGCGTGAAACTTTTTTTCCTGCTTCCTAAAAGACTTCTCTTTATGTCACATTCACTTCACACCGCTGACAATTCATTAAATTCAATACTTGTAGAAATTCAAAGTTAGTAGTGAACAAAACTATTAACCGGAAACACGCATGGAGGGTTATTCAAGCCTTCGACGTTAAAGAGTTAGACTACAGACAACAGTTAAATCTCTACTATAGACTATACAAAACACGGGTTGGTTAAATATGACTTATTGCCGTCTGTTTGATGGTCGCAATAGACATGGCTATTTAGAGAAACATTTTAGCCTATCAAAGAAGCACAAAATATCTGATTCTGACATTGAAATTTCAGCAGCGGCTGCAGTACTTTAGATTGGGAGGGATCATCGCCATCCAATCCATTGTAGGGTTGTGGAGATTAAAAATAAAGGAATTAAATCCTGCATTCTATTTAATTAGATGTTAATACATTTCTCTAACAAAAAATGCATGTTTTAACATGAAAAAAATTGTAATTTTAGGCCTTTAGCGATGGGAGAGGTGAGCGGGGTGAGGGAGGGTGATTGACAATTCTCCCATGTTATTATGCACAAAAAAAGTATCCCAAACCTAATTTAATAAGCCTATTATTATTATTTGAAGGGGGGGGGGGGGGGGTGTTGGGCTAAATAGTTCCAACCCTAAGTTCTTAAAAGGGCCTATTTTAATAAGCCTGTTATGGATATTATGCATATTTCCATCAAAACATTCTAATTTTTGGCCTTGGGGGAGAGGGGGTGGGGGGCATTCCGCGCTCCCTGTTTTTATAACCAAAATAATTTTCCCATCCCTAAGTTCTGAATAGGGCACAAGAAAATAGGCTTAATTGTATAAGCCTAGAACCATCTAGACTCTTGCCGAAAGACACGGGCTACTGACAGAATCCCTTCCTTTCCCAATTACGCTGACCTATTTTCAGTGATTTCTAGCTTTAACGATGCACATGCATATCTTATTATCAATATAATGGCAGGAAAACGCCCTTTACTGTGTTTAGTTTGGCTGATTTGAATTTTTGTCGAAATTTTAGCCTATTATGATAGAGCGCACTGTTTCGGTCTACTCCATAGCCACACCCCTTTTTTGAGTCGTGTGCATGCCGTCTGCTCCTTTTACAGGGACCCCTTATTTTTATACGAGGTTGGTACTAAAAATTTACTTCTATTGCTTTATTTTCCACACAAAAATAGATTTTAATGATGAAAACGGCAATAAAATAATATTTCTGGTCGGTCCATTCCAAAAATTTCATATTTCTAGTGAGTAAAGCTTTATTATTAAGCCTACAACAATTACTAGTCCACCTTTAAACTTGCAAAGAGCCTAGATCGAAAACGAGGCGACGGCAGCAGACGTCGAGAAAATTCAGATGACGGCCGAAAATTGAAGCAGCAAAGACGTGTTGAAGGTGTTTCCTTCGAAAAGAGAATTCTGGAGCGCTTTTGACAGGTATTTTATGAACATTTTAACTTATTTGACCTCACAATACACGCGCAATATGAATTGAACGGTTTTTGAGAAAATTTGACGCCAAATTTGCCTGAATAGGCCTACGGCATCCCCCCCCCCCCCCCTTCCCTCCCGTCCACCGCACCGATGAAATATTTGTCTATTCAACTCTCTCCCAGTCCCAAAATCACTTATGTAGTCATTATGCCATGCATTACGCACGGTATCTAGGCCATATGCTTGCTTGGAAAGCCAGCCCCCCCCCCCCCCCCCCCAAACCCATCACAAATATTTTGTCTTTTCTCCCTCCTAATCCAGTCTGTAATCTTAAAGGAAGTCCCATTGCAGGACATTTTGCCCTAAAAATACTGGAGGAGAATTAATTGAATGATTTCCTAAGAAATTTTAACGGTAATTTTGCCTGAACAGCAGGTCCCTTTCCTACCTATAACATATTGTTTTCATTGTTTGCCCTCTTAAAAATGCTTTGTTTTGAGAGGGCAAAAGTGAAAATCAAATAGTTATTTGGTGGAAAGAAGGCCTGCTGTTCATACAAAATTTACTTCAAATTTCCCCAAGAAATCGTTCAATTTATTTTCTACTTGTGTTTTGCGGGAAAAATGTGCGGGAAAAATGTGCTGCAATGGGACTTTATCAGAGATCACACTGTGGACAAGGGATGAAATCGAAAATTGTGCCGTGGAGGGAGAGAGAGAGGGGGGAGGGGAGGGGGGTGCTAATTATCTTAATGGAAAGGGAGATTAAGTTGTAATATTTCGGAAAAATGACAATTCTCTTTGATCTTATTTCAGCGGGAACCAAGTGTCAAGTATTGCGCAGTTTAGATTATTTGTAAACAGAATATTTAAAGGTCGTCATTCGAATAATGAACATCAGATAAATGTGAGTATTTCGCTTCTTTATCATTGGAACAATTTGTGATTAAAGTTTATTCTTAAATTAAAAGAAAAATTGGACTTTAAATATGAAAATTTTGGCCCCCAACCATTGCCCAGACATTGTCAGCCACAATCTAAAAAACTCCATGAAACGTATCTTTAAATATTAAAATCATAGCCAGACATTAGTTGATGGATCGTTGACAGCTTTTTCCTCCAGAAATATTAAACAAAATTTGGCAGCACGGACTCAGACGTCAGGGCACGTGTTTGGTAAAAGACAGCAGATGATTGGCCCAAACTTGGCTGTCAATCTAAAAGTGGGCGGAGTAACGCGCACCGTTATCATTTGCATACATGAATCTGCAATTTTTAGCGGGCTTTTCATTAACTCGGCGGCATTTCTTTGAATAAGGAATATTTATTGGATTCTTTTGTGATATTTTGTAGGATTATTGAGTTCAAAGGATTAGATTTCAAGATTCAAAGGAAATGAACTGGATTTCAATTCATATGGTAAGTAGCCTACTAAATTTTATCAAATTCATGATCGAAAAATCAATCAGCAATGCCTGGCCATAATTGAGAGAGCGCAGTCAGACCCCCCTCCCCTCTTTTCATTTTTGTAGAAAAGCCACCCCCCTTTCCCTCAAGCCCTCTAAATGCTTAGTCCTTCTGAAATCTGTTGTGAATAGCCACCCCCCTTCTGTCTTTCCTCTCCCAATTAAATTGCATCGACTTTATTTCATGCGGTAAGTGGCCCTCCTGCCTTCTACTCATTCATTGCATATTATATTGCCCTTTATTAAGCGGTAGGTGTGATAAGCCCCCCCCCCCCCATCATACATTCCACATGGCAAGTTCTCGTGCGGTGGGTGTGATTAACCCCCCTTTCCCCCTGTAATTGCATATCTGGCTTTCTCATGCGGTGGGTGTGATTAGCCTTCCCACCATGCATAAAGCCCCTTCTCATGCGGTGGGTGTAAGTAGCCATCATATCCCTCATTCATTGCATATAGCCCTTCCCATGCGATGGGTGTGATTAGCCCTCATGCCCCTCCTCATTCATACAGCACCTCTCATGCAGTGGGTGTGCCACATTAGCCCCCAATCCCCACATTCATTGCATATAGCCTCTTCTCATGCGATGGGTGTGATTAACCCTCATGCCCTCATTTATACAGCCCTCTCATGCGGTGGGTGTGAATAGCCCACTTGCCCTCTCATTGCATCTCCTACGTGCATAAAGCAAGCTGTGGTTATTGAAAGGGGAGATGGATGGTTAAAACTGTTCCTAAATAGCAAAATTTTTAAAGAGTTTTACTTTCATTTGCAGATTGATATTCAACCATCAACCATTGCCTAGAGTTGCCACCGTGAAGTAAAAGATCAATAGACCAGCACACTTGGTGAGTTTGAATTTGATGTTAGGTTATGTCTTTGACTAGTGAGATGTCCCCTCCTCTCTCTTAGCAAGCCCTGCCACACCCTTCCACACCCTATTGTGTTCTCCATCACCTACAGAGATGCACCAACCCTATCACCAACCTCTTTTACCCCTTACCATAGGCAATGAGATTAGACTATCAATAATTTAGAGCAACCCCCCTTACCCTGGTCTCCACCCCCTGCATAGATGCACCCTGGAACTCGGGTCCCTTCCCCCATTCCCTACAGAGATGCACAATCAATTTACAAAGCAATCATTTTTTGTTTGTAGATATTTGAAGCCCGTTCAGTGTGAAGCCAGCTTTAGTTTAGATTTTCTGTTTGCATCAACATACATGGTGAGTTTGAATTTTCTTTTTCAATACGTAGGGTTAAAATTTGGAGTCCATAGCCAGTTCTTATTGGCATGCAGAGCTTGAATACAACTAGAGAAGATCCAGATGTGTTTCACTAAATCTTGAGACAGACTAAGGGGAGACAATCCAATTTAATGAAAGAATTGAGTGCACCAACTTCTTGCATTGACAGTTAATTGCCCAGGTAGAAGGGGGAAGGGTGTCCTGGGGGTTGTTGTATTCCACAGTCCCCTTGACCTTGTAGAGGTGAGGGGGGAGGAGAAGGGGTACTATTCTATGGTTCTATAGTTAAGTTTTAACAGTTTTTAACATTGGTTTTTAGGTATCAAGTGATCATCTTAAGCTCATAGAACATCAGTCATAGATCTTCAATATTGGACCAACAACTTTGTGATGGTAAGTTGAATTCTTTTAAAAATCTGTTTTTACCTGTATGCCCTCCCCTCATCTTCCCTCTACTTAGCATTACGCTCTGCCTGGATGTCAATAAGTTAGATAGTAGGCCTATCACAATTCAGTGAAATGTCCAAAGTGCTTTTGTATTAAGCCTTTGTTAAATGGTGGCATACCATGACAGGAATCAAAGGCTTTGAGAGTGGGCAGTTTTTCCTGTTCTTAATAATCTTAGATAATTTTGTTTGTAGAGATCCAAGGTCATATGAGGATTTAAGGGATTATAAAGAGATTTTCTTAAAAATGTGTTAAGGGGACACTGATAGCATCACATAGCACCATTCAACTTTTCAGTCAGATGTCTGTAGTTCCTGTCATTCCACTTCCACTGTAGAAAGGAATGTTTGGAATTCATATCCGCCCTCCCTCTCAATAATGAACTATGTACCCTGATTCCTGATTCCCTAATCAATCAGAACTCTTAGTCATGATTTTGAAAAATAATACCTCTAGAACAATATGCTTAATATTTTTGTTTATTTTTTTAGATACAACAAACTTATATTGGTAAACAACAACAAGAACACATACAGAGAACCAAACCAAACCAAACCAAATAAAACTTTACATTAAGTCATAGAGTTGTGAGTTAAACAATAGGGCACTAACCTTCTTTTTTTCTCGTGCATCACTACAATCAGCAGGTCCCTCCCCACTCCCTCACACTACAACTTAAAGGGATACATCGTAGTAAGACGGCAATTGACTACTGGATTCTGTGTAGCTGGCTCTATCTGTGCTGGATGTTTTGTGAAAGTATCCCTTTACACATGCATTACATGAACATACTACTGTAAACCACATATCGATATTTGTTTTACGATTGTGCTTACTGCAGTCGTAGAACAAGTTCGATTAAATCGTTCGCTTCTCACGTGATGTATTTTTTTGAAATTGTCAGGGATTGGTGTAAGTATTTTCCAAAATATGCCAAATTTGTCGCCACTTTGAAGTCTCACTTTGGCGACTGAAATGGGTATAATGTGGTTATATTTTTTCTTTATTGTCCATTAAAGGAAGCATGCTAGGCTGCCCCCTTTCCCAAATGCTTCCAAGGACATCCGCCATCCGTCAAACCAATCTTGAATTTTGGATCCTGGATATTTTTACATTTTCTCTTTTGAGAAAGTGATGATGTGGATGTGAATACCAGATTTTTTTGAAAATTTATTAAGAGCACAATTTAGTAGATCAGTCTACTTCATTTTGCAACCTCTGTCGTGATTTTCACAAATACTATAGGTCCCTTCGGTCAAGGCGTTTCGTAATTCACGTGATCTCAATCCCTTACTTTATCTAGGATGACTCATTGGTGATATAAATTATCTAAAATAATGCATTAGCTTATTTGAAATTTTCAAAATTCAAATCCTAAATAAAGTCCTAATATTACAGATATTTTTCAAAGAAGTATTAACTTTAAAATTAGTAGGTTTGCACAGGCAAGGATATAATCTGCAGATATCCAGAGAGATATTCTGCAGACCCATCCTGCCTCTATATGCTTCTGTGGGCTGTATGTTTGTTGGCAAATTGTCAACAGTTGGTAATATATCGGAGGTTTTAGACGACGACCACTCTTGTACCCCTTGGTCTAAAAAGGACGATAGGACCTCTTGGCATCATAGTTGTACATTGATTAGTTAAGACAAGTTAGGTGTTAGGAATTAGGTGTTAGGATAGGTATTGTGTATTATATCATGTAATGTGGACACGTGAGTAGAACTTGTGATGCCACGAGGTTTATTTTTGGATTTTTTGGACCATGTGTTGGACGAGATACACAGATGAAGAGGAAATCAAAGAAGTCTATGTTTTTGTCTGGTAATCAGGGGCTTTTAGTATCAGACTCTGCTTTCTCAGTTTCGATTGTCGTTCGGCTTGGCTCTTTCAAATCCCGAAATAACCTAACACTGTTAGGCAGGGCCTCGCGTGCACTCCCCTTTCCTTTTGGCTATTTTGTGATTTGATAAAGTCGGCCCTCCCTCGATTGAAACTGGGTGTTAAGCCAAAAAGAGTGATCCTCAGGGTTCCTGTTGTTTTTCTTCCTCCATGCAGCAGGTCCCATGTCCCGTCTGTTCTGGAATCCGTCCGTCTGGGCGTATCTTATTGCACTGCCGGTCGTTTAGACCAAGTCTGTCAGTCTCGGATGGTACGTTAAATTGAGCCGATTTACGGCATGTATTTAAATGAAAAAACCGAACGAGTTTCAGTCGGTTACTATGGTAATGTCCATGTCACTGGACTAGAACCAGGAATGGAGTTAAACCTGGGATGATTTTTACAAAGATTAGATTAAACCTGGGATGATTTTTACAAAGGTTAAGTGATTTTTAAGAACCTGATATGATTTTTAAAAATGTTTGTATTGAAAAGAGATTTATGGTGAAAATATATTAAGCACTAAGTTTGACAAAAACAGAGTAAGATTTAATAGAAAGGAACTTTATGGTAGGCAAGGAGAAATCCCACAGGGAGGTCATCGTCCCTGCCCTGCCGAGATGGAATCAGGTCGTCCGGGCCTATGTTATTGCACTGCCGGTCGTTTAGCCTAAGTCTGTCAATCTCGGATGGTACGTTAATTTGGACCGATTTACGGCATGTATTTCAATAAAACAACCGAACGAGTTTCAGTCGGTTACTATGGTAATGTCCATGTCACTGGACTAGAACCAGGAATAGAGTTAAACCTGGGATGATTTTTACAAAGATTAGATTAAACCTGGAATGATTTTTACAAGATTATTTTTAAAAAAAAAAACAAACTGTATAGTCATTTACAAAGCCTAAATTTACACAAAAAAGTAATTAGAAAAGGAATTGAAATCTGTCTTGAAACTGTTAAGGGTAATTTTGAAAACCGATAATGGTTATATTAAACCTGGTGTAATTTTAAAGATAGCTGGTACAAGAACCTACTATAAGGTTCTATTCTAAACCACAATGGTTATATTAAACCTGGTTTGATTTTAAAGATAGCTGGTACTAGAACCTACTATAAGGTTCTATTCTAAACCACAATGGTTATATTAAACCTGGAGTGATTTTAAAGATAGCTGGTACAAGAACCTACTATGAGGTTCTATTCTAAACCACAATGGTTATATTAAACCTGGTTTGATTTTGAAAAATATGATACAAATTTAGAAACTGCTAAATACTTTTTTAAAAAGAGAAATGAAAATATATTTTGGCAAGAAAGTTTAAGAAAAAAAAGAGATTTTATAGAAAGAAACTTAAGGGTAGGCAAGGAGAAATCCCACAGGGAGGCCATCGTCCCTGCCCTGCCGAGATGGAATCTGGCTGCCCAGGCCTATGTTACTTCACTGCCGGTCGTTTAGCCCAAGTCTGTCAGTCTGGAGTGTATCTTAAGTTAAACCGGATTCTTTTAGAAACCTAGTACAATTTGAAAATTTTTATTTTTATTGTTCCGGTGGTTAGGGCTGGACATTTTATGTTCCGACAGCCCGCTTAGTCCACCTAGGGTTTGATTTGAAATGCAGATGGTAATGATATTAGAGTAGATTTTGTGGATAGGAACTTGAGGGTAGGCAAGGAGAAATCCAACAGGGAGGTTATCGTCCCTGCCCTGCTGAGATGAAATCAGGCCGTCCGGGTCTATGTTATTTTACTGCTGGTCGTTTAGCCCAAGTCTGTCAGTCTGAAGTGTATCTTAAGTTGGACCTGATTCTTTTAGAAACCTAGTAGGATTTGAAAAATTTTGATTGTTCCGGTGGTTAGGGCTGGACATTTTATGTTCCGACAGCCCGCTTAGTCCACCTAGGGTTTGATTTGAAATGTAGTTGGTAATGATATTAGAGTAGATTTTGTGGATAGGAACTTGAGGGTAGGCAAGGAGAAATCCAACAGGGAGGTTATCGTCCCTGCCCTGCCGAGATGAAATCAGGCCGTCCGGGCCTATGTTATTGCACTGTCGGTCGTTTAGCCCAAGTCTGTCAGTCTCGGATGGTACGTTAATTTGGACCGATTTACGGCATGTATTTCAATAAAACAACCGAACGAGTTTCAGTCGGTTACTATGGTAATGTCCATGTCACTGGACTAGAACCAGGAATAGAGTTAAACCTGGGATGATTTTTACAAAGATTAGATTAAACCTGAATGATTTTACAAAGGTTAGATTAAACCTGAATGATTTTACAAAGGTTAGATTAAACCTAGGATGATTTTTACTAAGGTTAGCTTAAACCTTGGATGATTTTATAGAAGTTAACCTGAGGGTAGGCAAGGAGAAATCCCACAGGGAGGTCATCGTCCCTGCCCCTGCCGAGATGATGTCCGTCCATCTGTCCAGGCGTATGTTATTGTTTTGCCGGTCGTTTAGCCCAAGTCTGTCAGTCTATTGTGTACCTTAAGACCTGATTCTTTTAGAAACC
>NW_008707123.1:39453-43668 GCF_000327385.1 Lottia gigantea | reverse complement strand
TGTAGCTGGTAATGAAACTAGAGTATAATTTTGTGGATAAGAACTTGAGGGTAGGCAAGGAGAAATCCAACAGGGAGGTTATCGTCCCTGCCCTGCCGAGATGAAATCAGGCCGTCCGGGCCTATGTTATTGCACTGCTGGTCGTTTAGCCCAAGTCTGTCAGTCTCGGATGGTACGTTAATTTGGACCGATTTACGGCATGTATTTCAATAAAACAACCGAACGAGTTTCAGTCGGTTACTATGGTAATGTCCATGTCACTGGACTAGAACCAGGAATAGAGTTAAACCTGGGATGATTTTTACAAAGGTCAGATTAAACCTAGGATGGTTTTTACTAAGGTTAGATTAAACCTTGGATGATTTTTACTAAGGTTAGATTAAACCTTGGATGATTTTATGGAAGTTAACCTGAGGCCGTCCGGGTCTATGTTATTTCTCTGCCGGTCGTTCAGCCCAAGTCTGTCTGTCTCGGATGGTACGTTGAATTAGGACGATTTACGGCATGTATTTGAATGAAACAATCGAACGAGTTTCAGTCGGTTACTATGGTAATGTCCATGTCACTGGACTAGAACCAGGAATAGAGTTAAACCTGGGATGATTTTTACAAAGATAAGATTAAACCCGAATGATTTTACAAAGGTTAGTTTTAACCTGGAGTGATTTTTACAAAGGTTAGATTAAACCTAGGATGATTTTTACCAAGGTTAGATTAAACCTGAATGATTTTACCAAGGTTAGCTTAAACCTGGAGTGATTCTATAGAAGTTAATCTGGGGGTACGCAAGGAGAAATCCCACAGAGAGGTCATCTTCCTTGCGCTGCTGAGATGCTCTCTATGAAATTAATAAAAGCAATTAAAGACCATGGACCCTGCTCTGTCAAGATGCTCTCTGTCAAATTAATGATCGCTATTAATGACCATGGACCCTGCTCTGTCGAGATGTCTCTGTCAAGTTAATGGTAGCAAGATTCCGAGTGTTTATGGAACCAATCTTGTCTACCACTCATATCATGTCAGTCGGTCCATTGAATGTATATTGTAAAACCGCCACTAATGCTATTTTCTCTATTTTAGTGGATGGTGAAGGAAATATGATAAAAGGGATATGGTGAAGAGTGAAGTATTATGGGTAGGCGGGGAGTAGATCCCTCAGGGAATTCATCGACCCTGCCTTGCCGAGATGGTCTGTCCGTCCGTCCAGTGGGTGTATGTTGATAAACTACCAAGTCTGTTGGTGGTCAGTTGTTTTATTCAGTTCTGTGGGTCTATTTTGTTGGAACTGCCAAGTCTGTTGGTGGTCAGTTGTGTTTTGTAGTTCTGTGGGTCTGTTTTGTTGCAACTGCCAAGTTTGTTGGTGGTCTGTTGGTGGTCATTTGTGTTTGTCAGTCCAGTGGTTTAAGTTTGTTGCCAGGTTTGTTTGTGGTCACTAATGCTATTTTCTCTATTTTAGTGGATGGTGAAGGAAATATGATAAAAGGGATATGGTGAAGAGTGAGGTATTATGGGTAGGCGGGGAGTAGATCCCTCAGGGAATTCATCGACCCTGCCTTGCCGAGATGGTCTGTCCGTCCGTCCAGTGGGTGTATGTTGATAAACTACCAAGTCTGTTGGTGGTCAGTTGTGTTATTCAGTTCTGTGGGTCTGTTTTGTTGGAACTGCCAAGTCTGTTGGTGGTCAGTTGTGTTTGTCTGTTTTGTTGGAACTGCCAAGTCTGTTGGTGGTCAGTTGTGTTTGTCAGTTCTGTGGGTCTATTTTGTTGGAACTGCCAAGTCTGTTGGTTGTCAGTTGTGTTTGTCAGTTCTGTGGGTCTGTTTTGATAGAACTGCCAAGTCTGTTGGTGGTCAGTTGTGTTTGTCAGTTCTGTGGGTCTGTTTTGATGGAACTGCCAAGTCTGTTGGTGGTCATTTGTGTTTTCAGTTCTGTGGGTCTATTTTGTTGGAACTGCCAAGTCTGTTGGTGGTCAGTTGTGTTTGTCAGTTCTGTGGGTCTATTTTGTTGGAACTGCCAAGTCTGTTGGTTGTCAGTTGTGTTTGTCAGTTCTGTGGGGTCTGTTTTGATGGAACTGCCAAGTCTGTTGGTGGTCATTTGTTTTTTCAGTTCTGTGGGTATATTTTGTTAAAACTGCCAAGTCTGTTGGTGGTCAGTTGTGTTTGTTGGTTCTGTGGGTCTGTTTTGTTGGAACTGCCAAGTGTGTTGGTGGTCAGTTGTGTTTTTCGGTTCTGTGGGTCTGTTTTGATGGAACTGCCAAGTCTGATGGTGGTCAGTTGTGTTTGTCAGTTCTGTGGGTCTGTTTTGATGGAACTGCCAAGTCTGTTGGTGGTCATTTGTTTTTTCAGTTCTGTGGGTATATTTTGTTAAAACTGCCAAGTCTGTTGGTGGTCAGTTGTGTTTGTTGGTTCTGTGGGTCTGTTTTGTTGGAACTGCCAAGTGTGTTGGTGGTCAGTTGTGTTTTTCGGTTCTGTGGGTCTGTTTTGATGGAACTGCCAAGTCTGATGGTGGTCAGTTGTGTTTGTCAGTTCTGTGGGTCTGTTTTGATGGAACTGCCAAGTCTGTTGGTGGTCAGTTGTTTTTGTTAGTTCTGTAGGTCTGTTTTGATGGAACTGCCAAGTGTGTTGGTGGTCAGTTGTGTTTGTCAGTTCTGTGGGTCTGTTTTGATAGAACTGCCAAGTCTGTTGGTGGTCAGTTGTGTTTGTCAGTTCTGTGGGTCTGTTTTGTTGGAACTGCCAGGTCTGTTGGTAGTCACTATTGTTTGTCAGTTCCCTTATGGAACTCCTCGATCCTGCATTGAATTTATTTTAACTGCTTAATATACTTATCTGTTTTATGATTATAGTAAAAGTATAATGCATAATGGTAAAAAGTATTGGAACTATGTTAGATATGGTGAAAAGTTGGTGGAAATATAGCAACACTGGATAAAGATTGGTAGGTATAGTTTTAATATATCTTAGTGAACGAGGTGACAGACAGACATATCCTATATAGAAACTATCCACCCTGCAAATTTGTGCTCATTTATATCTTTTTTTGATAGAGTATGGTAAAATGCTATGAAAATTATGTTGAACTTGGTGGAAATATGGTAGAAATATGGCAACTCTTGGTGCAAAATCATTGAACCCAGCAACAGCCCCTTGTTAAGAGTGTGCTCATCAATTCATAAACTATATGTTTTCATGCCGTATTTGTTTAAGATTATTTATATCTGTGATAATTTTGATAAATTATTTTAAGGTTTTGGAGGATAATGAAAATAAGTTGAAAGTATAGTAACATTGGTTGAACATGGTGGAAAAATATGGTGGAATTTTGACAAACTTGGTGGAAAATTGGTAGGTGTATAAATTTGTCAAATCAACCCTTCCATGTCCATTCTTTAAGTATATATTGTTTAAATACCACATTATATATGTATTCACTCATATCTTATATTGGTAATATTGTAGATCATGGTAAAATTTGGTGAAGATATTGTTTGGTTGAAACATGGTTACATATGGTGGAAATTTTAAAAAACTTGGTGGAAAATTGGTAGGTGAATTAATTTTTCAAATCGACCCTTCCTTGTCCATCCTTTGGTTATATATCAATTAAATACCACATTATGTATTCACTCATATCTTGTCTGATAATTTTGTAGGAAATATGGTAGATTATAGTTGAAGTGTAGCAGAAGGTAGTTAATGAATAGTGGTAATGTAGTTAAGTTTGGTGGAAATTGGTAGGTGTATTTATATTCCAATTACTAGACTGTTATATTCATGGTACCAACCGACCCATCCTCGCCTCTCCACTGGGTGTATATCATGTCAAAGATAATTGTATCCACTCAATTCTTATTTTGATATTTTTGTAGATTGTTGTAAAATCGAGCAGAAGATGGTAAAGATAGTTAGATAGCTGTTGATTGGAGAACCAGTATATCGTAACAGCCGAGTCTGTTAGTGATCTCTCATGTCCGTCAGTCATCTGGGTGTATATTGTTTTAACTACCAAGTCTGTTGGTGGTCACTCATGTCCGTCAATCATTTGGGTGTATATTGTTTTAACTGACAAGTCTGTTGGTGGTCACTCATGTCCATCAGTCCAGTGTGTGTATATTATTTCTACTGCCAAGTCTGTTGGTGGTCACTCATGTCCGTCAGTCATCTGGGTGTATATTGTTTTAACTGCCAAGACTGTTGGTGGTCACTCAAGTCCGTCAGTGAT
>NW_008707123.1:37327-38123 GCF_000327385.1 Lottia gigantea | reverse complement strand
GGAATAGAGTTAAACCTGGGATGATTTTTACAAAGGTTAGATTAAACCTGAATGATTTTATAAAGGTTAGTTTTAACCTGGGGTGAATTTTACAAAGGTTAGATTAAACCTAGGATGATTTTTACCAAGGTTAGATAAAACCTGAATGATTTTACCAAGGTTAGCTTAAACCTGGAGTGATTCTATAGAAGTTAATCTGGGGGTAGGCACAGAGAAATCCCACAGAGAGGTCATCATCCTTGCGCTGCTGAGATGCTCTCTATGAAATTAATAATAGCAATTAAAGACCATGGACCCTGCTCTGTCGAGATGCTGTCTGTCAAATTAATAATAGCAATTAAAGACCATGGACCCTGCTCTATCGAGATGTCTCTGTCAAGTTAATGATCGCTATTGATGACCATGGACCCTGCTCTGTCGATATGTCTCTGTCAAGTTAATGGTGGTCACTAATTCTATTTTCTCTATTTTAGTGTATGGTAAAGGTAATATGATAAAAGAGATATGGCGAAGAGTGCAGTATTATGGGTAGGCGGGGAGTAGGTTCCTCAGGGAATTCATCGACCCTGCCTTGCCGAGATGGTCTGTCCGTCCGTCCAGTGGGTGTATGTTGATAAACTACCAAGTCTGTTGGTGGTCAGTTGTGTTATTCAGTTCTATGGGTCTATTTTGTTGGAATTGCCAAGTTTGTTGGTGGTCTGTTGGTGGTCAGTTGTGTTTGTCAGTCCAGTGGTTTAAGTTTGTTGCCAGGTTTGTTTGTGGTCACTAATGCTATTTTCTCTAATTTTAGTGTATG
>NW_008707123.1:34868-37277 GCF_000327385.1 Lottia gigantea | reverse complement strand
CCTAGTAGGATTTGAAAAATGTTATTTCAATTGTTCCGGTGGTTAGGGCTGGACATTTTATGTTCCGACAGCCCGCTTAGTCCACCTAGGGTTTGATTTGAAATGTAGCTGGTAATGATATTAGAGTAGATTTTGTGGATAGGAACTTGTGGGTAGGCAAGGATAAATCCAACAGGGAGGTTATCGTCCCTGCCCTGCCGAGATGAAATCAGGCCGTCCGGGTCTATGTTATTTTACTGCCGGTCGTTTAGCCCAAGTCTGTCAGTCTTGAGTGTACCTTAAGTTGGACCTAATTCTTTTAGAAACCTAGTAGGATTTGAAAAATGTTATTTTGATTGTTCCGGTGGTTAGGGCTGGACATTTTATGTTCCGACAGCCCGCTTAGTCCACCTAGGGTTTGATTTGAAATGTAGCTGGTAATGAAATTAGAGTATAATTTTGTGGATAGGAACTTGAGGGTAGGCAAGGAGAAATCCAACAGGGAGGTTATCGTCCCTGCCCTGCTGAGATGAAATCAGGCCGTCCGGGTCTATGTTATTTTACTGCTGGTCGTTTAGCCCAAGTCTGTCAGTCTTGAGTGTACCTTAAGTTGGACCTAATTCTGTTAGAAACCTAGTAGGATTTGAAAAATGTTATTTTGATTGTTCCGGTGGTTAGGGCTGGACATTTTATGTTCCGACAGCCCGCTTAGTCCACCTAGGGTTTGATTTGAAATGTAGCTGGTAATGAAACTAGAGTATAATTTTGTGGATAGGAACTTGAGGGTAGGCAAGGAGAAATCCATCAGGGAGGTTATCGTCCCTGCCCTGCCGAGATGAAATCAGGCCGTCCGGGCCTATGTTATTGCACTGCTGGTCGTTTAGCCCAAGTCTGTCAGTCTCGGATGGTACGTTAATTTGGACCGATTTACGGCATGTATTTCAATAAAACAACCGAACGAGTTTCAGTCGGTTACTATGGTAATGTCCATGTCACTGGACTAGAACCAGGAATAGAGTTAAACCTGGGATGATTTTTACAAAGGTTAGATTAAACCTAGGATGGTTTTTACTAAGGTTAGATTAAACCTTGGATGATTTTTACTAAGGTTAGATTAAACCTTGGATGATTTTATGGAAGTTAACCTGAGGGTAGGCAAGGAGAAATCCCACAGGGAGGTCATCGTCCCTGCCCCTGCCGAGATGATGTCCGTCCATCTGTCCGGGCGTATGTTATTTTACTGCCGGTCGTTTAGCCCAAGTCTGTCAGTCTGAAGTGTACCTTAAGCTGGACCTTATTCTTTAGAAACCTAGTACGATTTGAAAATTTCGATTGTTCCGGTGGTTAGGGCTGGACATTTTATGTTCCGACAGCCCGCTTAGTCCACCTAGGGTCTGATTTGAAATGTAGCTGGTAATGATATTAGAGTATGATTTTGTGGATAGGAACTTGAGTGTACCTTAAGTTGGACCTAATTCTTTTATAAACCTAGTAGGATTTGAAAAATGTTATTTTGATTGTTCCGGTGGTTAGGGCTGGACATTTTATGTTCCGACAGCCCGCTTAGTCCACCTAGGTTTTGATTTGAAATGTAGCTGGTAATGAAATTGAAGTATGATTTTGTGGATAGGAACTTAAGGGTAGGCAAGGAGAAATCCAACAGGGAGGTTATCGTCCCTGCCCCTGCCGAGATGAAATCAGGCCGTCCGGGTCTATGTTATTTCTCTGCCGGTCGTTCAGCCCAAGTCTGTCTGTCTCGGATGGTACGTTGAATTAGGACGATTTACGGCATGTATTTGAATGAAACAATCGAACGAGTTTCAGTCGGTTACTATGGTAATGTCCATGTCACTGGACTAGAACCAGGAATAGAGTTAAACCTGGGATGATTTTTACAAAGATAAGATTAAACCCGAATGATTTTACAAAGGTTAGTTTTAACCTGGAGTGATTTTTACAAAGGTTAGATTAAACCTAGGATGATTTTTACCAAGGTTAGATTAAACCTGAATGATTTTACCAAGGTTAGCTTAAACCTGGAGTGATTCTATAGAAGTTAATCTGGGGGTAGGCAAGGAGAAATCCCACAGAGAGGTCATCTTCCTTGCGCTGCTGAGATGCTCTCTATGAAATTAATAAAAGCAATTAAAGACCATGGACCCTGCTCTGTCAAGATGCTCTCTGTCAAATTAATGATCGCTATTAATGACCATGGACCCTGCTCTGTCGAGATGTCTCTGTCAAGTTAATGGTAGCAAGATTCCGAGTGTTTATGGAACCAATCTTGTCTACCACTCATATCATGTCAGTCGGTCCATTGAATGTATATTGTAAAACCGCCACTAATGCTATTTTCTCTATTTTAGTGGATGGTGAAGGAAATATGATAAAAGGGATATGGTGAAGAGTGAAGTATTATGGGTAGGCGGG
>NW_008707123.1:32421-34182 GCF_000327385.1 Lottia gigantea | reverse complement strand
CTCATGGAACTCCTGGAGCCTGCATTGAATTTATTTTAACTGCTTAATATACTTATCTGTTTTATGATTATAGTAAAAGTATAATGCATAATGGTAAAAAGTATTGGAACTATGTTAGATATGGTGAAAAGTTGGTGGAAATATAGCAACACTGGATAAAGATTGGTAGGTATAGTTTTAATATATCTTAGTGAACGAGGTGACAGACAGACATATCCTATATAGAAACTATCCACCCTGCAAATTTGTGCTCATTTATATCTTTTTTTGATAGAGTATGGTAAAATGCTATGAAAATTATGTTGAACTTGGTGGAAATATGGTAGAAATATGGCAACACTTGGTGCAAAATCATTGAACCCAGCAACAGCCCCTTGTTAAGAGTGTGCTCATCAATTCATAAACTATATGTTTTCATGCCGTATTTGTTTAAGATTATTTATATCTGTGATAATTTTGATAAATTATTTTAAGGTTTTGGAGGATAATGAAAATAAGTTGAAAGTATGGTAACATTGGTTGAACATGGTGGAAAAATATGGTGGAATTTTGACAAACTTGGTGGAAAATTGGTAGGTGTATAAATTTGTCAAATCAACCCTTCCATGTCCATTCTTTAAGTATATATTGTTTAAATACCACATTATATATGTATTCACTCATATCTTATATTGGTAATATTGTAGATCATGGTAAAATTTGGTGAAGATATTGTTTGGTTGAAACATGGTTAAATATGGTGGAAATTTTAAAAAACTTGGTGGAAAATTGGTAGGTGTATTAATTTTTCAAATCGACCCTTCCTTGTCCATCCTTTGGTTATATATCAATTAAATACCACATTATGTATTCACTCATATCTTGTCTGATAATTTTGTAGGAAATATGGTAGATTATAGTTGAAGTGTAGCAGAAGGTAGTTAATGAATAGTGGTAATGTAGTTAAGTTTGGTGGAAATTGGTAGGTGTATTTATATTCCAATTACTAGACTGTTATATTCATGGTACCAACCGACCCATCCTCGCCTCTCCACTGGGTGTATATCATGTCAAAGATAATTGTATCCACTCAATTCTTATTTTGATATTTTTGTAGATTGTTGTAAAATCGAGCAGAAGATGGTAAAGATAGTTAGATAGCTGTTGATTGGAGAACCAGTATATCGTAACAGCCGAGTCTGTTAGTGATCTCTCATGTCCGTCAGTCATCTGGGTGTAAATTGTTTTAACTACCAAGTCTGTTGGTGGTCACTCATGTCCGTCAGTCATTTGGGTGTATATCGTTTTAACTGCCAATCTGTTGGTGGTCACTCATGTCCGTCAGTCCAGTGTGTGTATATTGTTTAAACAGCCAAGTCTGTTGGTGGTCACTCATGTCCGTCAGTCATTTGGGTGTATATTACTTAAACAGCCGAGTCTGTTGGTGGTCACTCATGTCCATCAGACCAGTGTGTGTATATCATTTCTACTGCCAAGTCTGTTGGTGGTCACTCATGTCCGTCAGTCATCTGGGTGTATATTGTTTTAACTACCAAGTCTGTTGGTGGTCACTCATGTCCGTCAGTCATCTGGGTGTATATTGTTTTAACTACCAAGACTGTTGGTGGACACTCATGTCCGTCAGTCATCTGGGTGTATATTACTTAAACAGCCGAGTCTGTTGGTGGTCACTCATGTCCATCACTCAAGTGGGTGTATATCATTTCTACTGCCAAGTCTGTTGGTGGTCACTCATGTCCGTCAGTCATCTGGGTGTATATG
>NW_008707123.1:27914-30648 GCF_000327385.1 Lottia gigantea | reverse complement strand
TGTTTTGATGGAACTGCCAAGTCTGTTGGTGGTCATTTGTGTTTTCAGTTCTGTGGGTCTATTTTGTTGGAACTGCCAAGTCTGTTGGTGGTCAGTTGTGTTTGTCAGTTCTGTGGGTCTATTTTGTTGGAACTGCCAAGTCTGTTGGTTGTCAGTTGTGTTTGTCAGTTCTGTGGGTCTGTTTTGTTGGAACTGCCAAGTCTGTTGGTGGTCAGTTGTGTTTGTCTGTTTTGTTGGAACTGCCAAGTCTGTTGGTGGTCAGTTGTGTTTGTCAGTTCTGTGGGTCTATTTTGTTGGAACTGCCAAGTCTGTTGGTTGTCAGTTGTGTTTGTCAGTTCTGTGGGTCTGTTTTGATAGAACTGCCAAATCTGTTGGTGGTCAGTTGTGTTTGTCAGTTCTGTGGGTCTGTTTTGATGGAACTGCCAAGTCTGTTGGTGGTCATTTGTGTTTTCAGTTCTGTGGGTCTATTTTGTTGGAACTGCCAAGTCTGTTGGTGGTCAGTTGTGTTTTTCGGTTCTGTGGGTCTGTTTTGATGGAACTGCCAAGTCTGATGGTGGTCAGTTGTGTTTGTCAGTTCTGTGGGTCTGTTTTGTTGGAACTGCCAAATGTGTTGGTGGTCAGTTGTGTTTGTCAGTTCTGTGGGTCTGTTTTGATGGAACTGCCAAGTCTGTTGGTAGTCACTATTGTTTGTCAGTTCCCTCATGGAACTCCTCGATCCTGCATTGAATTTATTTTAACTGCTTAATATACTTATCTGTTTTATGATTATAGTAAAAGTATAATGCATAATGGTAAAAAGTATTGGAACTATGTTAGATATGGTGAAAAGTTGGTGGAAATATAGCAACACTGGATAAAGATTGGTAGGTATAGTTTTAATATATCTTAGTGAACGAGGTGACAGACAGACATATCCTATATAGAAACTATCCACCCTGCAAATTTGTGCTCATTTATATCTTTTTTTGATAGAGTATGGTAAAATGCTATGAAAATTATGTTGAACTTGGTGGAAATATGGTAGAAATATGGCAACTCCTGGTGCAAAGTGGTAGGTGTAGTTTTACTAATTCAAATTCTTAAATGGGTAGGCAGGAATCAAATCATTGAACCCAGCAACAGTCCCTTGTTAAGAGTGTGCTCATCAATTCATAAACTATATGTTTTCATGCCGTATTTGTTTAAGATTATTTATATCTGTGATAATTTTGATAAATTATTTTAAGGTTTTGGAGGATAATGAAAATAAGTTGAAAGTATAGTAACATTGGTTGAACATGGTGGAAAAATATGGTGGAATTTTGACAAACTTGGTGGAAAATTGGTAGGTATATAAATTTGTCAAATCAACAGTTCCATGTCCATTCTTTAGGTATATATTGTTTAAATACCACATATTTTGTGTTCACTCATATCTTGTCTGATAATTTTGTAGGAAATATGGTAGATTATAGTTGAAGTGTAGCAGAAGGTAGTTAATGAATAGTGGTAATATAGTTAAGTTTGGTGGAAATTGGTAGGTGTATTTATATTCCAATTACTGGACTGTTATATTCATGGTACCAACCGACCCATCCTTGCCTCTCCATTGGCAAAGATATTTGTATCCACTCAATTCTTATTTTGATATTTTTGTAGATTGTTGTAAAATAGAGCAGAAGATGGTAAAGATAGTTAGATAGCTGTTGATTGGAGAACCAGTATATCGTAACAGCCGAGTCTGTTAGTGATCTCTCATGTCCATCAGTCCAAGGGGTGTATATTATTTAAACAGCCGAGTCTGTTGGTGGTCACTTTTGGCCGTCAGTCATGTGGGTGTATTTCATTTTTACTGCAAAGTCTGTGGGTGTATATTACTTAAACAGCCGAGTCTGTTGGTGGTCACTTATGTCCGTCAGTCATCTGGGTGTATATTGTTTTAACTACAGAGTCTGTTGGTGGTCACTTATGTCCGTCAGTCATCTGAGTGTATATTACTTAAACAGCCGAGTCTGTTGGTGGTCACCGTGTCCATCACTCCAGTGGGTATATATTGTTTAAACAGCCAAGTCTGTTGGTGGTTACTCATGTCCATCAGTCCAGTGTGTGTATATCATTTCTACTGCCAAGTCTGTTGGTGGTCACTCATGTCCGTCAGTCATCTGGGTGTATATTACTTAAACAGCCGAGTCTGTTGGTGGTCACTTATGTCCATCACTCCAGTGGGTGTATATTGTTTAAACAGCCAAGTCTGTTGGTGGTCACTCATGTCCGTCAGTCATTTGGGTGTATATTACTTAAACAGCCGAGTCTGTTGGTGGTCACTCATGTCCATCACTCCAGTGGGTGTATATTGTTTAAACAGCCAAGTCTGTTGGTGGTCACTCATGTCTGTCAGTCCAGTGTATGTATATCATTTCTACTGCCAAGTCTGTTGGTGGTCACTCATGTCCATCACTCCAGTGTGTGTATATTGTTTAAACAGCCAAGTCTGTTGGTGGTCACTCGTGTCCGTCAGTCATTTGGGTGTATATTACTTAAACAGCCGAGTCTGTTGGTGGTCACTCATGTCCATCACTCCAGTGGGTGTATATATTGTTTAAACAGCCAATTCTGTTGGTGGTCACTCATGTCCATCAGTCCAGTGNGTGTATGTTTTACCACCTCCTCTGTGGGTGGAATTGTCATTTGTGTTTATCTGTTCTATGTTTTGTGTAGGCCTATTATTGTTTATGTCTGTCAGTCGACTGATTTG
>NW_008707123.1:20674-21877 GCF_000327385.1 Lottia gigantea | reverse complement strand
AATTGTTCCGGTGGTTAGGGCTGGACATTTTATGTTCCGACAGCCCGCTTAGTCCACCTAGGGTTTGATTTGAAATGTAGCTGGTAATGAAATTAGAGTAGATTTTGTGGATAGGAACTTGAGGGTAGGCAAGGAGAAATCCAACAGGGAGGTTATCGTCCCTGCCATGCCGAGATGAAATCAGGCCGTCCGGGCCTATGTTATTGCACTGCCGGTCGTTTAGCCCAAGTCTGTCAGTCTCGGATGGTACAGTAATTTGGGCCGATTTACGGCATGTATTTGAATGAAGCAACCGAACGAGTTTCAGTCGGTTACTATTGTAATGTTTATGTCAATGGACTAGAACCAGGAATAGAGTTAAACCTGGGATGATTTTTACAAAGGTTAGATTAAGCCTGAATGATTTTACAAAGGTTAATTTTAACCTGGAGTGATTTTTACAAAGGTTAGATTAAACCTAGGATGATTTTTACTAAGGTTAGATTAAACCTTGGATGATTTTATGGAAGTTAACCTCAGGGTAGGCAAGGAGAAATCCTACAGGGAGGTAATCGTCCCTGCCCTGCCGAGATGAAATCAGGCCGTCCGGGTCTATGTTATTTTACTGCTGGTCGTTTAGCCCAAGTCTGTCAGTCTGGAGTGTACCTTAAGTTGGACCCGATTCTTTTAGAAACCTAGTACGATTTGGAAAATGTTATTTTGATTGTTCCGGTGGTTAGGGCTGGACATTTTATGTTCCGACAGCCCGCTTAGTCCACCTAGGGTTTGATTTGAAATGTAGCTGGTAATGATATTAGAGTATGATATTGTGGATAGGAACTTGAGGGTAGGCAAGGAGAAATCCAACAGGGAGGTTATCGTCCCTGCCCTGCCGAGATGAAATCAGGCCGTCCGGGCCTATGTTATTTCACTGCCGGTCGTTTAGCCCAAGTCTGTCAGTCTGGAGTGTATCTTAAGTTGGACCCGATTCTTTTAGAAACCTAGTACGATTTGGAAAATGTTATTTTGATTGTTCCGGTGGTTAGGGCTGGACATTTTATGTTCCGACAGCCCGCTTAGTCCACCTAGGGTTTGATTTGAAATGTAGCTGGTAATGATATTAGAGTATGATATTGTGGATAGGAACTTGAGGGTAGGCAAGGAGAAATCCAACAGGGAGGTTATCGTCCCTGCCCTGCCGAGATGAAATCAGGCCGTCCGGGC
>NW_008707123.1:7300-9594 GCF_000327385.1 Lottia gigantea | reverse complement strand
TGGGTGTATATTGTTTAAACAGCCGAGTCTGTTGGTGGTCACTCATGTCCATCAGTCCAAGGGGTGTATATTATTTAAACAGCCGAGTCTGTTGGTGGTCACTTATGGCCGTCAGTCATGTGGGTGTATTTCATTTTTACTGCAAAGTCTGTGGGTGTATATTACTTAAACAGCCGAGTCTGTTGGTGGTCACTTATGTCCGTCAGTCATCTGGGTGTATATTGTTTTAACTACCGAGTCTGTTGGTGGTCACTTATGTCCATCAGTCATCTGGGTGTATATTGTTTTAACTACCAAGTCTGTTGGTGGTCACTCATGTCCATCAGTCATTTGGGTGTATATTGTTTTAACTAGCCAAGTCTGTTGGTGGTCACTCATGTCCGTCAGTCATCTGGGTGTATATTACTTAAACAGCCGAATCTGTTGGTGGTCACCGTGTCCATCACTCCTGTGGGTGTATATTGTTTAAACAGCCGAGTCTGTTGGTGGTCACTCATGTCCATCACTCCAGTGGGTGTATATTGTTTAAACAGCCAAGTCTGTTGGTGGTCACTCATGTCCGTCAGTCATTTGGGTGTATATTACTTAAACAGCCGAGTCTGTTGGTGGTCACTCATGTCCATCACTCCAGTGGGTGTATATTGTTTAAACAGCCAAGTCTGTTGGTGGTCACTCATGTCCATCAGTCCAGTGGGTGTATGTTTTACCACCTCCTCTGTGGGTGGAATTGTCATTTGTGTTTATCTGTTCTATGTTTTGTGTAGGCCTATTATTGTTTATGTCTGTCAGTCGACTGATTTGTATATTTTTGTTATTGTTATTAATTATTATGTCACTTTGTCACTAATCATATTTTTCCTTTAACTAATCAGTTTTTGTTTTTTACAGAAAATATATTGCAATGATATTTGTTTCTGAAATTGATGGTCTATTTTCCAAATACAAGTTGTAGTTTGGTTTGAAAATATTGACCTCAATTTTGATACAGATGTTCATTCCAATATGGTCTTTGCTCCGTTTTATTGTATTGCACCTACCAATGAAGATGATCCACCAATAAGATGATCCACCAAAGAAGAGATGGTGGAGCAAAGACCGCTTTGACTATTTTGTGGCATGTTATATTTAATTTCATGTCCAATTTGGTCATTGCGGTTTTTATAATTAACAACTTACTTGACTCAAAATGAAGATACAGTTATAATGGATAAATAATTGGCATGTTTTTGTTAGACTAGATGTCTCTGTGATAGAGTCAATCTCAGTCATTCCTAGGGTGTTTGTTTTGGCAACTTCTACTTAGGAGTTATTTTTGTTATATAGTCAAATCAGCAATTATTGTCAGGCATGTCAAGGATGCTTTTCAAAAAGCATCCAGTACTCTATTGTTCCTGTGGTTAGAACTGAACATATCTTCTTATGGACTAGGATGTTTTTATAGAAGGAAACTTGTGGGTAGGCAAGGAGAAATCCTACAGGGAGGTCATCGTCCCTGCCCCTGCCGAGATGATGTCCGTCCATCCGTCTGGGCGTATGTTATTGCACTGCCGGTCGTTTAGCCCAAGTCTGTCAGTCTGGAATGTAGCTTAAGTTAGACCTAATTTATATTCAGGTTATCTCTTTTGTTCCGGTGGTTAGGGCTGGACATTTTATGTTCCGACAGTCCGCTTAGTCCACCTAGGGTCTAATTTAAAAGAAAGTCATTGAAAGTTCAAATTGTCTGGATTAGGTAGGTATACTTTTTATTCAAGATATCTCTGTTTTGTTCCGGTGGTTAGGGCTGGACATTTTATGTTCCGACAGCCCGCTAAGTCCACCTAGGGTCTGATTTAAAAGAAAGTAATTGAAAGTTCGAATTGTCTGGATTAGGTAGGTATACTTTATATTCAAGATATCTCTGTTTTGTTCCGGTGGTTAGGGCTGGACATTTTATGTTCCGACAGTCCGCTAAGTCCACCTAGGGTCTGATTTAAAAGAAAGTAATTGAAAGTTCAAAATGTCTGGATTAGGTAGGTATACTTTATGTTTAAAATATATTTTTTTAGTTCCGGTGGTTAGGGCTGGACATTTTATGTTCCGACAGCCCGCTTAGTCCACCTAGGGTTTGATTTGAAATGTAGCTGGTAATGATATTAGAGTATAATTTTGTGGATAGGAACTTGAGGGTAGGCAAGGAGAAATCCTACAGGGAGGTCATCGTCCCTGCCCTGCCGAGATGATGTCCGTCCAGGCGTATGTTATTGTTTTGCCGGTCGTTTAGCCCAAGTCTGTCAGTCTGGAGTGTACCTTAAGTT
>NW_008707123.1:1340-2424 GCF_000327385.1 Lottia gigantea | reverse complement strand
TACCAATGAAGATGATCCACCAATAAGATGATCCACCAATAAGATGATCCACCAAAGAAGAGATGGTGGAGCAAAGACCGCTTTGACTATTTTGTGGCATGTTATATTTAATTTCATGTCCAATTTGGTCATTGCGGTTTTTATAATTAACAACTTACTTGACTCAAAATGAAGATACAGTTATAATGGATAAATAATTGGCATGTTTTTGTTAGACTAGATGTCTCTGTGATAGAGTCAATCTCAGTCATTCCTAGGGTGTTTGTTTTGGCAACTTCTACTTAGGAGTTATTTTTGTTATATAGTCAAATCAGCAATTATTGTCAGGCATGTCAAGGATGCTTTTCTAGTACTCTATTGTTCCTGTGGTTAGAACTGAACATATCTTCTTATGGACTAGGATGTTTTTATAGATGGAAAGTTGTGGGTAGGCAAGGAGAAATCCTACAGGGAGGTCATCGTCCCTGCCCCTGCCGAGATGATGTCCGTCCATCCGTCTGGGCGTATGTTATTGCACTGCTGGTCGTTTAGCCCAAGTCTGTCAGTCTGGAATGTAACTTAAGTTAGACCTAATTTATATTCAGGTTATCTCTTTTGTTCCGGTGGTTAGGGCTGGACATTTTATGTTCCGACAGTCCGCTTAGTCCACCTAGGGTCTGATTTAAAAGAAAGTCATTGAAAGTTCAAATTGTCTGGATTAGGTAGGTATACTTTATATTCAAGATATCTCTGTTTTGTTCCGGTGGTTAGGGCTGGACATTTTATGTTCCGACAGTCCGCTAAGTCCACCTAGGGTCTGATTTAAAAGAAAGTAATTGAAAGTTCAAAATGTCTGGATTAGGTAGGTATACTTTATGTTCAAAATATATTTTTTTAGTTCCGGTGGTTAGGGCTGGACATTTTATGTTCCGACAGCCCGCTTAGTCCACCTAGGGTTTGATTTGAAATGTAGCTGGTAATGATATTAGAGTATAATTTTGTGGATAGGAACTTGAGGGTAGGCAAGGAGAAATCCTACAGGGAGGTCATCGTCCCTGCCCTGCCGAGATGATGTCCGTCCATCCGTCCAGGCGTATGTTATTGT
>NW_008707123.1:0-1290 GCF_000327385.1 Lottia gigantea | reverse complement strand
AGTGTCTCCTAGGGTCTCAATCTTCTAGGGTGTTTGTTTTGGCAACTTCTACTTAGGAGTTATTTTGGTTAAATAGTCGAATCAGCAATTATTGTCAGGCATGTCAAGGATGGTTTTCAAAAAAGCATTTCCTTATCTAGTACTATATTGTTCCTGTGGTTAGAACTGAACATATCTTCCTATGGACTAGGATGTTTTTATAGAAGGAAACTTGTGGGTAGGCAAGGAGAAATCCTACAGGGAGGTCATCGTCCCTGCCCCTGCCGAGATGATGTCCGTCCATCCGTCTGGGCGTATGTTATTGCACTGCCGGTCGTTTAGCCCAAGTCTGTCAGTCTGGAATATACCTTGAGTTAGACCTAATTTTTCTCAGAATTAAGGGTAGGCAAGGCAAGGTGCTATCAATAGTTACTCACAGGGAGCTCATCGATCCTGCTCTGCCGAGATGTTCTCCATCAAATTTATGATACCTTTGAAGACCTTTGAAGAATTTGTTCCATCAAGATGCTCTCCATCAAATTAATGCTGTGAATTGAATGTTTGTGGAAACATAGTAATGTCTTTTTGTTGTGGAAACAAAGTAATGTCTTTTTGATGATTGGAAACAAAGTAATGTCTTTTTGATGATTGGAAACAAAGTAATGTCTTTTTGATGATTGGAAACAAAGTAATGTCTTGGGCTATCATTGTCTGCTGATTGAATTGAAGAATGGAAGAAACAGAGGAAATAAGTTGAACATCAGTCACAAGATCTACAACTTTGTAATGGTGAGTTCATTTTTTGGGGGGAAAAAGGGCATGGTTTCAATAATATGGGTTAGCTGTTTAGTGTACTACTTAAAGAGGAACTTACGCTTATGTATAAACTTGCTTGTACTCCTGTATTCTGTACTTAAACAACTTATATAATATTCTTTTAGGGTGAAGTGTCCATCTTCAGATTCTGAAACAACCTTTACAAAATGCGACCAACAACTTTTGTTATGGTAAGTTAATTGTTTTGAAAAATCTGTTTCTGTGGCATTTGCTTACAATAAGACATTTCCCTCATCCCATACCACTCCTTTAAACTGGCTTTTTCGATGAATCTTGCCCATTCAAATGCATTAGCATTATAATTTGAATTTTGATCCCCCTTTCCTTTAATAATAACCTATTTATTTGGACTATTATCTATCCTAATGAATCAGAACTATAAGTCATCTTTTTTAAAAATAATACATTTAAAACAATATGCTTAATATTTTTGTTTATTTTGTAGGTACAAGCCACCCAAACCAAACCAAACCG
>NW_008707122.1:0-1283 GCF_000327385.1 Lottia gigantea | reverse complement strand
ACTTGAAACAGTCGTACGACTGCAGAAAATTCAATAGTAGCCTACACAACAGAATTCAGTGATAGAAAAACGATTTTGGGGCAGTGGGGCAAAAATTTGTAAATTTCATGGGGTTTAGGGTTGATCGGTAGGGTGTAAGGTGTGATTTGTGATAACAGTATACTGAATAGCCTCTACATACACAAAACTCATTTTCAAACGCTATAACTATAGCTATACATCTTTTCAATTTTTCTCTATAGACAAGGGTGTTTGTTGACAGTTTGGGGGTAGGGGGCTGGAGGACATTTTTTCTATTTTTCGCTTTGATTTAGTTGTATGAAAAGACTGTTTTCACTCTTTTTGGGAGATTTTAGGTGGCCCTGAAAAGGGCCGTTGTTTTTTTTAGTTTTGAACTAAAGTTCGACACACAGCTTATTTGGAGCTGGTGTATTTGGTGACGGCCTTTGTTCCTTCGGAAACGGCGTGCTTGGCGAGCTCACCGGGTAACAGAAGTCGAACGGCAGTTTGGATTTCCCTGCTGGTGATGGTCGATCTTTTGTTGTAGTGAGCGAGTCTTGAAGCTTCGGCAGCGATTCTCTCGAAAATGTCGTTGACGAAACTGTTCATGATAGACATAGCTTTGCTGCTGACTCCAGTGTCGGGGTGGACTTGTTTCAGCACTTTGTAGATGTAGATGCTGTAAGACTCCTTTCGTCGTCGTTTCTTCTTCTTGTCTCCGCTACGTGCGGCCTTTGCTTTTCCGGCTTTCTTAGCCCCTTTGGCAGAAACCTTTGGCGGCATGTTGAATTTAGAGTACTAACGTGATGTGGACAGTGCGGTGTCTAACAGTCAAGTGAGTAGTGACACGCGCGAAATTTTCCTTTTATACTCGAAATGGAGTCGAAAATAGGATCGAAAGCTTTTCTCGTGAATAGCGCGGACTTGATAGTGAGCACCGTAGTTTTCGACTCCATTTTCGAGTATAAATAGTGTTTTTAGTCGTCGCGTTCGCTTCATTCAGTTACTAGACTTTCGCACGACGACACCGTCTCACTAACTAAATTCACATCATGTCTGGACGAGGAAAAGGAGGAAAAGTAAAGGGAAAGAGCAAGACCCGATCATCCCGGGCTGGATTACAGTTCCCTGTCGGTCGTATCCACCGTCTGTTGAGAAAGGGAAACTATGCCGAGCGAGTCGGAGCTGGTGCCCCAGTCTACTTAGCCGCTGTTTTGGAATATTTGGCTGCTGAAGTTCTCGAGTTGGCTGGTAACGCTGCCCGTGACAACAAGAAATCCCAG
>NW_008707121.1:15044-16396 GCF_000327385.1 Lottia gigantea | reverse complement strand
TGATTCTTAGATTTTTAAAAATTATTGAAAAATGTCTTTGAAATGTGGTTTCCTATTATTTGGATCCCTTATAAAATTTTGAAAATTCCCTTTTATTTCTCCTATAATAATAAAGTTATAAATATTTAAAATGCCTATCAAATACCTCTTGTTATAAATAATTTACAAAAATATTAAATGTGCCTATCAAATACCTCTTGTTATAAATAATTTACAAAAATATTAAATGTGCCTATCAAATACCTCTTGTTATATATAATTTACAAAAATATTAAATGTGCCTATCAAATACCTCTTGTTATAAATAATTTACAAAAATATTAAATGTGCCTATCAAATACCTCTTGTTATAAATAATTTACAAAAATATTAAATGTGCCTATCAAATACCTCTTCTTATATATAATTTACAAAAATATTAAATGTGCCTATCAAATACCTTTTTGTTATAAATAATTTACAAAAATATTAGATATGCCTATCAAATACCTCTTGTTATAAATAATTTACAAAAATATTAAATGTGCCTATCAAATACCTCTTTGTCATAAATAATTTACAAAAATATTAAATGTGCCTATCAAATACCTCTTGTTATAAATAATTTACAAAAATATTAAATGTGCCCATCAAATACCTCTTCTTATATATAATTTACAAAAATATTAAATGTGCCTATCAAATACCTCTTCTTATAAATAATTTACAAAAATATTAAATGTGCCTATCAAATACCCCTTCTTATATATAATTTACAAAAATATTAAATATGCCTATCAAATACCTCTTGTTATAAATAATTTACAAAAATATTAAATGTGCCTATCAAATACCTCTTCTTATATATAATTTACAAAAATATTAAATGTGCCTATCAAATACCTCTTCTTATAAATAATTTACAAAAATATTAAATGTGCCTATCAAATACCCCTTCTTATATATAATTTACAAAAATATTAAATATGCCTATCAAATACCTCTTGTTATAAATAATTTACAAATTAAGTGCCTATCAAATACCTCCTAAATAAAGTTCCTAAGTTTTAATATCATAAAAGGGAATTTTCATTTTTTTTTTTATCAAGAAACCAGTTTTAATCTGGAAATTTCATTTAATGCAGTCCCTTTTTGGACAAGCCGTCCAAAAAGGGGCCCAAGCCGGTTCCAATGATCGTTACCACAGCCAGGTGAAACACCTTTTGGTGGTTCCCCACCAAGAGTTGTCCACAACTGGTTGTGGGTAAATGACACTCTTGATGGTTCCCCACCAAGAGGTGTCCACAACTGGCTGTGGGTAGATGATTTCAGAGATGGACTGCCACCATCCAACGTCCTCCACTGGTGCTGGG
>NW_008707121.1:6970-10195 GCF_000327385.1 Lottia gigantea | reverse complement strand
TGATAGCTCAAGATTTACCAAGTTTATTCAACCAAATAGTAATTAATGGGAGCTAATTACTATCAATTTACAAACCACAAAAACTCTCATTATTGATAATTAAGAGTTAACTGTGGTCTTTAGTCTGTCTTAAGGTTGTCTCTCTTTGACCCTTTTTCACCAGAAAGTAGCGAAATTTTCCTGTCGTCTGTTTTCTTTGAAATTACGCTCTGGATAATCTCAGCTAAGTTGAAGGCCGTTTGGTTGAAATGGCGGAGGTTCAATTTTCAAGCCATTTACAGTCTATAAGTAGTCCTCTAACTTCCACACACAGACGGAGAAAAAAGGGTGAGTTTTAGATGACGAGTGGCATTATGCGAGCTGGCACTGTTAGATTAGAAATTAATGCATGAAAAACAACTTTAAAATGCCGAAATTCATGCCGATGGGTCCAAGTCCAAGGTTTTTGGTATTGTGTTTTGGAGACTGTTATTACTAATTTAATTGCCAAACCAACTAGTCTCTTCAGACTGATGCTCAATGAAGACAAGAGAGTGGGCCAAATCATTTCTATTTGCAGCCCCGTCGCCAGGAATAAATTGATGCTGGGGCTTAGATTTTGTACTTAGAAAATTTGAAGAAATTAATAATACCAAGAGTGAGAGAACTCATTTCTGAGAATTTTGAGCTGCCAAAAACATATCAAAATCTATATCTTTTTGATTTTGTACAAAAACACTGTAAATGAATCAATCTCTGCTGAACTGAAGAAGGTTTAGGTGGGTCTTAATTCACTTGCTGGGCCCCAGCCCCCACTGACCCCACCCTAATGACAGGGCTGTCTATGTCAAAACTTTTCTTGCAAATGAGAACCCTCTCAGACGCTCCATAGGAGACTTGCGCCTATCTTTTGCCATTTCCACAGATCTGTCTCATTTCAAATTCAACCTCGAAAGTTATCCCCCATTTTGTCTGCCTGCTATCAGTAAGATATAAAACTGATTTAATTTGATTAAACAACTTTTTTCATTTCAGGCAAATCAATTCAAGTTGAAATGAAGTGTTTGAAAATAAAATTCAAAATGGTGGAAGGTTGTTAGTTGAAAGGAGAGAATATTGGAGTTCGACTAAGAAATAAAATATTGTCTAAAATCATCGTTAGATCGCCTATACAGGTAAATATTTACATTAACCCTTTAATCACTACTGGCCACATAATTACATGATATATCCTTGTTAATATAAACATCATATACTTCAATTAAAATAAAATTAGTTTTACGTCCTACTTTTCTACAACTGATGATCTAATGAAATGGACAATACTACGCAGTGTACAATGAGGAATATTTTGCCAGAACAGCGGCATAAGCTTTTTCCAACTCTAAAGGGATCTTTAACGTGCACAGGATGTAGCACACAGTACCTCGGTTTATCTGACATGGAAAAAGCGTATAGTCGTTCAGTTAGGACAATAAACCGAGGCCCCGTGTGCTACAGGCTGTGCACGTTGGAAATCGAAAAAAAAGAGCAGGCTAATGACGCTGCCCTGGCAAAATCTCCCTTATCGCACCCTGCATGGCATCGCCCGTCTTCATTAGCCCACATGGTGCAAAAAAGTAGGACGTAAAACTCCATTCATTTCATTTACATCCAGTTCTGAAACTGTTTTCGGAAATAATTCTGAACTTTGAGGAAATTACTTTTGTAAATGAAAATAAGGGAACCCATCTTTAAACTAAGTAATTATTGAAAAACGCTTAAAAATATTAAGCATTTTTCAATATTTACCTTTTTTTGCTCATCCTTAGAGGTAGTGTTCTTTTAAGGGATGAATTTTTTGGAGTAGGGAACCTCATTAGCTTCCCAACATTTCACCACCCCAAATTTCAGGTTAGTTCTGCTACGAAAAGTAAAGTAAAAAAATGACGATAAACATGTTTTAATTAAAATATTTTTTCTACTACGGTACATTCGTTATTATTATTTGTCGAAGCATCAGGTAACTCAGCCAGGGTAACGTTAAATAAAAAGCATACATTGTTTGAAACTGTCGAACTGCTCATTGTTACACAGTCACTCATTTCCTTACACTTTTCAATGCATTGATTTAGATCTATATCATATGACGCAAAGATGATCGGAGCTTTGTAAATATTACAAAAAGCGTTTTCATATAATGAAGCGGTACACCCAGCAGTAGATTTACACATTTCATCACAATTGGAATGTCCAAATGCAAAAGGATTACTAAAGGAACTCGGTGTTAAACATGTTTTATTCAAATACTTGTAACTACGTTCTGAAATAAAAATTATAGTATTACATAACATCCTTCGGGTTAAGATCATCTGAGGTCGATGTCAAAATGAAAATGTCAAATGAAAATTTGGAAAACAAGTGTCTCCCTCAAAACTTCAAGCTGTTAACACCAGGTACCCACTGTCAAAATCACCAATATAATTTATCAAACAAAATAAAACTGGAGCCGTGGGAATGGTTCTGAGGCAGTGCGTATCCGACCTGCTACATCGGTGAAAAGTTGCATTTTAAAGTTATAACGAGATTTTTACTAGAAAAATGGCTTTGGTAGACAACCATTTTGTTCAGTAGTAAAGATGTATATATTTTATAATATCCTAAACCTACCATTACCCTAACTTCAGTAGTAAAAAGATGTATATATTTTATAATATCCTAAACCTACCATTACCCTAACTTCAGTAGTAAAAAGTTGTATATATTTTATAATATCCTAAACCTACCATTACCCTAACTTCAGTAGTAAAAAGATGTATATATTTTATGATATCCTAAACCTACCATTACCCTAACTTCAGTAGTAAAAAGTTGTATATATTTTATGATATCCTAAACCTACCATTACCCTAACTTCAGTAGTAAAAAGATGTATATATTTTATAATATCCTAAACCTACCATTACCCTAACTTCAGTAGTAAAAAGATGTATATATTTTATAATATCCTAAACCTACCATTACCCTAACTTCAGTAGTAAAAAGATGTATATATTTTATAATATCCTAAACCTACCATTACCCTAACTTCAGTAGTAAAAAGATGTATATATTTTATAATATCCTAAACCTACCATTACCCTAACTTCAGTAGTAAAAAGATGTATATATTTTATAATATCCTAAACCTACCATTACCCTAACTTCAGTAGTAAAAAGATGTATATATTTTATAATATCCTAAACCTACCATTACCCTAACTTCAG
>NW_008707121.1:0-1234 GCF_000327385.1 Lottia gigantea | reverse complement strand
AAAGCACTTTTTAGATAATAAATAACATATTTACCGGCATCTACAAGAATCACCATTACGGAAATCAACAGAACGGAACATAATAGGTTATTCATGGTTTTAACGTTAGCAAGACCTGTTGATATTATATATATACAGACTTGTTGATACACTGTCGAATGCTAGATTTGGTCATGTATTTATAGTAAATACAAAGTCTCCCACTGAACAGATGTTTCTATAAAGACTGTCAATTAATATTTTATACCAGCAGATCAATGATAGATATCATACAGAATTTTTATTTATTCAACACAACTTTTTAACGAAAGGTTGCCATTAATATTCACCAAAATATTCTACAGATCAACTGTAAAACAGTAATATTACTAGAATTGTGAACAGTTTAACCTTTGGCTTTTCAACCTTTTGATACTCCCAGCCTGTTAGCTTTCAACCCTGGTGCTCTTAAGCCTGTAATTTTTGAAAAAGAAATGAAATAATTAATTAAAAGGTATCTTTTAAATAAATCTTGTATATATATTTACACTCCTGAAATGTCATCTCAAAATGTTCAATTTGTAAAGAATAATAGAGAGAAAAGTTACATGAAAGGGCCAAAAGCGACATTTTAAAGTAAGTTTTATACGCCTACATGAATTGGGGGGCGTATATTGTCGTCACCCATGTCCGTCGGTCCGTCCACAATTGCTCGTAAACACTCTACAGGGCACAATTCTTGACAGATTTTAACGAAACTTGGTATGAGTGTTTGTAATCACCCAAGGATAAACCCTATTGAAAATCAGCGAAATCGAAAAATATTTAGTATGAATTATTGCCCTTGTTCTTGAAAACGCGTTCAATTTTTAGCTCGTAAACACTCTAGAAGGCATAATTCTTAAAGGATTTTAACGAAACTTGTTATGAGTGTTCGTAATCACCCAAGGATAAACCCTATTGAAAATCAGCGAAATCGAAAAATATTTAGTATGAATTATTGCCCTTGTTCTTGAAAACGCGTTCAATTTTTAGCTCGTAAACACTCTAGAAGGGACAATTCTTGAAGGATTTTAACAAAACTTGGTATGAGTGTTCGTAATCACCCAAGGATAAACCCTATTGAAAATCAGCGAAATCAAAAAATATTTAGTATGAATTATTGCCCTTGTCATTGAAAACGTGTTCAATTTTTAGCTCGTAAACACTCTAGAAGGCACAATTCTTGAAGGATTTTGACGAAACTTGGCATGAG
>NW_008707120.1:0-1282 GCF_000327385.1 Lottia gigantea | reverse complement strand
CATTATTACAATAAAGAATTCCAAGAGTAAGTGATATTATATTATACACATAGCTTTACATTATTACAATAAAGTATTCCAAGAGTTAGTGATATTATATTATACACATAGCTTTACATTATTACAATAAAGTATTCCAAGAGTTAGTGATATTATATTATACACATGGCTTTACATTATTACAATAAAGTATTCCTAGGGTTAGTGATATTATATTATACACATGGCTTTACATTATTACAATAAATTATTCCAAGAGTAAGTGATATTATATTATACACATAGCTTTACATTATTACAATAAAGTATTCCAAGAGTTAGTGATATTATATTATACACATGGCTTTACATTATTACAATAAAGTATTCCAAGAGTTAGTGATATTATATTATACACATAGCTTTACATTATTACAATAAAGTATTCCAAGAGTTAGTGATATTATATTATACACATGGCTTTACATTATTACAATAAAGTATTCCAAGAGTTAGTGATATTATATTATACACATAGCTTTACATTATTACAATAAAGTATTCCAAGAGTTAGTGATATTATATTATACACATGGCTTTACATTATTACAATAAAGTATTCCTAGGGTTAGTGATATTATATTATACACATGGCTTTACATTATTACAATAAAATATTCCAAGAGTTAGTGATATTATATTATACACATGGCTTTACATTATTACAATAAAGTATTCCAAGAGTAAGTGATATTATATTATACACATAGCTTTACATTATTACAATAAAGTATTCCAAGAGTTAGTGATATTATATTATACACATGGCTTTACATTATTACAATAAAGTATTCCAAGAGTAAGTGATATTATATTATACACATAGCTTTACATTATTACAATAAAGTATTCCAAGAGTAAGTGATATTATATTATACACATAGCTTTACATTATTACAATAAAGTATTCCAAGAGTTAGTGATATTATATTATACACATGGCTTTACATTATTACAATAAAGTATTCCAAGAGTAAGTGATATTATATTATACACATAGCTTTACATTATTACTATAAATTATTCCAAGAGTAAGTGATATTATATTATACACATAGCTTTACATTATTACAATAAAATATTCCAAGAGTTAGTGATATTATATTATACACATAGCTTTACATTATTACAATAAAGTATTCCTAGGGTTAGTGATATTATATTATACACATGGCTTTACATTATTACAATAAAGAATTCCAAGAGTTAGTGATATTATATTATACACATGGCTTTACATTAT
>NW_008707119.1:17165-19050 GCF_000327385.1 Lottia gigantea | reverse complement strand
GGAGAGATAATTCAAGATGGAGGAACAAACAATACATGCAATTTGTAGGCTTTAATGCCAAAACTTTTCGCAATTTCTTCACAACAGTGGATGTAAAATAGGATGCTTCTGATTGGTATTTCTCAGGAAAAATCATTTTACGTAAAAACAATTTCAAAGAAATAAAAAGATCAAAAAAGGGTAGTGGTGTTACCCTACTCAAAAAGATCAATGAATATAGCGGTATAAATTGTTATATACCGAGCGATGGATACTGCTTTGTAAAGTGTGTTTTAAACGAAGACTACACGAGAGAATTTCAAGATTTCATCAACCGTTTTTCAAAATCAAACAGAAAAGGAGTTATGACAACTGCTAGAATCTGTGAATTCAATAAGAAATTTAATACTAATTTTCAAATTTATATGCCCAAACATAGACATTTTCAACCAAAGAAAGTATCCGAGGAATTAGATTGGGTATTTTACTTACATAAATCACATTTCTGTCTCAGGCATTACAGAAATAGAAGATAATTGCGATGAAAACGTATGGAGAACTTGTGGAGATGATAATGCGATAACGCAAGTTACACCTCTAAAACTAAACGTTTTTCCAACCATTCACGATGATTGTTTATACGCATGGGATTGCGAAACCTATAACGAAAATAAAGCCATACCTTATTCTTGCACGTTGATTAATTTAGAAAAACTAAGAAAAATGTTAAACATAATAAATAATCTCTCTCCAGATTTAAAGCCGACAGATCCCATTCCAGAAGAATTTTACAACAAACTCATGACTAATAATAGATTGTATCGATCAAATGTTACAAGGTTTAGGAAAAATAGATCAAAAAAGAATAACATTAATTGCTCATAACGTTAGCGGTTTTGATAAGTGGATCATGATCAAAAACGTAAAAAAACTAACACAATGTCCTTTAAAAACGCCGAGGGGAATTCTGTCTCTACCTTTAACTAATTCATTCACCGATGAAGATTTACAGAAAAAATGGAAAAGACAGAAAGAAATAAAGGGTAACTAATTATTTGCAAAATATTAATTTCATATGTTCCTATCAACACGAATCATCTAGTTTGGCAGCATGGGGAAATTCATCTAATCTACCAATGAATTTGAGAAAGATCGGGGATGTTAATATTGCAAAATACACTAAAGATAATTGGGAATCTTTAAGACACGAATGGGAACCTTACGCTAAAAGAGATACGTTATGTCTCGGAGCTTCTTTGATACAATCAAGCAATGAAAGAAGTTGTATTTCAGAATATTTCCAATAATCTAACAGCTCCTTCTTTATCTTTAAAGGGTTGGTATTATTTATATCATTACGATAAAGAAATGATTGAAGAAGAATGGTATGAAACTACTAGAATGGTTCCGAAACACACCGAAAAAGAAAACGTAGAAAAAGTTTACTCACATACTCACCCTTTTATAAGATATTTTATCAAAGTATTAAAGGAGGAAGAGTTTCGGCAAATCGAAAATCATTTGAAACGAATAAAATGGATGAAATTTGTAATATATTAAGTGAATACAGTGCAAGTGACTCTAATAATATAATTGATTTATTCAAAGAATATAGCGCTTGCACGAAAGATAAAACGGAGGTTCATTCGAGACTAAATGTACTAAACTAATGACCTTTGATGCTAACGGTTTGTACGCTTCCGCAATGGCGGATTTAGATAGCGAATATCCGAGAGCGGAAAGTGGTAGACCATTTCTACCGGAAGAAAATAAAGAATTTGTCAAGATCTTTAATGAACAGAAATTCAGACCTAGAACTGCTATTTTAAAAGTCTGGTTTGAATATCCCAAAAACATGTTCTTCCAAACCCATACCAGCTAAAGATAAAATCACTTTCACGAGTAA
>NW_008707119.1:11994-12963 GCF_000327385.1 Lottia gigantea | reverse complement strand
GGCAGACCGGTGGCGGGTTGTATCAGCAATAACTATACTGCAGATTGACAGGTATACCAAATACTGTTCGACCGTTCAGGGCCC
Source organism: Lottia gigantea (assembly GCF_000327385.1). Lineage (NCBI taxonomy): Eukaryota > Metazoa > Mollusca > Gastropoda > Lottiidae > Lottia > Lottia gigantea. Next base: position 12,879 of record NW_008707119.1, on the reverse strand, counting down.
CACAAGGTCCATCCATCTCTGGCAGAGGGCAAGCAGAACACTATATTATGTATTATGAAATAAATATCACTACACCAGTTACCAGTAATTTCATTTTACTAGTTTTGCCTTGACCAGATCACTGTGTGACCATATTACTGTGACCAAATTACCTTGTGACCTTATTACTGTGACCAAATTACCATGTGACCCTTTTACTGTGACCAAATTACCGTGTGACCTTATTACTGTGATCAAATTACCATGTGACCCTTTTACTGTGACCAAATTACGGTGTGACATTTTTACTGTGACCAAATTACCACGTGACCTTATTACTGTGACCAAATTACCGTGTGACCTTATTACTGTGACCAAATTACCATGTGACCTTTTTACTGTGACCAAAGTTCCGGTGACCGAATTTCCTGTGAACTAATTACCGCGCCCCTATCATATCTCCCACTCCTGAACCTCGTGCTTCCTTTTCTATTGCTAAATTATGTCTGCGTTCTTCAGCGGCTTTAGCATCAGTTGCTTTCTTTGCGTTGGCAGCTTTAACTGCGGCAGATATTCCTCCAGTTGCTTCACCCGCCGCTGCAATACCACCAACTATTAAAGGTAGAAGGAAAGGTAAAAATCCACCTTCTTTTGCGTTCGCGTCAATTCTTTCTAAATCTATATCGTCTCTGACTTTACAATATTTGTATTCATCAATAAGTTTTTTAGTTATGCTGATTTTTTTACCATTGAAAGTTAAAATTAAAGTTTCTGCTTTCATTTTTAAGGGTTTATTTTTTATTCAATTCTTATCATTCTTCTATCTGCTATTTTAATTAAATATTTTGCTTCTTCCAATAATAAACAATAACCTGTTACATCTCCTTGTGTTTTTTCGATATGAAT
>NW_008707119.1:9777-11656 GCF_000327385.1 Lottia gigantea | reverse complement strand
AAGAACAGAAGAAAACCCAATATCAAGACCCTTAATCCTAATTTCTAAATAAAGTGTCTGCTCCACCCTAGGCCTGTACATTTGGGAGAATCAAACCCTCCCTTCCCCGAAATCTAGCTAAATCAGCATCATTTACAAGATTTCTTACCGGTTCTTTTAAAACACTTCCATCGCCAACATCGGGTATCTAACCTGAGACTGAATCGAAATCTTTAGGATATAAAACTGTTTTCAGCATTGTGTCGAATTCCCCAGGGTGTTTGATTGTTTCTATAGGATTTGAACCAGCTTCCAAAACCATCTCGCTAAATAAAGATAGAAAGAAATTGTTTTCTAACGTTGTATTAGTTTGTGGAACTTGATTCTGAGTTCCTTCTTTAATTTTGAAATCACATCTGAAATAAGCATCGGAAAGAAGCAACCAATTCGATAATGAATTTATTTCGAAGGTAATTCTACCACCATCATTCAATTGGGATTTAGAACCAACAGTCGGTGAGATGATAATATAATCCTCTTTTTTCTTGTTAAACGAATAACGAATCAGATCGTATAATCTAAAGATTGGATCTAGTATTTTATTTGCCATTTTTAAGGTTTAAAATTAGAATAGAACATTGTTTTCCAAAACAAGAGTTATCTCCTTTCTACTAATAATAACATTACTTAAAACGAGGCTATTAAAAATGTTATGTTATTTTTATATAAGGGTATTTTTAATATGCTTTTTTGATGGAATGTAGGAAATTGATTGAAGGTGTTTTTAGTATAAGAAATGTAGGGTGTATAGGTGTAAGAATTTATAGGGAGTTTAGGTATTTTTAGTGTAAGAATTTCTGAAATGTAGGGAGTTTAGGTTTTTTTGGGAGGGAATTGATGGAATGGAGGGAGTTTAGGTCTTTTGGTGTAAGAATTTATGAAATGTAGGGAGTTTAGGTCTTTTTGGGAGCTTATAGATTGGTCGCATTTTTCCCATGAAATGAAATGGAATGGGGAATCCCCGTGCGACCAATAATACACTACTTAGACATACGTTTAATCGCATCTAAGACCAAGGTAGCACCACTCAAAAAACAATGCATACCTAGACTAGAACTTAAGAGCTAATATCTTGGCCCGTCTAGTACACACAACTCAGCAATCCATACATCGTACAACAACTGATATACAGCAATTACCTACTGTCTTATGGATTGACTCTTTCACAACATTGTGTTGGATAAGAGATTTTGTCCAGGCGTTGAAAACCCAGCCGACATACCATCTTGTAAAGCTCAGGAATTACTACATAATCCAAAGTGGTGGGAAGGCCCTCCATTTTTGAAACAATCAGCTGAACATTGGCCGGATTTGCCAACAACGTTTGAAAATGATTTAGCAGAAGAAGAGCTTAAGAAAAACCCTAAACCTATAACTATTTCGCTTTCAACAGTTAACCATTAATCGATTTAGTTCCAAGCTGAAACTTCTTCGTGCTACATCATTAGTCATCAAGTTCATCTCATTATTGCGCCATCCAGCTGCAACAGATAAACTTATCAGCGCATCAGAATGCTGAAACTGAATGGATAAAGACAATTCAACGAAAAACATTTAACTCTGAGTTTGAAAATCTACATAATGGAAACAAGACGACAACCTACATCAAACAATTCGGATTATATTTGGAAATGACGTCATACGTAGCAGAGGTCGTATCAACAATGCCAACATTCCTTATAACGCAAAAAATCAATCAAATCATCGTTTTATAGAACTATTAGTATCAGAAAGACACAATCAAGTGCATCACAATGGCATTCAAGATACTCTGAATGCAGTTCGTACCACACATTGGATCTTAAAGGGGCGTTCCGCAGTTAAGAAATCATACGCAGAT
>NW_008707119.1:8034-9727 GCF_000327385.1 Lottia gigantea | reverse complement strand
TGGAATGTAGGGAGTTTAGGTCTTTTGGTGTAAGAATTTATGTAATGTAGGTAGTTTAGGTCTTTTTGGGAGCTTATAGATTGGTCGCATTTTCCCCATGAAATGGAATGGGGAATCCCCGTGCGACCAATATATAAGCTCATACACTACTTGTCTAAACTACCATCGTTGTATTCGGTTCTCATGTACACTACCGCTGCATATGCTGTCTCTGAAGAATCTCTGTTAGCAACTAGCTGTTGGTTAACTGGTTGTCTGTTGGTTGTATAACAACATCTAGGTATTCGAACATCAGACAATATATTAAGTTCCTGAAAAAGTTGTTCCACCATTGTTGGAGTTTATGATCAAGTACTGTATCCCAATCTGTTTTGGTTACACATAATTCATCTTGTTGCGTATTCCATATTAATCCAAGAATTTTTACCTCGGTTTGGCTGGATTCTGATTCTAGGTCGTTGATTTTCTTCTGTATAGTGCTGAATCATTTGTATGCCATTTTCTTAAGTTGAATTCTCCATCTTGGAGTATTGATTTGGATTTTTCGTAGAGTTGTAAACCATCGAGAGTGTTGTTCGATCCTCCCACGAAATCATCTACATATAGAGATTGAGATAAGCGTTCAATGATTTCGTGTTCACCATCTTTGTAATTGGTTAAATGTTTCTTTCTGTATTGTACTGTTTAAGATGGCTGGACTTGACGTAAGACCAAACAGTCCGCAGAATTGATACTGGATGATGTCTGGATCTTGCTTCTTTATGTCGTCAAACAATAGAAATCTAAGTCTTTTCCGATCCTCAGGTTCAATCGATATTTGATGAAATGCCTTCTCTATATCAGATGTGATTCCAACTGGTTGTTTTCGAAAGTTGACGAGTAAGTTGAAAATGTGAGGATTAAGATTAGGACCACTTTGTAGACAATCGTTCAGTGAGAATCCATTCTCCGTCTTTGATGAACCGTTATATACTATACGTAGTTTTGTTGTTTCTTTGTCTTGTCGCACGACACTGTGGTGTGGTAGAAAGTGTGCGCCTGTCGATAGATGTATGTCATCATTGACCGCTTCGATGATGCCTGTGTCGAGCTGATCTTTTATAATTTTATCATACTCGTTGAATAGCGAAATATCTTGTTTCAGTCGTGATTTCAGTTGGTGTAATCTTGAAATACAATTGTTTAAGTTGGTTGCTTGTGTTAAAAGACGAACAGGTATCTTTCCATGGTAATGAAATCTCGTATCTTTGGAGGCTTTGTTAAAATTGATGTGGTCTGTAAATGAATTGGTCTCAACCAAATCATCAGTAATATCTTTGATTCCGAGCGACTCTGTATCCCAGAATTTTGATAAAGTATCCACTAATTCTGAAGTGTTATCAGTTAAACTGTTATGATTGTGACTGTCAATAATTAGTGAAGCTAATGAATGTCTTATCTGGGCCTTGATTGTTCAGTTTTCCTGAGAGAATCCATCCGATCTTGCTACTTATGGCTACTGGACCACTGTCTCCTCTATTAACATCACCTGTGATGAAATCCCAATAATAATCAGAACCAACGAGAATGTCAATCGATTCCGATTCTACATCATTCTGTAATCAGCCAAATCTAAACCGTGTGTATGGGGGAATGGTGAGATGTTTATCTTATTTTCTAACGTTNAACAAATTGTATCATAGCTTAAAGCGTG
>NW_008707119.1:1936-3979 GCF_000327385.1 Lottia gigantea | reverse complement strand
ATTAAATGTTTGCAAATTAAGTTTAGAAACAGGTTTAGTAAATACATCAGCGGTGTTATGCGAAGATAGTACATATTCAAGATTTACCAAACCTCTCTCAGCTTCGGATCTGATAAAATGGTATTTTATATCTATATGCTTAGATCCTGTTGTTGTACAGGATTTTTAGCCAGTGCAATAGCCCCTTGATTGTCACAAAACTTATGTACCTCATGAAAATAACTTCAACCTGTCATACTATACATGTATATAACAGAAATGTATCACCTGCTAATGACCTGTACTCTGCTTCACAGGTACACAAAGCTACAGTGGCTTGTTTCCTACTTTTCCAAGATATCAATGGACCATTATTTGACAAATGAAAACATATATCCTGTAGTACTACGACGATCATCATGAGAACTTCCCCAGTCAGTATCACAAAACCTACCAAGGAAAACTCACAAGATGACTTTCTGAACACTAAATTCTGATCTACAGCCCCTTTCAAATATCTTAGAACATGCTTTGCCATTGCATAATGAGCACACTTTGACATGTTGAGATAGTTTTGTCAAAATATAACATAAATTTGGTCTAGTAACTGTCATAACATATATAAAACTACCAACAATTTCCCTGTACAATCTGACATCAGCAAAATCAGAATCCTCAATTACCTTATTTATCTCTGTCTCACATGGGGTGGTCCTGGGTTTACAATCCTGCATACGAAATCTTGGCAAAATCTTATCAATATACCCAGACTGGTTTATTTGAATAATATTACCTTCATGAATAAACTGAAAGCCTAAAACCGATTTATTTTTCCCAGATCTTTCATCTAAAATAATTTTGAACTCAAGCACATTTTGATGAAGTGTAGAGTGGTGTTTTGTGTCTATAATTATATTATCAACCCATACAATCATAATTGTCATCTTATTATTAGTATGTGTAGTATATACACAATTAACTTCTAAAGACTGAACAAAACCTTGGCTAGTTTATGTCACATATTGTTCGAATTTCGTCCACTTTGTTTTAAGCCATATAGTTATTTCTTAAGTTTACACTCCAATTTTTCATCATTTTTCTGTAACAAACCTTTCGGGTTGTTCTATGTAAAATTCACAATCTATTGGCGCATTCACATAATTATGCTGTTTTGGCATACATTTGGTGAACTACTAAATCATTCTGGACAGCTAGTTGCATCAAAGTTCTAACTGATTTAATACGAACTGTAGGTGAAAATGTTTCATGGTAATCTATATCCAGTAGTTGTGAATAACCTTTCGCAAAAAAACGAGCCTTATAGTTTTCTTCAATATTTGAACCAAGTTTCAAAGCTTACACCCATCTACCTCCCACCACCTTCTGTCTTCTGGCAGTGGAGTAACTTCAAATGTTTCGTTCTCTCACAAAGCATCTATCTCATCTGTCATGGCCTTTTTCCAATGGTATGGACTTGGAGAATAAATAGCATCCTGGTATGTCTGAGGTACTTCTGCTAATCTACAACAACAATCAATAGAATAAATTCTTTAATGGCATTCATCTTGTACATAATAATCATTCAGGTATCTAGTTATTGCATCTCGTCCTATACCGGAGTATCTATTTGGTTCAGGTAAATTTTGGTTCCTATCATCACCATTATTATTATTTTGTCATATGTTGACCTAATCACCTACATTTTGTGGTGCCTCATTCTCACCACTTCCATCTTCTGGTGTGGTTTCCTCAGGCTTCCAGTTCAAAATATCATCATGGTAATTTCTACCATGCACACTAATAGTGTCATTAGTAGCCCTGATAAATTTTACACATCTGACTATCTCATATCCAACAAAAATTCCTTTTTGACACCTAACATCTACTTTCGTTTTCTTTTGGACATATGCGTAATAAATAGTACCCATCTGCATGACATCCGGTCTTTCACCTAAAAAAAAGCTTCATAGACAGTTTTCCGAATCCCATTATTATTATTACACCTATTTCGGATGTAGGCTGCTGTCATTAAGAATTGTTTCTCTGTCACACGTCAGTGCGTAA
>NW_008707119.1:0-1853 GCF_000327385.1 Lottia gigantea | reverse complement strand
GGATGTTAACAAAACGTATCACAATTGTTCATTATCATACAAGGAAGAACCATACCGATCATCAATGAAATAAGAAAATATTTAATACGAATTTAGCCCCTGTTCATTGAAACAAGTTCAATTTTTAGCTGGTATATTGTAGAAGGCACATTTATTGAAATATTTCACTGAAATTTGAGGGAATTGAATTAGGAAGAAGGAGCCTCATTCAAAGTTTAAAAAAACGACGAAATAATCAATAGGTTATATTGTCCTTGATTTATCAATTAAAGAAGACCCTTCTGTCAAATGATATTTTTATTATGAAAAATAGCTCGCCAGGCAAGTTAATATACGCCCACTGGCAGCTTTGCTTTTAAATAAAAATATTTGGCTGTAAAGTAACAATTACCAGTATGAAATATTCAACCTTGTGTCATACACTGAATAATATTAGTTAAATCAAAATTTGACAAGAATTGGGCGTTCTAGATTATTTACGGGCTAAAACATTAACGCGTTTTGTAGAACAAGGGCAATAACTCATACTAAATATTTTTCCATTCATCTGATTTTCGATAGGGTTTATCCTTGGTTGATACTCACACCAAGTTTCATCAAAATTCATCAAGAATTGCGTCTTCTAGAGTGTTTTCCTTGCTAAAAATTAAACGCGTTTTCAAGAATAAGGGCAATAACTCATACTAAATATTTTTCGATTTTTCTGATTCTGATAAATGGGTGACGGCAATATACGCAGTTCATTTGATGTGGGCCTATAAAAAAGAAAGTGCTAGGTTTTATGAATTCAGCCCAATGTATTTTCAAAGATTGTACTTAATTTGAAATTCCGCCGTGCTAAATTGAATAATGATTAATAATTTTCTTTTTCAGATGGATAAATACAAGAAACTGTTCATGGTGATCACTTTGTGTGTTTGTTTGGTTATTGCATTTTATTTTAAAGGAACAGAAATTTTACAACCACACATCACCAAATTACACCAATACGTTTATCAAATGACTGATTATACGCAAGTATTTGTTAGCAATTCTAGTACAGGCAGTTTAAAAAATAAACATAAAACAATAATTATGTTAAAAACTCCTCAGTGGTTAGCTGCAAAAGTAACATCAAATATGTTTGATAAATGTGAAGTATCCGCATGTACATTTCATCATAAAACACCATTTAAATATGTCAATGAAAGTGATGCTGTTATTTTATTTGCATTGAAATACTCTTCCAAAAGATTGTTGGCACGAAAAGCCAAAAATGGACAGATTTGGATATTTGCCGTGTGGGAATGTCCATATTTGTCTCATTCAGGAGAATTTAATAAAGCAATATTAAAAGACACGGTAAATTGGACTATGAATTATCGACTTGACTCGGATATCCCAGCACCTTACGGTATTGTGAAGAATACCAGTGGACAGTCAAACAATTACAAAGAAATTATGGCAAGGAAAACAAAATTGGCAGCTCAATTAGTAAGCCATTGTCCAACGCAAAGTTTACGTGAACAATATGTCAAATCATTAGAAAAATATATACCAGTAATGGTTTATGGGCGATGTGGACCCGAGAAGAAAAAGAGAAGAGAAGCACATTTGCTTCTAGAAATTGAAAAATCTTATAAATTTTATTTGGCTTTTGAAAATTCTTTGTGCCGTGATTATGTTACTGAAAAATTTTTCGAGTGGCAAAACAGAAGTATTGTTCCTATAGTGAGAGGTGACGGTAATTATGAACATTTCTACCCCAAAAATTCTTACATAGATGTGAGAAATTTTAAATCAATTTCTGATTTAGCCAAATATATTAAATATTTAGATAGAAATGACACAGCTTATATCGAATATTTGAAAGC
>NW_008707118.1:18792-20292 GCF_000327385.1 Lottia gigantea | reverse complement strand
GTGAAACTACAATCAAAGTTAGTCTAATCCAAGGCCCAAAAATAATTAAAACCATGTTGAAAGTTTATCATAGCCAAAGAGAATCCAGATTTACATGACTCAAAAAATGGTTTTCAAGCCAGATAATGATGTCACCATCACAAATACCATTCTAGTAAAATATAGTTTCATTAGTGAGGTTAATATCTGATCCAATTCTCTGATATTACAAGTTATTAAAAGGGAACCAAAATCGTCCCACAAAAAAGGGCTTTTTCTACAAGTAAGCTAGGAAATTTTCTCTGAACCCATGAAGAAAGAGTGAGCTATCCAGTAAATGGTGATCAGGGAAAAAGTTGAGAAACTATGACATATTTCTAGCAGCTTCAGTGAAACACGGTAGAGATATGTTATAGTTTTGGATGCGCTGAAAAGAAGCCGTGCTCAACTATACTTACTTTCTGTTTTTTAGCAGAGGCTACATCAGTTAACCTCTCCATTCTGTTAGCTACAGCCTCCATAATGATTTTATAGTCACTGGATCACTTACTCTGCAATCATAAAGAGAAAGCCAAAATGTATTTGTCAAAATCGAAAACTTGTATTTATCCACTGTATATATTATGAACTAACTAAACCAAATTGTAAATTGCCAAAGTCAAAATCACTAACTAGAGATCCATCTACACAATTTGCACTGACAACATTCGCTGGCCTTGGTATATATTAACTTGTAGCCATAATCCCCAGCATGTTCTATGTTGAATTAGGCCAATGTCACTGTATCAAGTTTTTAAACAGGTAACTGAATATTGAATAATGCTTAAAGATACAATCTCAAGGATATAAAGACACAGATTCACCATTCATTTTATCAATCGCAACATAGTCTCAGAAAAAGTAATTTTTTTAGCTAAGTTAATCAGTACCGGTAGGCTACTGTAATATTGTTTTTGAAGGTATGTAATGAATCTAAGAAGTAAAGTGGTAAAGAACTGAAATGCTATTTATTATAATTATTCAGTAATGAATTAGAATTGAAGAAAATAGCTCCAACATGTGGATCTGGCTATTTTATCTCCAATTACAATATGATCAGCTTGAGATTCAAGAAATGATTGAAATTTTTGTGTCAGATCATTGATAATGGTGACAAGTCTTGAGATCTTCACCAAAAGCAAGACTCAATTCTTTCAAAATATAAAAAAGAATTCGATTCAAATATCACAGTTTCAGTGAAGAGAAATCATTAGACATTGGTCTGCTAATTAATTACAAAATAATGTAGCCTATAGGCCGAAACATCTGCCCCTATATTTGCTCTTATATCTATTTTGACAGTTGTCAGCAGGTGCAGTGACAGTCCCTGTTTGATGGAGATTTTCCACTGCTCCGAAGATGCTGGTATTTTCGACATATTCATTCATTTGACTTAATGTCAAAATAGATATCAGAGGCAGATATTTCGGACTACATAATGTACTTCGATATATAATGTTGAATACAGGCCTAATAATGAAC
>NW_008707118.1:14710-16566 GCF_000327385.1 Lottia gigantea | reverse complement strand
ATATCAATCATAAATTAGTAAGTATTTCATAATGGAAAGTGGTATCAGGTGTCTAGAAGAATAAGCATACCCTGTCTGGGTACTAATTTGACAAACTCAGTTGCACAGAGTAGTATGATGCCACAGCTCTAGCAAAATTTCCCTCATTGCACTTGTCCTGTCTGTTTTCATTAACTGAATCAAATGCAGAAATATGGGACGAAAAACACCAGGTCAGTTCGGTTTTCTTCTTGCACTAACTGTGGCACAACCAAGATTAAGCCATAAGAATAAGAAACAGTCGAGGGAGCATTTTAAAAACTCAAATCAATTTGATAATAATTTATTAAAATAATATAATTATAGAGTAATAAAAATATAAGAAAATATTTAAATATGTTCAACATTTATAACATTTTATATAATTTAGTTCTTTACTGATGAAGACCTAGAGAACCACTTAAAGATGGGTTTCCTTATTTTTCAGTGTCAAATTTAGCAAACTGATTAATTGGTGTTTCTAATGAATTAAAATGTATTCTTAATCATATCATTATGTTCTTATTGCATATAATTAAGAGTTTTAATCAATCATAGTCGTTCATGTATGTACAGTCTGGATGAATAAAAAAAAGACTTTTTAACCTTTCTTGATCAGTCATTGATTAGAATTCTGTTGGTAATTCTCTTCTAATTTGGCTAGTTATGAATTAATTTCATTTGAGACAAACTGGTATTTTTCCAAGTCATAAGAACACCTCTAGTTTCTATTCATATAAGTATTAGCATTTTCATTTTCATAAATGAAAATAAGGGAACCCATCTTTAATGTCAATTGTTCTACTAATATTTATTAAGAACATTTTTAAAAATCATTTCAGCACCTTTTATTTAACACATTGAGAGTTTTCTGTCAAATTTAAATAACATAGAATGTGATTCTGACTGGTGTAAGATCAACACTTTATGCTACAAATATCACTATGTAAATCAAATGTATATTTTGACAACTAGAATTTAAAAGAGTTGTGTATCGAGGCCATTTACAGTTTCTATCTGCACCTTTCCAATTTACTGTCTAATGTCTGTAGTTCAAGTAATTAAAGAAAAAAGCAATAGTAAATAACTGTAAAAAATCATTCACTTCATTTGCCTTAGGTCATACAAAATAAATAGTCTGTATTACAGAACTTTTTTTTCAAAAATCGAAGCGAGGGGGCCAATTTATTATTTATCATTTATAAGCGCTTTTAGAGATTTTCAACTGGAATAAATCGGAGCGAGAGAAAGCATTTATTATTTATTTCCACAAATTTAATGTTCATTTAATATTAAGGCAACAATCAGGCATTTTTGTGCCTGTAAAACAAACTATTTATTTTGTATGGCCTTAGTTCCTTAGTTTTAGTGGAATGGTGCAAATTGAGGCTGCCAGTGTACCTGAAACGCATAAAAATTGCTTTACAATCCCTTTTTTATCCTCCTTTTATACTCCAATATCACATGACTTTTTGGCGACAGTCCAAAATGACGTATTGGTTGATATCTTACTTCAAACTATCACAGGTAGTAATATTATTTCTAAGTACATTGACAAAAACTGGCCTAGCTTTATAAATAAATTACACAACCCTATCCCTACTATATCTCGAACACCCACCACACCGTCCCTACTATATCTCCAACACCCACCCCACCTCTTTCACATAAAATCCTAACATCCTGATCTGGATATTGCTAGAACCAAATAATTAAAAATAAAATACTTCATGTTGATCTGTCCAACAGATCTTATCTTCACAATGTCAGACTATTACAAACTTCATCTTATACCTTGACTTCAATAGCCATCTTTCTTGTATCATGGAATGCAGCAG
>NW_008707118.1:11917-14175 GCF_000327385.1 Lottia gigantea | reverse complement strand
TATATCCAAGTTTAGCTAGCGCCATCTGTCGTCGTAGATTGGATATTTCGTAAAAGGCTTCTTTATCTACAAATAGAAAAACATAAACTGTTACATTGTTCTTCAGTAAAGTTTCTGTTTTAAGGTAGGTCTCCAGATTGTTACACAAAGCCTGCTGCACAAAGATTAGTTTGCTGGAGTTTGTCTTAAAGGGACAGGTGCGCCATTTCCAGGGCTGATTTGGGTCTTGAAAATATGTAAATAGTCTTCAGAAGTACTAGAAATGTACGAAAATCTGATATTTTCTTCAAAATACCTCGAACTAGGAATCAAAACATTCTATTTCTATATATCAGTCATTTTAACATTCAAATTCAGGTAATTCTGGACACACATGGATTTCGACGGTGAGCTGTGAACACTATTACTGATTGGCTTAGCTAAAAGAATCCCGGTTTCTGAGACTAAATTATGATTGGTAAAAAAATATGGCGCACCTGTCCCTTTAAAAAAAATTGAGCTTTTGGGCATAGAAATTTGAATTATCAAACTGAACCTGCAGTAATCAAAGAAAAGACTGTAGCATACCGTCCTCATCAGTCAACCCATTCAAATAGGGTAGAGATAATCAGGGAAAGATCAATGTCAAGAAGTAGATGGTAAAAAGGTTTGATTTTGTTCTATTGTGAGTTAAAGAAAGTGTCATTGAGTTACAGAAAGATAAAGTAATATTTACCTTCACTCTTCACAAGACCTTGTTGTATATATCTAATATAGGTATAAAAATCACACACGGCTGCTATCTGAAATATCAACCAAAACAACCATCAGAAATTACTAAATTCCATTATAACAAAACATTTATCTGCCAAGAGGATCGGTTACTTTTTTGAAAAAGCTCAAAACTTAATTGAAGAGAGAGGTATACAACAAGTTTAAAGATGGGTTCCTTTATTTTCATTTATGAAAATGAAAATGCTAATACTTAGTAATGACTTGGATAAATACCAGTTTGTCTCACATGTCCATAATTAATTCATAATTAGCTACCCATGAACGGGACAACATAAGACTGTTATTTCCCAGAATTTGAAACATTTCCTCAGAGCTTGTATGACACGTGGTATCACCAACAGATAAAACACCACATGAAAAATCCTGATTTGCATATTAATCAGATTGGGAATTTTGATGGCTAGTGAAATCCAATAATTTTCTTACCCTATTTCTACAGAGTTGTGATATAGAATACCATTCTGTATCTTCTGTATCCAATCGTATTTTATAATTACATAGTTTGTGGGATTCAGTTAAAGAACATTTCCGTGGGTATGAGTTATCACCGGGGATAGGTTCAATTGTCAAACAATTTCTCTCCACGCATTCCAACAGACGTGTTGCTAACTGAAATATAAAAAGATAATGATAATCATACATAGAAACTTCATTGAGAAATGAAATGAAATGAATGTAGGGTGCCATGAGGGAAATTTCACCAGGACAGTTGCATTAGCCTCCTCTTTTTCAATTTTCAACTGTCGAGGGATCTTTAACGTGCACATCCTGTAGCACACATGGCCTTGATTTATTGTCTCATCCGAACTAGACGCTTTTCCATGTCAGCCCCTCTTACGTGCATCACTGACAGGGGGAAACCAGGTTGAAAAATCCGAAGGTATTATCTCGAACTATGCCAGGATTGAACCCTTGACCTTCAGGTAAGGGAGAAAGCATTTATCTCACTGAGCCACCGCGGCTCCCGAAACTTCATTGAGAAGCAATATGCAATTAATCATTAAAAACGATAAAATTCTTTCTAAAATATGCTATTTACTACTATGGATCTACTTGATCAATATGAATTTATTTTACAAGAGTTAATACTGTAATACAAAACAGAGCTGACTAAATTTTAAGTAGGCAGCTTAGAATAGTTTGATAAATTTACTTGAAACTATAGACTCTGTAACTATCAGCCCAAAAAGAACATTGGCACCAACAAGTCAAAATATCTATCAAAACTATCAAGACAAAGGGATGCATCAAAAGGCCAAATGTGTGGTTACACATACTTCGGCTGATATATATATAGTGATAGATGATAGGTGATATGTAATCGAAAATTCAGATGTCCGGGTACTGGTAAAAATTTGTCAGAGTCAGGAGTATGTCTGCCGAGTTTGACTTACCCGGTTATTTTGAAAATTGAGACAGGGTTTGACATCCTCGTTAAATACCCGACTAAAAAACTGACGTTAATAGGGTCCTGGACAGGGCTC
>NW_008707118.1:8249-9547 GCF_000327385.1 Lottia gigantea | reverse complement strand
TACTGTCATGTGATATGTTTTTGATTTCATGCATTTTTATGATTTATAAGGCCTATGTCATTGTGTTGTAGATGCTTGTCTGGTATACCTGGCATCATAAAGTATCTATAACCAACCACACCATACAATAGAGACAGTAACGTGACCCAGGCAGGGAGCACTGTCCAGGGATGACATTATATTATAAACAGGATAATATGTGTTGTTTGCAGGTAAAATAACGATTCATCGCTAAAAAGTTGCAATGTCTCAGATCACTGCATAATAAGATCACCATACCAGTGATATATTTTGGCAGGTTTAGTTGCATAAACAAATTATCTTGATTTTTATGGTTCAAAGAATATAAAGCCAGCAATAAAATACAGACACTGCATAATAAGCTTAGTCTGTCAATGACATATTTTGGCAGGATTAGTTGTATAATAAACCTATATTAAGGTTATGCATGATATAACCTTTCTGTGTCAATGTCCTATATAGCTTGCTATAGGCATAATAAAACATTTTAGAGATATTAAAAGACATGTACAGGTGATTTATTTTGAAACATCTATTTGCAATTTTAAAAAATGAAAATCTGATTATTTTTAAATTAAGTAGTAAAAAGCCAATGAAAACAATTAGTTGACTACTCTCTCTATTGACAAAAACAAGAAAGAAATTACGAAATTGATAACATGACCAATGTAGAGTCGTTTTAAAGAGTCATGAGGTTGAGAGGGGAGCTACCGGCATCAAGTATCAAAGAACTCAATGATAAGAAATTCGAAACTGGGCAGTCAAAAGTGGGCTAGCATAATTGAGTCAACATAGCTAATAATGTTTATTTGATATTAAAGATGGTTTTTCTTATTTTTTTTATTGTCAAATTAAGCAAACTATTTGATTAATTGGTGTTTCTAATGAATTATAACATATTCTTAATCATATCATTATGTTCTTATTGCATATAATTAAGAGTTTTAACCAATCATAAATGTCCATGTATGTACAGTCTGGATAAACGAAAAAAGACTTCTTGACCTTTCTTGATCGGTCACTCATTGCTTTTCTGCTTGTAATTCTCTTCTAATTTAGCTAATTATGAATTAATTATGGACATGTGAGACAAACTGGTATTTTTCTAAGTCATTATCCTAGAACACCTCTACTTTCTATTCATATAATTATTAGCATTTTCATTTTCATCTTTAAGGTTTCATCAACTGACATCGGTTTCAGAGAGTCCACAAAGCTCTTAATATTTTATTTTTGATTATCAAAGAGTTATAAACAAGATAAGCCTGAGATTTCCC
>NW_008707118.1:6923-8199 GCF_000327385.1 Lottia gigantea | reverse complement strand
TAAGTTATGATTGGTAAAAAAATATGGCGCACCTGTCCCTTTAAAAAAAATTGAGCTTTTGGCCATAGAAATTTGAATTATCAAACTGAACCTGCAGTAATCAAAGAAAAGACTGTAGCATAACGTCCTCATCAGTCAACCCATTCAAATAGGGTAGAGATAATCAGGGAAAGATCAATGTCAAGAAGTAGATGGTAAAAAGGTTTGATTTTGATCTATTGTGAGTTAAAGAAAGTGTCATTGAGTTACAGAAAGATAAAGTAATATTTACCTTCACTCTTCACAAGACCTTGTTGTATATATCTAATATAGGTATAAAAATCACACACGGCTGCTATCTGAAATATCAACCAAAACAACCATCAGAAATTACTAAATTCCATTATAACAAAACATTTATCTGCCAAGAGGATCGGTTACTTTTTTGAAAAAGCTCAAAACTTAATTAAACAGAGAGGTACACAACAAGTTTAAAGGCTAATTAGTTCATTTAGTATTTTTACTGAGGTTTATACATTTGCCCTCCATGACCTGACAACTCTCTCAATCACGTTTTTTGAAATTGTGATACAATAATTTTAATTAATGCCGACCAGTCAATAACACTATTGAACGGGGCAACATTAGACTGTTATTTCCCAGAATTTGAAACATTTCCTCAGAGCTTGTATGACACGTGGTATCACCAACAGATAAAACACCACATGAAAAATCCTGATTTGCATATTAATCAGATTGGGAATTTTGATGGCTAGTGAAATCCAATAATTTTCTTACCCTATTTCTACAGAGTTGTGATATAGAATACCATTCTGTATCTTCTGTATCCAATCGTATTTTATAATTACATAGTTTGTGGGATTCAGTTAAAGAACATTTCCGTGGGTATGAGTTATCACCGGGGATAGGTTCAATTGTCAAACAATTTTTCTCCACGCATTCCAACAGACGTGTTGCTAACTGAAATATAAAAAGATAATGATAATCATACATAGAAACTTCATTGAGAAATGAAATGAAATGAATGTAGGGTGCAATGAGGGAAATTTGGCCAGGACAGTGGCATTAGCCTGCTCTTTTTCGATTTCCAACTGTCGAGGGATCTTTAATGTGCACACCCTGTAGCACACAGGGCCTCGGTTTATTGTCTCATCCGAACTAGACGCTTTTCCATGTCAGCCCCTCTTACGTGCATCACTGACAGGGGGAAACCAGGTTGAAAAATCCGAAGGTATTATCTCGAACTATGCCGAGAAAGCATTTATCTCACTGAGCC
>NW_008707118.1:0-1956 GCF_000327385.1 Lottia gigantea | reverse complement strand
AAATACTACCTCTATATATAATGGACATATTTTTTATAATAGTCTCAAAGTTGGCAAATTTGTGGCCTAGCCTAATCACAACTAGCATTTAAAGGGATGCAAAAAGGTTTTTTTTATCTCTTTTGATAGAGGAAATATTTAATAAAATATGAAAAGACATTCATTATTATTATTGGAGTCATTCACTGAGGCATAGATGTCTTTAACATGTATTTTATTGTCATGTTAGCTTTAAGAAAATAATCACAGGGCTGGATGATCTAGACAAAGTTCACCTGTCAAAATGTCAAATATCTGTCTCTTTAATCTGAGAAACTCACAAATTACTGTTAGACTTAACAGGCTGTACACGGATAAATCTTGTCTTAAATAATTTGACTTCTTTCATTAATGACATGCTTACTCTTCTAGACACTTGATACACTTTTTACTAGCCTATACTTGCTCATATTCAGAAAAGTTGGTTAGGTGCTAGTGCTACCTATATAGGCACTATCGCCAATAGGCCTATATGTTGTTTTGTATATCTGTCATCAAATGACTAGATAAATTATTTCATATCTGAAGGTTACTCTGGTCCAATAGTGCTATGAAATTTATTTGAAATGAGCACAATTTGATTTGAAAAACAACCCCTCAAATTTCCCGTCTTTCAACGTACGTCAACGATAAGTTATAATTATGTGATCTAATCACTCTAAAATGTGATAAGGGTATGTGATCTAATGAGACTAAAAGGTGGTAATGGTATGTGATCTAATGAGACTAAAAGGTGGTAATGGTATGTGATCTAATGAGACTAAAATGTGATAAGGGTATGTGATCTAATGAGACTAAAAGGTGGTAATGGTATGTGATCTAATGAGACTAAAAGGTGGTAATGGTATGTGATCTAATGAGACTATAAAATGTGGTAAGGGTATGTGATCCAGTGACTCTAAAAGGTGATAAGGGTATGTGATCCAGTGAGTCTAAAAGGTGATAAGGGTATGTGATCCAGTGAGTCTAAAAGGTGGTAACGGTATGTTATCCAGTGAGTCTAAAAGGTGATAAGGGTATGTCATCCAATGAGTCTAAAAGGTGGTAACGGTATGTTATCCAGTGAGTCTAAAAGGTGATAAGGGTATGTCATCCAATGAGTCTAAAAGGTGGTAACGGTATGTTATCCAGTGAGTCTAAAAGGTGGTAAGGGTATGTCATCCAATGAGTCTAAAAGGTGGTAACGGTATGTTATCCAGTGAGTCTAAAAGGTGGTAACGGTATGTTATCCAGTGAGTCTAAAAGGTGATAAGGGTATGTCATCCAATGAGTCTAAAAGGTGGTAACGGTATGTTATCCAGTGAGTCTAAAAGGTGGTAACGGTATGTCATCCAATGAGTAAATTATATTTGCACACTCGTTAGGCCTAATTGATGTTAGCAGCTCAACTGTCCATAAATTTTAGTTTATTTTAGAACTATGTAATTGATACCTCAGATTGTTATAAATATAACAATGGTATAGGAGTGGTGGCCCAACAGTATAAAATTATATCAATATCTAGAAATTCGAAATGTGCTGAAGTGTGTGGAACCAACTATACAGAATGCACTGATTCATTCCGACGTGATAACTATTGTCTCCTTTATCCAGCACCACTCATCTTCCTCTCTTCTCCTATAGATCTCGACAAATGTATGAAAAAATGTAACGAGACGAGTGAATATGAAACGATGAGTTTTGTTCATACTATATTACAAATTACCTGGTACGGAAAACAAAACACAATACAATATTAAGTATACTGTAGCAGAAAAAATACCCTGTTAAATAAAACCTAATTATAATGATACAACTCTTTTATTACTTCACGTTTAGGATAATAACCGAGGACGAGTTTTTACCGAGTTAGTAAGGCCCAAGAGAGAGAAATGCGGGCCGTGGAATACCCGAAGGCGACGCCCCTCTCTTTCGAGG
>NW_008707117.1:0-1286 GCF_000327385.1 Lottia gigantea | reverse complement strand
TTCATTCATCGAGTTATTCATTCATTCATCAAGTTATTCATTCATCAAGTTATTCATTCATTCATCAAGTTATTCATTCATCAAGTTCATTCATCAAGTTATTCATTCATTCATCAAGTTATTCATTCATTCATTCATCAAGTTATTCATTCATTCATCGAGTTATTCATTCATTCATCAAGTTATTCATTCATTCATCGAGTTATTCATTCATTCATCGAGTTATTCATTCATTCATCAAGTTATTCATTCATTCATCAAGTTATTCATTCATTCATCAAGTTATTCATTCATCAAGTTCATTCATCGAGTTATTCATTCATTCATCAAGTTATTCATTCATTCATTCATCAAGTTATTCATTCATTCATTCATCAAGTTATTCATTCATTCATCGAGTTATTCATTCATTCATCAAGTTATTCATTCATTCATCGAGTTATTCATTCATTCATCCAGTTATTCATTCATTCATCAAGTTATTCATTCATTCATCGAGTTATTCATTCATTCATCAAGTTATTCATTCATTCATCAAGTTATTCATTCATTCATCGAGTTATTCATTCATTCATCGAGTTATTCATTCATTCATCAAGTTATTCATTCATTCATCGAGATCAATTGTAAAAGATTTTGTATTTGTATTCTGATATACAAACCAGACAAACTTTAGATTGTATTTCTATCAAATATTTGATCTATAATATTTAGTTTTTAAACTGATAATAATTGTATAATATTTGTCATAGTTTGATCGGCCTGTTGAGATATTTGAGAAATGGAGACTTCAGCATTGTTTAATCAGAGATAATTGTGGGACTTTGCTTTCAGCAAAGTCCCAGTTTGTTATCGAAATGTCAATTCTTTTTTTTTTTTTTTTTTTTTTTTTTTTTTTTTTTTTCCAAAATTTACCCCCCTTCCTGAGCTTAGACTACAATAGTTGCAGCAACCATTCAATATTCACGAACCTTAAATATAGGCGACGATGTGCATAAATATATTTTGGATCTTTTTTGCAAAACCGGAAGTGCCCCAGTTCAATATGAGCAAAAATAGTTAATCGGCTCTAAAAGTCGTATTTTTCGGCCGATTTTCTTTGGGTTTGCATTTTTGGAATCTACTGTTAAAATCTGAAAAAATAGCAGTTTCAAAATTTCAAAATTCGAAAATTTGTCGCAAACTTTTTTTTTGCCAAATTTTGCATTTTTTTCATTTTTTTTGCTTTTTGCCTGATTAACCTGAAAAAAATTGAGCAAAGACAGTTTAAAAAAGTAAACAAAATG
>NW_008707116.1:0-1285 GCF_000327385.1 Lottia gigantea | reverse complement strand
TATCATCAAAAGAATTGATCTTGGTTGAAGACTCTTAAAGGGGCAGCTCATCGCAATTTCATTTGACATACACTACCCTAGTCCCAAAAACAGGAATTTTGTTCTCTAGTCTAATCATAAAAGTGTTCACAGCTCATCATCAAAATTTGAGTGAACAAATCTATGTGTGTCCAAAATTATCCGTTTTATAAAGTTAAAAGATGGCTCGTCTATTCTTTAGATTCTGCAATTGAGGAGTAAAAAATCATCCAATTTTCGTAGATTTCTACTATTTCAGAAGACTAAGCCATATTATATTACATGCAAACTTATTCAAGACCCAAATAAACCTCCAAAAATGAAAAACCTGTCCCTTTAAATAAATTGGATTTGTGCCTAAAAGCATTTGATTGGCTAATTAATGAAAATAGGCAATGCCATGTGTTATAACAAAAATGTTGCCAGAACGGTGCCAGAATTTACTATTTCATGAAGGGATATTCAATGTGCACAGACTATTGCACTTACAGCATTGGTTTATTGTCCCATCTTTTAGACTACCCCTATATATTTTACATAAAGGGCAATTCCATGGTAAATGATACTGATTTATGAAATTTAGAATAACTCAGAAAGTTTAGAAACTTTTTTTATTTCAATAAGAATATATTATACTTAATTATTTTGGGAAATTTATTATGAAAAATATTATTACGACGAATTTTTTGAGGAATATCTTGTGTATCAGTAATATTATGAAATTATATCAATTTTGTTTATTTATCTTAAAGGGCTTGTAAAACATTCAAATCACTATTGAAATTAGTTCTGTTTAGATACACATGTAAGATAAGGAACATTTTTCTTCTAAAGAATGAAAAATTGAAATTCCTTTGCTTAACTTTTTTAACAACATACCATTTTTAAGTCAGCGGTACTATTCCGTTACCATATGGGGCTATTTTTCACTGTCAAACATTTATTAACACATGTAAAAATATAGGGTTCTATAATCAAAGCTAACTAATTGCCCATAGAATAAACCCTATTGAAAATCAGAAAAATCGAAAAATATTTAGTATGAGCTAAAAATTGAACCTGTTTTCAAGAACAAGGGCAATAACTCATACTCAATATAATTCAGTATCACCCTAAAGAGTTCAAAAGAAGTGTATGACTGAAGGTTGAATATTTCATACTGGTGATTGTTACTGTACTGCAAAATATTTTTATTCAAAATCAAAGCTGACAGTGGGCGTATATTATCTTGCTTGGCAAGCTATCTTACCTCATCTTTCAACCATTT
>NW_008707115.1:9528-10678 GCF_000327385.1 Lottia gigantea | reverse complement strand
AAATTGGCCATGTAGGAGCTTCGTCTTTGACTGGCCAGTCCGCCATATTGGATATTCGTCACTGGCCATATTTGAGAAATTATAGGAATAAAGAGCATTTCTCCCTATTGTACACATAAATATGTTAGATTGGCATCTCAGGACCTCACTGGCACCAACAATTGCATTTATAATTCCAAAGGAGACCATTGAAAAAATTGGCCATTCTTCTTTATCCATATTGGCCATCCGTCACTGGCGAAAGAAATGTTGATAACTATGTAATGATTCTATTCATTACACGACTTTTTAGAGGCTTTATTTGAATAAGAAAATGAATTACAAATTTTTCGTTTTTTGATTTAATTACAACAATTACAATCAATCCACAAAATTAGTGTATCTATCGGCCACAAAACTTGGCCGGCCACTGAAGTAATGATACAATCAATCCACAAAATTAGTGTATCCATCGGCCACAAAAATTGGCCGGCCACTGAAGTAATGACGAAGTGTCAATTGGAAATGTCACGGAAAGCACTAAACTTAAAGAATTTCAACATTTTTTTGATTGTACGAATCTCAGTTTATGTTCCATAATGATTTGAGTCAACGATGTTTTAACGTTGATTATTGAAACTGAGGGAAATTGTGTTTCAGCTCAATTTCTGGCCGAGAAGGACGACAATCTCTGCCAGTGCATTCAAGGGAGATAAATCGATTCTGCAGACAACTTGATTGAACCAGAACTGATATAAAATGAAGCACAACATTTGGTAAGAAAAGCTAATTCAAGAATTAAATTTGGAGACTGCATGCCATCAACGCAACGCTCTCTACAAATTAGTAAAGAAAGTGCTCGCACTACCATACCCAGTGAACATATACGTCCCGCTTTTGATAGATTACAAGATCGCTATGCTGCAACTGACAAGCTTGTCACCTTCTTTGACTACCTCAATGCCACATGGATGACGATCTCGATTTGGGAAATTGCTGATTGTTGCGTGTACGGGTACTCTATCAGAACAAACAACGATGTCGAAGGGTGGCACACAAGTCTTAACCAACGTGCCAAGAGAGGTTCTCTTCAGATGTATATGCTCATCCCCTTGTTGTACAAAGAAGCTTTAATGGTAAAGGTCACGGCCCGTCTGATATCTGGAAAGAA
>NW_008707115.1:7452-8357 GCF_000327385.1 Lottia gigantea | reverse complement strand
ACAAATGATGGAAGGCAGTTAAGATTAAAATTACAATATGACCAAGGGTATTAAAGGATGGTATGTGATGTCAAGTTTTATTATTTATTACACCAAGTTCAGTATACCAGTACGTCAAATGAATCGCTGTACTACTAGTGGTATTGGTGATCCCATCAAAAAGTCTGTGGTTGGTTATTGCTGCCTGTTTTTGCTTTTTGGAATCACCACATCGAAATGTGGACGTATATTGCCGTCGGTCCGTTGATCCGTCCACATTTCTTGTGAACATAATAGAGATTACAGTTTTCAATTGATTTTGATGAAATTTGGTGTGATCATTTATATTGAGATCTTGGTCAAGTTCGAATTTGACGATTTTTCGATTAACAGTTTTTGAGTTATTGCCCTTGAGTTAGGAAAAACACGTCAAAATTTGTTTGTGAACAGACTACAGTTTTCAACTGATTTTAATGAAATTTGGTGTGATCATTCGTATTGATGAGATCTTGGTCAACTTCAAATTTGACGATCTTTCGATGAACGGTTTTTGAGTTATTGCCCTTGACTTAGGAAAAACGCAAATTTGTTTGTGAACACAATAGAGACTACAGTTTTCAACTGATTTTAATGAAATTTTGTTTGATCATATATATTGATGTGATCTTGGTCAAGTTCGAATTCGACGATCTTTCGATGAACAGCTTTGATTTATTGCCCTTGACTTAGGCAAAACGTGTCAAAATTTGTTTGTGAACACAATGAAGACTACAGTTTAGAACTGATTTTAATGAAATTTTGTGTGATAATTTATATTGATGAGATCTTGGTCAAGTTCGATTTTGATGTTCTTTCGGTGAACAGTTTTTGAGTTATTGCCCTTGAGTTAGGAAAACGTGTCAAAATTTGTATGTGAACACAATACA
>NW_008707115.1:2199-5154 GCF_000327385.1 Lottia gigantea | reverse complement strand
TAAGACATAATTCCATTTCATTTTTCCAGTCATACCATAAAGATAAAACTAAGTTTACTTTCTCTTTCAGTCATTTTCAACTTTAGCTCATGAAGGTATTTACACGCCAGAACGATGGGTTTACATACAGTATTTACTGATCATTCCTTATTTGGGTTTGCTGATGGTAGTTCTATTTTGACCAATGAAGTTCTTCGGTTCTCACTTCGAGACTGTACACATTGTATCTGTGTTTCTCACACCAGGTTTGTTGGTTTTAATTTAGACGAAAGCTGTAACTGAAGTATTTTCTGGGTCATAGTTATAACTATACAAGCCCATTGTTATAAATATAACATTGTAAAATTTGGATTAAGGATGACTTATTTTATAGCATCTTGTGTAGACCCACAGGCCTATGGAAGTTTAAGTTTGACTATTTAAGCTTTGAAATAACATCTTTAAGAGAAAAAAAAACCACCTTCAAGGATTGTAAGCTTGAGACACAAAGCAACTAAAAGATACAATCTTCGTAGGAGCTTATTGAGATCCAAAAAATATTTCTGTTATAAAATGTTCTTTTGACTATTTCAGTAAAGAAAATACAACTTTACGAGCCAGTTTAGATCCCAAAAATATCTCTGTGATACCGAACGCTGTAGACGCCACCATGTTTACTCCTGATGTTTCTAAAAGAGATCCAAATAAAAGTAAGTTTTCATTTTGAAACGAAAGAAAGAAAAAGCATGAATGAAATTTATTTACAATGAAAAAAGTTAACAAGGATCCTGTATGACTGAACCTCATGGTATTGATTTTACAAGGATAACAACTTAAGTTCACGAGGATCTTGTATACCAGCTGATCCTTGACCAAACCTCTTGGTATTGATTTAACAAGGATAACAACTTTGGTTCACAAGGATCCGGTATACATCTTGGAATGAATCTTTCATAGATTATCCATAACCATTTACAGCTGAATAAAATAAACTCATTCACCAGACTTTTACACATAGTCAGTCTTTGTGCTATAACGTAGAATCCCTTTTTTTTGAGATGAAAATTTCCTTCATTGTCCACTGCATGGATTAGCTGTCCTAAATGTTAATTTGTTAATTTTATTATTTTATTTATGTAATTTAGTAACGATAGTATTAGTTAGTAGACTGGTGTACAGAAAGGGGATGGATTTATTAGCTGAAATTATACCAATTATAACTTGTAAATATCCTGAGGTACAGTTTATTATAGGTTGGTATATTTTCACAATTTTATATATTAGTAATATTATTTAGAGGTAAAGTATTGGATTTTAATGAAAGGTAAAGAGGTTTTCTAACTTGTTTAGTGTATTGGGACATAATAGCATCAATTTCCACCATTTCAATTCTCTGTTTGTGGGACTACTGTGAGGAAGATAAGCATAAGCTCTTAATAGGTGATGCTATACATAGTAAAAATTTCCACAGATATCTTACGGAAAATTGGAAAGATGTAACTTGAAGCCCTGATAGACAGAAAGAAAACAAGCTAGAAAACCTCAGGGGTGGGGAAAGGGGGGTTGTTGGGAGTGATGAGTTTTAATTAAATATTATATTTAATATTATTTTGTATGATTTCAGGGGGTAGTGGTCCTAAACAGTTGGTACTAGAAGAAGTAAGAGAACAGCATCAATTACATTCCAGAGTGAAGTTATTGGGGGCCTTACAACATAACCAAGTCAGAGATGTAAATATTCAATACATTAATAACTGTGATAGTCCCTTCTCACTAGCTAGACAGGGTTTGCTTACCATACAGTAACTGTGATTGGATCCTCGGGGGCAATTTTTATTTATCATTATTAGGTGATGAGATCAAGTCAGAGCTGTAGGTATCTATAAATATATTAATTATTGAAATTTATTGAAATTCGCCAGTGTTCCTTCTATGAATTATTAGGGAGAACAAGTAAGGGCAACAGAATTGACAAGGGGGCCTCATTATGTAAAATTTGAAAGGGGTGAGGTGTCAAATGTATCTAATAGAGCATACCATGCTTATATTATTACTCTTATACTGTGAGAGAGTCTACATTGTTAATAACGTTAGATATTTAAAATATATTAATAATTTTCAGGTACTGGTAAAAGGTGATATTTTATTGAACACCTCTCTGACAGAAGCTTTTTGTATTGCCATAGTTGAAGCTGTTTGTTGTGGGTGAGTAAATTTCAAATCCCCTTCTATGCTCTCCTGGCAAAAATTTCCCTCGTTAAACACTGTATGGCATTGCCCATCTTTAAAACTCCATTCATTTCATTTAAAATCCTCTTATCCAGGGTTCGCAGAGCCTTTAAAAACCCTTGAATTCCGTCCGTTGCCTTGAAAAACCTTGATTTGAAAAAAAGTCTTTGAAAACACCATAAAAAAAAAAAAACATTTTCTCTTGCAAAGTCCTTGAATTTTGAGTTGAGTCAAATTGCAAATGTGTATATTTTTAACAATTTAATAAGCGGACATTTTTGTCTGAGTAAGATTTATCATCAAAACAGCCGTTACTGAAAATAATAAACGTTGACTTTGAAGTATTCATAGTATATATAGTAGGGGGTATAAAGCAACAGCCATGGGCCATGTTGTCTCGGTTGTCATCTATGATATCTACTATCTCCGCACACCATGTTGATCGAGTCAGTGATTAATATGTTACCATATATGACTTAAAAGGTCACGTCTCGCGATGTCTATCAACTTGAAATAGTAACATGCTTTTAATTTTTATACGCCCACATGAAATGGGGGGCGTATATTGCCGTCACCTCATTCCGTCCGTCCGTCCGTCCACAATTGCTCGTAAACACTCTACAAGGCACAATTCTTGACTGATTTTGACGAAACTTGGTATGGTTGTTTGTAATCACCCAAGGATGAACCCTATTGAAAATCAGACGAATCGAAAAATATTTACTATGAGTAAATATTGCCCTTGTT
>NW_008707115.1:0-1648 GCF_000327385.1 Lottia gigantea | reverse complement strand
CAAGGATAAACCCTATCGAAAATCAGAAAAATTGAAAAATGTTTAGTAATAGTTATTGCCCTTATTCTTGAAAACGCGTTCAACGTTTAGTTCGTAACCACTCTAGAAGGCACAATTCTTGACGGATTTTGACGAAACTTGGCATGAGTGTTGGTTATCACCCATGGATAAACCGTATTGAAAAACAGAAAAATTGAAAAATATTTAGTATGAGTTATTGCCCTTGTTCTTGAAAACGCGTTAAATTTTTAGCACGTAAACACTTTGATGAAACTTGGTGTGAATGCTCGTAATCACCCAAGGATGAACCCTATTGAAAATCAGAAGAATTGAAAAATATTTAGTATGAGTTATTGCCCTTGTTCTTGAAATCGCTTTCAAATTGAGCTCTTAAACACTAAAAGGCATGATTCTTTCTGGATTTTGACAAATTGGTTTTATTATTCAGTCCTGAAGATTGAATATTTGCCTTCTAGAGTTTTCACATGCTAAAGATTGAAGACGTTTTCAAGAACTAGGGCAATAACTCTTACTCAATATTATTCAGTGTTGTGCTAAAGAGTTCAAAAGAAGTATATGACTGAAGGTTGAATATTTCATACTGGTGATTGTTGATGTACTGCTAAATATTTATATTCAAAATCAAAGCTGCCAGTGGGCATATATTACCTTGCCTGGCAAGGCTATAACTACACATTGTTGTAAGCACCACCAGTACTAGCCTACAAATACACATGTATATGGAGACAAGAGAACCAAACTTCCTGATGATTTGCAAATACACACACATCTTCAGGGAAAGAACGGATTAACCCCATTGATAAATATTAACTGTCTTTATTGATTTCACAGTTCAGAAGTTAGGTACATGTGTATTCTGTCAGACTAATATCCTTGAAAAGTCTTTGAATTTTTGAGGCAAAGTGCTGTATGAACCCTGTTATCTTCTGCCTTGGTTATTGTCCTATCTGCACCTTAATTTCAATATGTCTGCCCTCTGGCCTGCATTACTGACTGTCGAGAAAAACTGTGTTGAGGTATTATCTCAAACTGACTGAATGATATGTTTTGGATTTAGGGTTTTGTTGTCCAGATTGTTGTACTTGGTTTGTTTATTGCACTCTAAACCTAAATGTCTCATGCTGACAGAAGTTCTATGTAAATTTTAACAATGGTTATTTTTGTTGTAGGTTGAAAGTTGTAAGTACAAATGTAGGGGGAGTACCTGAAGTATTACCTCCTGATTTAATAACATTGGCTGATCCTAGTGTCTCAGGTGAATATATTTCATTATTCACATCAATAATACTACTCAAATATAAATTCTTTATCAATAAACCTAGTATCTCAGGTTTATCTTTTTTTTTTCAATTTGGTAGAAGATGGGGTTTAACTCACATTGGAAACAGATGGTATATCTCGACAAGTGCATTGAATGTTAAAGATCCCTCGACAGTTTGAAATCTAATAAGAGCATTTTCATGGTCTCTCTATGTATGTAGCTGTCCTGTAGCCAGACTTGACTGTTCAGAGCTCCCTGTGTAACTACTGGCTTGGTATCTAGCTGGATCAAATAAAAAACAGCAAAGCATCACAATTTTGTGTTGCCCCTCATTTCCTGTTTTCCAGTAACTTTTTGACTAATTTT
>NW_008707114.1:0-1285 GCF_000327385.1 Lottia gigantea | reverse complement strand
TTGCACATTATTGGTTTGTGTTAAATTGGACTCTTCAAATAATGATCAAGGACACCAACTTCATACAACTTTCTTTGATGACAGCAACACATTTTGTCTTTTCAGAGTTAACATTTAGCAGTATTGGTGCTTTCTGGTCACAGTAATGAGCTCTTCTATATATAAGAATCATGAAAATAATTGCAGATATAATTAAAGAAAGAGGTGCTAAACCAAACACTGCAACCCATAGGAGAATGTAAGCTTGACAAGTATGTTGATAAAATAAATCTCCCCCCAGCTGGTCTGACTCCTCAAAAGATATGAGAATCAGTTGTTTAGAATCATGTTTTAAGTTTACTGTGCAGGCATCTCTGACATGGCTACATATAGGTTTTGCATTTCCGTTGAAAATGTAAAATCTTCTAGCAATAGTCAAATCATACGTGAGGAAGACTGATTTAGATTCATCGTTTTGAAATTTTCTGGAAATAACTATTTTATAAAATGCATCATCTGGTGCTATGAAGTCCAGTATCTGCTCTTGTCCACTACCAGATTGTCCACATGTTAGGTTTAGGGGTATTCGTTTTGTCACCAACGTACAATCGCCACAATTATATCGATTGCTGATCCACCTTTTCCATGACTCTTCTCCTCTGATAACAGACACCTGTGCTTCAACACCCGATGCCACTTCCCTACAGATGGCTAAGCTAAGTTTAGATCCTCTTAAAAGATATGCACCACGTTCGTCATAGATATTCTCTGACATCATACTGTTAGAAATCTTAATGGTTGTAAAACGAAAGTTGACTGGGTCGATCAGGGGCTTTCGTGAAAGTAAGGTCACATTGGCATATTCCCAGGGATCAATGGTATAAGAACCACACCAAGTTGTTGAGTAGTCTGAAAGTAATGTGTTAACTATGAATTCATCACCATAATTAGCTGAGTCTAGATTGGCTTCTGTAAAATATTTGTTCTGTCCAAGCAGAATGCCAGATATAGCAAAAGCTAATAACACACAAAGGATGAAGAAAATACATGGAAGATAACGCTTTTGAAGAGGTTTTTTATAAATCCTGCTTTCCATCTTACTTTTTTCAGTGTATTCAGCGAATCTGAAAAAACCAAAATGATCTTTTATAAACCTTCCTACGATAATAACACGTTCAGATATTACCCTAAACAGGACGCCTGGTCATGAGTATGTTAAGTCAAATGAACAGGGTGGATGTTCTCACATTCTAAAACTTACACTGTACCCTTTATGGAATTTAAAGATGGGTTTCCTTATTTTTTA
>NW_008707113.1:0-1291 GCF_000327385.1 Lottia gigantea | reverse complement strand
CTATCAATGAATCACTAGTATAAGTGTATTATAGTAGATGATGTATTCATTGATTCTGTTCTATCAATGAATCACTAGTATAAGTGTATTATAGTAGATGATGTATTCATTCATTCTGTTCTATCAATGAATCACTAGTATAAGTGTATTATAGTAGATGATGTATTCATTCATTCTGTTCTATCAATGAATCACTAGTATAAGTGTATTATAGTAGATGATGTATTCATTCATTCTGTTCTATCAATGAATCACTAGTATAAGTGTATTATAGTAGATGATGTATTCATTCATTCATTCTGTTCTATCAATGAATCACTAGTATAAGTGTATTATAGTAGATGATGTATTCATTCATTCTGTTCTATCAATGAATCACTAGTATAAGTGTATTATAGAAGATGATGTATTTATTCATTCATTCTGTTCTATCAATGAATCACTAGTATAAGTGTATTATAGTAGATGATGTATTCATTCATTCTGTTCTATCAATGAATCACTAGTATAAGTGTATTATAGTAGATGATGTAGTTATTCATTCATTCTGTTCTATCAATGAATCACTAGTATAAGTGTATTATAGAAGATGATGTATTCATTCATTCTGTTCTATCAATGAATCACTAGTATAAGTGTATTATAGTAGATGATGTATTCATTCATTCTGTTCTATCAATGAATCACTAGTATAAGTGTATTATAGTAGATGATGTATTCATTCATTCTGTTCTATCAATGAATCACTAGTATAAGTGTATTATAGAAGATGATGTATTCATTCATTCATTCTGTTCTATCAATGAATCACTAGTATAAGTGTATTATAGTAGATGATGTATTCATTCATTCATTCTGTTCTATCAATGAATCACTAGTATAAGTGTATTATAGTAGATGATGTATTCATTCATTCTGTTCTATCAATGAATCACTAGTATAAGTGTATTATAGTAGATGATGTATTCATTCATTCATTCTGTTCTATCAATGAATCACTAGTATAAGTGTATTATAGAAGATGATGTATTCATTCATTCTGTTCTATCAATGAATCACTAGTATAAGTGTATTATAGTAGATGATGTATTCATTCATTCTGTTCTATCAATGAATCACTAGTATAAGTGTATTATAGTAGATGATGTATTTATGATTAAGTTGTCATGTTGTATTATTATCAGAGACTACTAACAGTACTTATTGTCTTTATCTTATTATTAAACCAATTTAACATTATCTTACTGACATCTTCGTAATATCAAGATTTTTCCAGCTGGTCAAAACCTAA
>NW_008707112.1:0-1287 GCF_000327385.1 Lottia gigantea | reverse complement strand
TTCCTTGTCTAAAAGCTGATTTGAAGTTTAGATGATATGATAGTATTATTAAAAGGTGTCAATATTTTATAGTCTAAGTAGACTCGTCATTTAACTTTAATTGTAATGTTTAAAACAACCACTGTTACATCGTACAGTCTCAGTCCATCCAGACATCTAACCAGTAGACAATAGTTTATAAACTGTTACATCGTTCAGTCTGAGTTCATCCAGACATCTAACCAGTAGACAATAGTTTATAAACTGTTACATCGTTCAGTCTCAGTTCATCCAGACATCTAACCAGTAGACAATAGTTTATAAACTGTTACATCGTTCAGTCTCAGTTCATCCAGACATCTAACCAGTAGACAATAGTTTATAAACTGTTACATCGTTCAGTCTGAGTTCATCCAGACATCTAACCAGTAGACAATAGTTTATAAACTGTTACATCGTTCAGTCTGAGTTCATCCAGACATCTAACCAGTAGACAATAGTTTATAAACTGTTACATCGTTCAGTCTCAGTTCATCCAGACATCTAACCAGTAGACAATAGTTTATAAACTGTTACATCGTTCAGTCTCAGTTCATCCAGACATCTAACCAGTAGACAATAGTTTATAAACTGTTACATCGTTCAGTCTCAGTTCATCCAGACATCTAACCAGTAGACAATAGTTTATAAACTGTTACATCGTTCAGTCTCAGTCCATCCAGACATCTAACCAGTAGACAATAGTTTATAAACTGTTACATCGTTCAGTCTCAGTTCATCCAGACATCTAACCAGTAGACAATAGTTTATAAACTGTTACATCGTTCAGTCTCAGTTCATCCAGACATCTAACCAGTAGACAATAGTTTATAAACTGTTACATCGTTCAGTCTCAGTCCATCAAGACATCTAACCAGTAGACAATAGTTTATAAACTGTTACATCGTTCAGTCTCAGTTCATCCAGACATCTAACCAGTATACAATAGTTTGTATAATTAGTCCTATATCAATTGATGAATATATAATTATAATATATATTGATTTTCTCTACTTCATATAAATAGATAACTTTTATAGTGACATTATATAACGTCTGCTGTCTTGTGTCAAATAGCTATCTTACATAGTGACATTATATAACGTCTGCTGTCTTGTGTCAAATAGCTATCTTACATAGTGACATTATATAACGTCTGCTGTCTTGTGTCAAATAGCTATCTTACATAGTGACATTACATAACGTCTGCTGTCTTGTGTCAAATAGCTATCTTACATAGTGACATTATATAAGGTCTGCTGTCTTGTG
>NW_008707111.1:9607-10727 GCF_000327385.1 Lottia gigantea | reverse complement strand
CTTTAAGAATACATCTTGATAATAATAATAATAATAATTCAGTTAGAAATGAAATGAAATGAATGGAGTTTTACGTCCTACTTTTCTGCACCATGTGAGCTAATGAAGACGGGCAACGCCATGCAGAGTGCGATGAGGGAAATTTTGCCAGGACATCGGCATTAGCCTGCTCTTTTTCGATTTCCAACTGTCGAGGGATCTTTAACGTGCACAGCCAGTAGCACTTACCTGCATCACTGACAGGGGGAAACCGGGTTGAAAAATCCGAAGGTATTATCTCGACCTATGCCGGGATTGAACCCTGAATCTTCAGGTTACCGAGCAAGCAATAATTCAGTTAGAGCGATGAAATCTGTATATGACGTCATCTGCATGGTTTCATCGAACAAATGGTGGTTGTGAGTTCTAGTCTCGGATCAATTTGTTAACTATGGATGATTGTAGGTTGCCAAAAAATGTGTATTCTGTGCTATTTAATCTAGATTTAGCGAAAAACATGGGTGGGTTTTAAAAGCCAACCGCCTACCGCTGCCAACCGGCATACAGGAGTGAAAAAAAGGCGCTAGAATGAGCATTGTTAAATTTAAGGATCGTAGATTTCCATACTAGAAAACGAAAGTATTCAATTTGACGGAATTTTTGTTGACGTCAATATTATGGAATCAAAATTATTTTAAAAATGAAACGAAACAAATTAAAAACATGGACAACGAATGTGAGTACATTGTTATTCAACTTTGGCCTAGGCTATGCATGGATATCACAGACAGTAGGCAATACCCAGATATTTATAGCACTTTTTAAACAAAGATTATCAGTCTGAAAAAAAATATATCTATATAGAGTTAAATGAGATCAATAACGCCGATAAAGATAGTTAATTTTTACTGCCAACATGTTTCAATTTCATATTTTCAAGGCATAGTAACAATACAATAAACAACAATATGACGTCATGATATTGTCTTTAGGAGATACATTAATATGATGGATTTACACTAATAGAAAAAGAAAAATAAACAAAATATACATAAAGATCAAACTAATCCCTTTAATTTAGGCTTTATCTTCTCAATAAAATATTTACTGATTCCCATTAGTAGGTTGTCTTGGCTGGACA
>NW_008707111.1:8344-9557 GCF_000327385.1 Lottia gigantea | reverse complement strand
TACGAAGCAGTGCGACCAAGAGGCCTATCTATTAACAAATTACACTTTCCGTAAAGCATTTTGCCTGAGGTACACCATAGTTCACCTAAAATATCTTTCCAAGGCATTTAATAATTGATCAATATATGATATATTACGGACAATTACTACATTTATTGACTGCGACGTTTCAATGAGTGTTCTCTCACCGTTATCAAGCAAATAATACAATCATAAACCTTATATATAGAGACCTAGTAACAACAACTAATAACGGATTGAAAGGGACTATCGACCGGTGGGTTCGTTTTGTCGTATTGCCCAACTTGCCGCATCGTCCCCAACTGCACAAAAACGACTTGTAAAACGAAAAAGGTTTCTGATAAAATCCGGAATGGCCAATCGAAAAAGAATTCGAAACTAGTTTTATGGTCAAATCTGGAAGAAAATAAATACCAAGTAGGCTACAAACGATCAGAACCGTAATACACAATAGATAAGATTGGTTATAACTTGCAAGAGTTATGTCCCTCTACTGCGTGCCTATAACGCCACACACGTGCTAGACAAAATGGCAACTGAAAGTAGAAATCTTCTCAACAGTAAAACAGAATTGTCAAGCGAAGAGAAATTTCAACTTAGATGTGCCCTATAATGTAGCACTTTTACGAGGAAATTGTACAAGTAATATTGCTAATTTCTCAGCGGCTGGTAAATGTTCAATTACGTCGTTATCGATAATTGTATCAAACTAATATGTTCTTAAATCCGCGTATAATAGACATTCAAGCATAAAATGTGCTATAACAAGAACATTAGTACAGTATTAAGTCAGTGTAAAGTAATTATGTGCTTATTAAAACAGTAGCGGTGCATTAAGATAAGACAACAATAAAATAAAACAACCAAGTTTCTTTTAAAAATGCACCCTGCCACACATGCATAATACTACAGTGAATTACAGAACAGATTTCCGAATGTATATACCAAACGACTTGTAATTGCCTATAAGCGCAATAAAAACCTTAGTAATTTTCTGGTCCGTGGTAGACTCGATCCCATTGAATCCAATAATACTTGACCCCCCTCTCTATTTTCTAGCTCATTAAATACAATATATTCTAATCCTTATATATAGATGTTTATCTTTTCAGAACCTATTCATACTCTCTTCGTTTAGAACTGGTAACAAGAAAACTTTCATATTATAGACTTTTGTTTATTGTAGATTACT
>NW_008707111.1:0-1757 GCF_000327385.1 Lottia gigantea | reverse complement strand
TTTTGTGGGAGAGTCCGAGTCAGAAGAAATTTACTCAAGACAACTTTCTTTTCAGCAGCATGGATAANCTAGCTTAAACACATTTTAAATCATCTTTGTCTGTAAATAGTAAATTAACATGTAGTTCTTGAGACAAATACTTGATGATATAATTGTCGGGGGGTAGTGTATCGAGTCAGAAGTAAAAAATGGCAACAAATAATATCAAAATTAAATTAACAGGTTGTTTAACGTATCCTAATATAACAGACGCAAATTTTGATAAGGATTGCAATGGAAATGTAGTCATTACATGTAATGAAGGTTTCAAGATGGTACAAGGGCTGGAATGTGTTGAGGAAGAATGGAGATATCAAAACCCAATATGTAAACGCACAGGTAAGATAATTTTAAATACTTGAATTACAAATAAACAATATTAGCTTTGACACATCATATCGCTCAGTGAAGAGTTTATATCACCTTCCTCGATACATGTTATAATACATTATATAGTGGAATTCAAATCAATAAACTTCATGAAACAGTCTGGAGAGCTTAACATCTTTAGATTAAAGAATATTATTGTAGCGCGATCATTTCTTCAATCAAAATAAATAATTAACAGATTACCTAATTTGATTGATTTTGGTGTCAATGGAAAGTACAATCGATTGTCAAGAAGTTGTATTTACCTGGTTTTTAAATTTCGATTCCATTGATTTTTTAATACCAAATTTATTTTTTTGAAAATTACCAAACATTCATGGCTTGTATTTTGTGACCTAAATAAAATTTTCAATCAGGCGTCTGTGGTTCCTGTAATCCAACTGAAACTTAGTGTTTGATGACGTCACTATCGCAAAATTGGTTTTGTGCGTAAAAGAAGTACAGTTTTCATCTTTCATCTGATTTAAATGAATTTTCGTGTGATCATATATATTGATGCGATCTTTGACAAGCTCTTATTTGACAATTTTTCGATGAACAGTTTCGATTAACCACCATTGACTAAAAATTCGTAAAAATTGTTAAAGATGGGTTTCCTTATATTTTAGTGTCAAATTAAGCAAACTAGTAGATTAATAGGTGTTTCTAACGAATTATCACGCTTGACACCAAACATCTTCCTCGGCAATTCCGATTAAAAGTGGCCGGCGAGCACCAGTTTCGTCCTCGCCTTCCCCGAGAGAGGGCAGGGGATGGGAAAATTATTTTATTTTTTTTTTCTCTCTCTTTCTTTCTTTCTTCATTCGGGGTCAGGGACATTTGGTGCGGGGACGGAGTTGGAGTCTCAACTTTGCTCCATACACAAATGCGAGGAAATTTCATCCCCGCCGCGAGCACGGTGATTCCGACTAAAAGTGGTCGGCGAGCACCAATTTCGTCCTCGCCTTCCCTTCCCCGAGAAAGGGGATACGGGAAAAAAAAAAAAAAAAAAAAAAAAAAAAAAAACCTTTATTTTTTTTATTATGTGTTCGTCCGTTTCTTCATGCGGCCAGGGACATTTGGTGCGGGGACGGAGTTGGAGTCTCAACTTTGCTCCATACACAAATGCGAGGAAATTTCATCCCCGCCGCGAGCACGGTGATTCCGACTAAAAGTGGTCGGCGAGCACCAGTTACGTCCTCGCCTTCCCCGAGAAAGGACAGGGAGGGGATACGAAAAAAAGTAGGTTTAGGTTTAGGGTTAGGGTTAGGGTTAGGGTTAGGGTTAGGTTAGGTTAGGTTAGGTTAGGTTAGGTTAGGTTAGGTTTTTTTTTTTTTTTTTTTTTTTTC
>NW_008707110.1:0-1286 GCF_000327385.1 Lottia gigantea | reverse complement strand
GATCGATCATCAATCAATCAATCAATCAATCAATCAATCAATCAATCAATCAATCAATCAATCAATCAATCAATCAATCAATCAATCAATCAATCAATCAATCAATCAATCAATCAATCAATCAATCAATCAATCAATCAATCAATCAATCAATCAATCAATCAATCAATCAATCAATCAATCAATCAATCAATCAATCAATCAATCAAATCAATCAAACTAAATTAATTCAAATTTATAAAAATAAATAAATAAATCAGACAGCATATCTCAACATCAAAATCACAGTTATACATCTTGTAACTTTAGTCCATCATGACTGGCTAGAAACTACTTCTGTGTATGTTTCGAATCAAAAGTCTTGATAAGATAAAAAGTATGAAATCTTAATTCTTTACCAAGACATTTAGAAGAAATCGAAAATATTTCAATAAATCTTTTATGAATTGTCAGAGCATTGTGTAATTTCAATTAGTTCTGTCTTGAAGTCTTGAACAACATGCCTACTTCTGAATCTCAA
The DNA here is from genome assembly GCF_000327385.1 of Lottia gigantea. Lineage (NCBI taxonomy): Eukaryota > Metazoa > Mollusca > Gastropoda > Lottiidae > Lottia > Lottia gigantea. Next base: position 766 of record NW_008707110.1, on the reverse strand, counting down.
ACAAAAGACATATGAATTAGATCGAAGTTTAAACAAACACGTCTGTGTTCTTGTGTTCTTAGAAAGAATTTATATTCTTAAAGGAAATGATAAAGCTAATTTGCAATTTATGATTTACAGGCATATTATAGCCTTGTCCTTGACCAGTCAAAATTAGAGTTCTTAAAGATGGATTCCCTTATTTTCATTGATGAAAATGCTAATACTTGTACAAATAGAAAGTAGAGGTGTTCTAATGATTTGGAAAAATACCAGTTTGTCTCACATGTCCATAATTAATTCATAATTAGCTAACTTAGAAGAGAATTACCACCAGCAATGAGTGACCGATCAAGAAAGGTCAAAAAGTACTTTTTTGTTTATCCAGACTGTACATACAATGACATTTATTTTTGGTTAAAACTCTTAATTATATTTAATAAGAACAAAATGATATGATTAAGAATACATAATTCATTAGAAACATCAATTAATCAAATACTTTGCTTAATTTGACACTAAGAAACCCATCTTTAACTCTAATGCTGTATTCGTTACCTCAAACAACTATATTTAACAAGGATAACAACCTAGGTTTACAATTAAGGATCTTTCCACCAGCTGATCCCTGGCCAATCCTCTTGGTATTGATCTTTCCTGGATTATCTGTACCTATTTACAGCTGGGTCAACTGGAATTATGAGTGAAGCTGACTTATTCGGGGTCATTCAACTTTCAAATGCTGATCGTGATTGGAACCCACAGCGGGAAATAATTTTCAGACTTT
>NW_008707109.1:0-1288 GCF_000327385.1 Lottia gigantea | reverse complement strand
GACCTTGTCAAAACCCGTATTCGTGATAAGATGACTATGATTAGCATTGCTGGGTCGGTTGGCAACAGAATTCAAGATATTAGTGCTGGATTACTGATAAGGCTACTAAGATCATTGTGGTCTGAGTTAAAAATTACTGTTCGGAATGAGTCTTTCGGACTATTTCGTTTACCCACCGCCAACACAAAATTAGCTAAGATTATCCCCCCCTGATGGTGATTTGATAGAAAGAAACGACCTAGGTGAAAATTAATGTTTTTAATTCAAAATTAAAAGTGAAATATGTCGTATGTGAGCCACCGTAGCATCAGGATGTTGTTCAATTGACAAACTTTTGCTTTATCCCTGGAAATGCTCTTGCAAAACTCGGACAAAAAGCTTCCAACACACAAACTCTACAATTCTACCGAGTTATATCCTCTTAGAATGGTGGGCTATTAACATATCTGAAGAAGGTGGACGCGCTTTAAGAACAGGACTGTAAATGACGCAAAATATGTTTATCAGAAATGAAAGTACAATTTGAGATATTTTTAAATTTTTTTCCATAGATTGTTATATGACAAGAGAAAGGAGGCATTATTGGTAGGATCTTTTAACATAGCTTCTTTGATCTGCCGCTGTTCCATTATACATAAATGATGGGCGGGGGATTTGAAATGAGCAGGTGATTTAGGGGTAATCTGTAACATTCTTCGTGGGGTAAGTTGTAACTGTGTTAAGGTATACCTAGACGTATAATTATATCGCAATACAGATGGAAAGTGGATACTAGCGCTTTGAGCATGTCCTTCAGTAATGTGGATACTAGCGCTTTGAGCATGTCCTTCAGTAATGTGGATACTAGCGCTTTGAGCATGTCCTTCAGTAATGTGGATACTAGCGCTTTGAGCATGTCCTTCAGTAATGTGGATACTAGCGCTTTGAGCATGTCCTTCAGTAATGTGGATACTAGCGCTTTGAGCATGTCCTTCAGTAATGTGGATACTAGCGCTTTGAGCATGTCCTTCAGTAATGTGGATACTAGCGCTTTATAAATGTCCATATTATTATTATCAGTACAATACAATACAATTTAGACACTGGTCAAACGAAGAGTGAATCCATACAATCGCCACAATTCGGACGAATCTGACTTTGCAATTTTAAAAATCATCTTATGGTTTTAATGTAATCCTTTCTTACAGGAAATGATGAAAGCTTTAATTGTTTGTTCTGAAATAAGATTACAAGTGGTTTATTGTTAAGTTACATTTTACTCCGTGATCTGTTACAATTTACCCCCAAC
>NW_008707108.1:0-1288 GCF_000327385.1 Lottia gigantea | reverse complement strand
GTTCTTTCAATTGACACCAAAATTTTGAAATTCGGTTCAGCCAAATTGGCTGAATAAAAATCGAAGAGTTTCAGGGAAATCAAAATGGCGGCCAAAGTTTCACGTCTGTTCCGGATTTTTTTTTCTTCGTTTTTTTGTCATAACTTTGTCTATCTATAAGCATAAATTTTTTTGTCCTATACAAATTACACCGGAAGATATTCAACCGGAAGTGAACATCGATTTCCTGTTTAAACCGGAAGTGAAATTGAAAATTTTACTGTACCATTTTGTTTACTTTCTTAAACTGTCTTTGCTCAATTTTTTTCAGATTAATCAGACAAAAAGCCAAAAAAATGAAAAAAATGCAAAATTTGGCAAAAAAAATGTCTGCGACAAATTTTCGAATTTTGAAATTTTGAAACTGCTATTCTTTCAGATTTTGCCAGTAGATTCCAAAAATGCAAACCCAAAGAAAATCGACCGAAAAATACGACTTCTAGAGCCGATTAACTATTCTTGCTCATATTGAACTGTGGCACTTCCGGTTTTGCAAAAAAGATCCAAAATATATTTATGCACATCGTCGCCTATATCTAAGGTTCGTGAATATTGAATGGTTGCTGCAACTATTGTAGTCTAAGCTCAGGAAGGTGTGTAAATTTCGAAAAAAAAAAAAAAAAAAAAAAAAAAAAAAAAAAAGAATTGACATTTCGATAACAAACTGGGACTTTGCTGAAAGCAAAGTCCCACAAAAAAAGTTCTAACGCTATGAAAAAAAAAAAAAGAACACTTGTAAAATTAATTTAGTTTACAAAGTCATCATTAAAATATCTTGGATTTCGTCTACGGTTACGAGGTTCAGGTGATGCAACATTACCATCATCTTGTTGTTGGTATTCCAATAATGGGTCTCCAGAATCGTCATCATTCAATCCGTGGTTGGCATGAGTCTCACATAACTCATGTCAACGTTTGATAACCTCTTGCTCTGTAAGTGGTTGTGATTGTGGAACAACTTCTTCATCGATGACGCATTTCGTTATATCATCTGGGTGTCGGGTGAACATTCTACCATCTTTCTGTCTTTCCAGCAGGATGAATGAGCCAGTGTCATCAACACGTGTGACTTAGCCTGAGTCAGGTAGAAAGGTTGGATGAAACTTTGATGTTTTGTTGTAGTTTCGTAATAATGCTCGATCCCCAATTTTAAATAAACTTTGGTAGCGATATTTAGAGTCATTGATTTTCTCGGCTCGCCTATGCTTGATAAGTCCGTCACGATGTGTAGCTTCCTTGACCTGAGATG
>NW_008707107.1:8200-10698 GCF_000327385.1 Lottia gigantea | reverse complement strand
GATATCGTAAATGCTATTTCGGTTGCTTTTTGACGGATCGATTTGAAATGTTTATGACGTAGACCGTCGGTATGTGCAAATAATTCTGCATAGTCAAAAAATGTTCATCACTTCCGGTTTCGATATTAGTACTTCCGGTGAAATTGAGTTATGTCAGAAATGACATATGCATAAGCTTAGAGTCACTAATACAAAGTGTTACAACTAAAAAAAATTCGTACCGGAAGTAACATATAGGTCGCCATATTGGTTTGCCTCAATATGCAAAACTTGCTATTTTGGAGCTATTTATTATCCGATTTGAACAATTTTGGTGTTAAATGATAGAATTAACGTTTATCTAAAACTTGTTGAGGACAGAATTTTGATTTTCGGTTTTGCCTTTTTTGTACGACCGGATATTTTTTTTCAAAGTTTGAAGGCGTATACCTCATGACCTTGATCTTTGGTGACCTTCATATTTACTATGATGATAAATTGTGACCTTGAATATCTGATGACCTTTTGACCTTTGGGGTCAGACAATCATTTTCGATTTTATAGGGGTTTAAAAATGGTCCATTTTGAACCTTTGCAGTGCTGTATCTCGTAGCCTAATAGTTATATATATAGCAATAATTCTTTCAAATTCATAATGCTGAGATTCTGAGCTTTCCAGTGATATACAACATGTCTATGTAACATGCATATTTAAAAATTACATTCGTTTAACATTGTGGTATCAAATTTAAGTTGGTTAATGAGATGTCAGTATAGATAAAATGCCTGAGTTTGACATGTCCGTTAAAGTACCATTCTCCCCAATTTCTATCAGAAAGTTCGTTAACTCCAGGCACTTTTGGATATTTGCATTTAGAGATGCAGAAAAGTACTTACATCCATGTAATTGCAATAGACCAACTTAGTATGTACCCGAATGTCATAACACGCCCTGCATCAGTACTGTTATTAGTACAGTTCTAGTTTTTTTTGCAGGGCGTTCGTAAGCGAACGCCCTGCTTTGTTTTCGTAACGATTATTTTTTTTTTCGTCAGCTAGGGAGCTTATTTCTCGGAACCAGAAATAGGTATGACAAAACGGACTTCATGACGTTTTCTAACTCGTGGCTATTCACGTATTAAATGTAAGACGAAAATGTTCTGCGCAACCGGAAGTGAGATAGCAAAAAACCGGAAATGGATTGTAGAAGGCGTATTTATCGTTCGATTTTTCTCGGGTTTCCTTTATTATAATTCTTAGTACAAAGGACATATGATAGCAGTTGAAAATATTCGATTTTCCAAAATTCGATCGATACTTTTTTTTGTCGAAATTAATCGAAAAATGCTATTTCGGTTGCTTTTTGACGGATCGATTTGAAATTTTTATGACGTAGACCGTCGGTATGGGCAAATAATTCTGCATAGTCAAAAAATTTTCATCATTTCCGGTTTCGATATTAGTACTTCCGGTGGCATCACTTCCGGTGAAATTGAGTTATGTCAGAAATGACATATGCATAAGCTTAGTGTCACTAATACAAAGTGTTACAACTAAAAAAATTCGTACCGGAAGTAACATATAGGTCGCCATATTGGTTTGCCTCAATATGCAAAACTTGCTATTTTGGAGCTATTTATTATCCGATTTGAACAATTTTGGTGTTAAATGATAGAATTAACGTTTATCTAAAACTTGTTGAGGACAGAATTTTGATTTTCGGTTTTGCCTTTTTTGTACGATCGGATATTTTTTTTCAAAGTTTGAAGGCGTATATCTCATGACCTTGATCTTTGGTGACCTTCATATTTACTATGATGATAAATTGTGACCTTGAATATCTGATGACCTTTTGACCTTTGGGGTCAGACAACCATTTTCGATTTTATAGGGGTTTAAAAATGGTCCATTTTGAACCTTTGCAGTGCTGTATCTCGTAGCCTAATAGTTATATATATAGCAATAATTCTTTCAAATTCATAATGCTGAGATTCTGAGCTTTCCAGTGATATACAACATGTCTATGTAACATGCATATTTAAAAATTACATTCGTTTAACATTGTGGTATCAAATTTAAGTTGGTTAATGAGATGTCAGTATAGATAAAATGCCTGAGTTTGACATGTCCGTTAAAGTACCATTCTCCCCAATTTCTATCAGAAAGTTCGTTAACTCCAGGCACTTTTGGATATTTGCATTTAGAGATGCAGAAAAGTACTTACATCCATGTAATTGCAATAGACCAACTTAGTATGTACCCGAATGTCATAACACGCCCTGCATCAGTACTGTTATTAGTACAGTTCTAGTTTTTTTTGCAGGGCGTTCGTAAGCGAACGCCCTGCTTTGTTTTCGTAACGATTATTTTTTTTTTCGTCAGCTAGGGAGCTTATTTCTCGGAACCAGAAATAGGTATGACAAAACGGACNTTCATGACGTTTTCTAACTCGTGGCTATTCACGTATTAAATGTAAGACGAAAATGTTCTGCGCAACCGGAAGTGAGATAGCAAAAAAC
>NW_008707107.1:0-4943 GCF_000327385.1 Lottia gigantea | reverse complement strand
CAAAATTGCGCTTTTTAAAATTTGAAAAATCTGTACTGACTTCCATAGTAACTGTGCGTAATTTGACATTTGCCGTAAATCTCAAGCTTTTAACATGAAAGTATGAATATCTCATGATCGAATAATTTTAGACGCTTGAAATTTTTAACATAGCTTAGCATTGAAAACATAATAACAGATGTGACAAAAATTTGTGGATGGGCGTGACACATCCGGGATAGATTCACATTTACCTTATATATTTGTAATTTATTTACTCGCAAAATATGTAATTGTCACCTATAATATTTTGCAGGATTATAGGTTACTAGTTTGGCCAATATGTGGTAAAGGTAAATCTGTCTGGGCTTTTTACTTTTAAAACAGGAAGAGGTTTTATAATTTACTAGATTTGCATTTTGACCTTTAACATGGATGACCTTGAAAAGTTGAAAAGGTCATAGATCTATAATGTCAATTTATACTTTGAGCTTTGATGTCCGACGCCTACTTCCGGTTTTATAGGCTTCCAAAAACAGTTCTTTTCTAAGGCTCATATCTCGTAACCGTAACCTTTGGTGACTAGTGGTCTGACGTAAGGCCATAGCCCTTGGCGAAATCTATCACATGGTGCCTTTGATTTTGTTGTACAATGTTTACATCCGTTTTTATAGCCATTTGAATATTGCGAATAAGACAATAATACAAGCCGAGTGCCAGGAATATTCTTAAATGTTTGGAACATGGATTCCTATATTTCAAAGATTCTAAATAAGGAAGAAACTGACCCAATCCACACAAAAAAGATCAGTTCTAAAAATGAACTTTTTCATTTTTAGAAAAAATCATTAAAAAATGTGTATTGTATCGGTGACCAGTGAAAGTTTTAAAAGAAACATAAGGGTTATATAACGTTGTAATACATAATTAGTATAATAGAATTGAATGCAATGAAGAAGCTGGTTTTCTTGGAAGGAAACATGCCACAGACCTTCTTTTGCTATTTTCTAGTCAAAATAGTGGACAATTATTTGTTTAATGTATATTAGCACGATTTTGGCCATCCAGAAATGAGTGGTGGAATATGGCTTTTTTTCTATTTTTTTTCATTTATCAGCTTTAATTTGCTGTTTATTACTGTTTATTACTTCACGCTTATAACTACAAGATAGACAATTGAAAAAATCGACAATTTTGACTTTTCGATTGTGAAAAGAAATGTGGAAGCCGATTTTTGAATTTTGATTTTGCTTTTCTTTTATTTCCGGTTAAAATTTTTCGGTAATGTCCAAAATTTCAAAGGATTCTATTTTGTGACCTTGACCTTTGGTGACTTTGTGTCTTGAACAAAATTTATTGCCCTTGGTGATATCTATCCAGCGATATATTCATTTGTGCTGTGGAATGTTTACTTCCGGTTTTATAGTCGATTGAAAATTACGATTTTGTATCTTCAAAGAGCTCTGACACGTGACCTAATTTACATACACCAAAAATTCTTATTGAATCTTACTAGCGTTCATCTGCCCTCTATAACGATATATAACACTAAATATTTCAATCACTATTGCGCTTTTTAATATTTGAAAATTTTGAAATTGTTTCAGCCGACTCAATTCTCTCATAAGAGACCACCTCCAGTAAGGGACCGTTTTTGAATTTACCCCTGCGTGGTCTCTTAATAAATAAAATTAAAAATGAAATAATCCGAAATATTCCTTCAAACAATTGCGCAAAAACAAACCTCAACCGAACACAAGACTAGATTGCGATAGCTTCTACTCTAGCTTTAGTGAGTTTCATGAACAAAATCAACCAGATTACTTGGATATTCCAAATTGTGATTCGGAAATTCGGGAACAATGTATTAGTGAAAATGAAGTAGAACATGTCATCAGAAATATGAAACGTGAAAAAAGTGTTGGTGAAGATTAACTGTTAAACGAGTATTTCATAGAATATCGAACCTTTGTAGCCCCTTTACTATGCAAACTTTTTAATTATGTATATGCATGTGGTGAATTTCCATGTGCATGGGCTAAAGGGTGATCCCAATAATACGCTAAATTATCGAGGAATAACCCTTCTAAGCCACCTGGGTAAATTATTTACTTCGATACTAAATCACAGAGCTACTAGATTCAACGAAGAAAATAATGTTGTATCTGATTCATTTTTTGGTTTCAAACCGGGCCTTGGCACAACTGACGCAATATTTGTTCTCCAGACTGTAATCAACAGATACACATTCAACAGGAAACGACTTTACTGCTGCTTTGTGGATTTTTCTCGGGCCTTCGATTGTATAAAACATATCATTAAAAGGAACATAACCAGAAAGTTTCTGAAAATCGTCAATTCTATGTATTTGAAACTATGTCCTAATGTTAAGTTTAAAGGTGAATTTTCTGAATACTTTAAGTGCCGAGTGGGCATAATGCAAGGCGAATCTCTTTCACCTATTTTATACTCTCTGTATGTCAATGACATTGAATCAGAACTCTTAAATGGGAATTGTAAATGATTAACACTAAACGATATCAACCTTTATCTGATAATGTACGCAGACGACACTGTTTTGTTAAGCGAAACACCTGAAAACCTACAAAATATTTTAGATGTTTTAAGTCATTATTGTGTTATGAATAATTTAAATGTTAATGTGAGCAAAACCAAAATACTCGTGATCAGAAGAGGTAAAAATATAAAACTAACATATGTGTCGAAAATCAATGACATAATTATAGAAACTGTCAACAGTTTCAACTATTTAGGCGTTGTAATCGATTATAATGGAAAACACACTTTAACACAAAAAACAATAGCATCTCAGGGTGATAAGGCATGCTTCATACTTCAACGTAAAATTCGAGAAAACAATTTCAATATTGAGACCAGCTGTGCATTATTCAATACTGAAGTCCAATATTAAATTATGGCTCTTAAGTATGGGGTTATAACCCTGGAGAGTATGGGGTTATAACCCTGGAGATGATATTGAAAAAGTTCATACCTAATTTTGTAAACGCATTCTCGGGGTAAAAACGTCAACAAATAATTGTACTATTTATTCTGAACTAGGGAGAATACCTTTATTTGTAACAAGAAAATATCAATTAATTAAGTTTTGGTTAAAACTGTTAAGTACGTCGAACTTAGTCCTAAGAGCATGTTATGCTGATATGCTGAATGGACTTCTCATTTCTAAAGGCTATAGTCCATGGATAGATTTTATAAAGCTCGGATTTTCCTATGTATGGTCGCAACAGCATGTTACTGACGAAAAGAGGTTTTTAAGTGAAATACATCAGAGAATTAATGACGTGTATTATCAATCTCTTCATGAACAAATTAAGTCATCATCTAGATGTCTTACATATCGCCAGTTAAATGTACATTCTAACATACAATAATACCTGAAAAAAACAATTCTTTATAAAAAGTTTAAGCTCTCATTCCCTTTTGATGTACTTCGAGAAAAACAATTCAATATCTACTGTATCCAAGATTTTAGAATCTAAAGTTATCCGGTCACAATGGGGGTATGGTTTATTTTTTAGTCCTGGTAGATCTGATTCAAGAGGTACAGCTATTCTTTTTAATAAAAACTTTCAGTATGAAATCCTTAATTTTGAAATTGATGATATTGGAAACCTAGTTGTATTGAAGTTCAAAATAGAAAATAAACATAACTTTCTCTTAATCAATATATATGGACCTAATCAAGACAAACCAAATTTTTATAACGATATTGAAACGTATCTAAGTAATTCAGATGTAGATTTTAAAATGATTGTAGGAGATTGGAATTTAGTCCAAGACATTGACTTAGACACAAATAACTATAAACATATAAATAACCCAAATACAAGAAAAGCAGTATTATCTTTAAAGGAAAATTTTGATCTAATGGACCCATTTAGAAATATTAATCCAAATTTAAGAAGATACACCTGGCACAAAAGAAAATCCGGTTAAAAAAGCTAGGCTTGATTTTTTCTTAGTAAAGAACTTATGAAATTGGTCGACAAAATAGAAACCTCATCTGGCTACAGAACAGAACACTCTTTTATAGAATTAGATATTAGATAAAAAGACTTCCTTCGTGGAAGAAGCTTCTGGAAATTCAATAATTCACTACTAAAAGACAAAGTATGTGTTAGTCTTATTAAAGAATGTATGATTAAAGCATCTCAAGTCACTCGTTGTAATACATAGAATACTTGTTGGGGCAGATAACTCTTTATGTACTGATTGCGTTCATTTTACAGAATATTAACAAACATAAAACGAAATAATATAAATATAAAGAACGAAATATTGTTGAGTGTTGACTATATCTTACACTGCCGGGGTTGATTACCAAAGTAATGAAAGGTAATCAAAAACATATACTGTTCAAATAAAATGTTCAAATAAAATGTTCAAATGCACAAAATAATTATGTTCACATTTTAACTGTCACTAGAAATTACTTCTAAAGGGATAAGATGCTGGATAGGTCTACGCATATGGATTGGTTTCTTTGCATTTGCTGTTGACAAAACTAATAGCGGACCAGCAAAATCGATGCCAGTATTTGCAAATGGTGGTTCATCACTAACTCTACATTCAGGTAAGTCTGGCATTAAAGGTGGTGTGTAGGATTTTCCTTCGAACCGTTTGCAAACTACACTGCGTATGAATTTCTTAACTGCGGAACGCCCATTTAAGATCCAATGTGTGGTACGAACTGCATTCAGAGTATCTTGAATGCCATTGTGATGCACTTGATTGTGTCTTTCTGATACTAAAAGTTCTATAAAACGGTGATTTGATGGTAGCAGTATTGGATTTTTTGCGTTATAAGGAATGTTGGCATTGTTGATACGACCTCTGCTACGTATGACGTCATTTCCAAATATAATCCGAATTGTTTGATGTAGGTTGTCGTCTTGTTTCCATTATGTAGATTTTCAAACTCA
>NW_008707106.1:867001-871818 GCF_000327385.1 Lottia gigantea | reverse complement strand
CATATGGCGGCTACCTGTTACACTGTTACTATCTCTAAGTAAGTTTTCAGATTGATCGAAATAGAATTGTAAAAGTTAGGAAAAAAGGTTAAAAAACTCTAAAATTGGAGCTAAAAAAGAAGAACGCACTGCAACTAGAGCCGTAAGTGCAACGACGCTAAAGCAGTGCGTTGCATTCTGGTAGAAAGATGCAAAGTATCGTTGGATTACATAAATGCCCCTAACTTCATTATTCCTAGTAGAAAGGTTTCATGAAACAAGAGAATTTTCACAGACTTTCCTTATGCTGTTGATTTGTAAATTACAAGAATATATACCCCTTATGTTTCTTTTAAAACTTTTCACTGGTCAACGATACAATTCTAGCACATTTTTAAATTTCTTTTTTAAAAAAATTAAAAAGTGCTTTTTTAGAATTGATTTTTATGTGTGGATTTGGATCAGTCCCTTCAATATTTAGAAATTTTGAAATATAGGAATCCATGTACCAACCATTTAAGAAAATTCATAGCACTCGGTTTTTGTTATTGTACTATTCGCAATATTCCAACGGCTATAAAAACGGATGTAAACATCGTACATAGTCACCACAGGTTAATGTCACGAGATATGAGCCTTAAAAGTTTTGAAAATTTCTGTTTATGGAAGCCTGTAAAACCGGAAAGAAGTGTCGGACATCATAGATCAAAAGATAAATTGACATTAGAGATTAATGACATTAGACCTTGAAAAGGTCAAGGTCATTAAAGATGAAGGTCAAAAATGAAAATTTAGTCAATTGTAAAACCTATTCTTTTTTTAAAAGTAAAAAGCCCAAACAGATTTATCTTCCTACGATATTGGCCAAACTAGTGACCTATGTTCCTGCAAAATATTATCGGTGAAAAATGTATACTTTGCAAGTTATGATAAATAACAAATATATAATATATATGTACATCTCACCCGGATGTGCCACGCCCACCCTCAAAATTTTGCTCTGTCTGCTATCATGTGTACAATGTTAAATGATGTTCAAAATTTCAAGCATCTACAATTATTAGATCATGGGATATTCGTTGTTAAAAGTTAAAAGTTTGAGTTTATTCGGCGAAAACCAAATTTCGCACAGTTACTATAGACGTCAGTATAAAATTTTATCAACTGTGATATATCCTCAGAAAGAGGAAATCGCACACATTAAGGAAATGAAATAAATTTTGTCGTATGATATTATCGGTCACGTGAGAGAGGTCTTTTAAGATAAAAATTGCGATTTTCAAATGGTTTAGAACCGGAAGTTAACATCGCTTGACAAAGTAAATATATCTTACAAGGTCACCAAAGGTCAAGGTAACTAGATATTAACAGTTTTGACAATTACTGAAAAAATAAAACCGAAAAATAAAAAAAGCAAAGCCAAAATTAAAAAATCGGCTTCCAAAATTTTGTTAGCAATCGATTGCAGATTCTATAGACACTAAAATCACACACATCGACTTTTTACCCCTAGGCCCCATTTTGAGTTTTATAAAAAATAGGCGGATCAAGATGGCGTCTGACCCTATACTTCCGGGTCAAATTTATTCATTCCAACATCTTAATGGGGAGTACTCTAACTAATTGCAGAAAGAATTTTTCAAATGTCTACAAAATTCCGTAAGTTGAAATTTCAACTTTACGAGCGAATAACGTCAAAACCGGAAGTGATATCGAAAATTGATTTTTAGTTCGCAATCAAAATGTCTAACTATCTGTAAGTTTCCATATCGATCGAAATAAAATTGTAGAAGTTAAAAAAAGTGAAAAAACTCAAAAATTAAAGCTAAAAAAGTCAGCGACAGTCAGTCAAAATCGAAAATACTTTGAATTGCTATCTTATAGCCATTCGCGCGAACTTATTAACAAAGTAAGATCGATCAAAATCCGATCAAAATTGGAGCCGTAAATTAGCAAAAACGAAAAAAATGGATTTTGTCCTACGTCATTTCCGGTTGGAAAAAAATGCATGAAAATACATTCATCAGATTTAGTCTCTCGGCATTAACGGGAGAAATGTTAACAGTATTTATATGGCATGTATAGTTTTGGCTGGTCGCTCTGAACAGAATTCGAAAAAAAAACTAGAGCCGTAAGCGCAACAGCACTGAAGCAGTGATACAATTCTAACAAATTTTTAAATTTCTTTTTTAAAAAAATTAAAAAGTACTTTTGTAGAATTGATTTTTTTTTGTGTGGAATTAGATCAGTCTCTTAAATATTTAGAAATATGGAAATATAGGAATCCATGTTCCAACCATTTAAGAAAATTCCTGGCACTCGGTTTGTGATGTTGTCCTATTCGCAGTATTCAAATGTCTATAAAAACGGATGTAAACATTCTACAACAAAATCAAAGGCATCATGTGATAGATGTCGTCAAGGGCTATGACTTTTGTTCAGGCGACATAGTCACCACAGGTGAAGGTCACCAGATATGAGCCTTAAAAGTTTTGAAAATTGATGTTTGTGGAAGCCTATAAAACCGGAAAGAGGTGTCGGACATCATAGAGCAAAACATGAATTGACATTAAAGATCAATGACTTTTGACCTTGAAAAGGTCACGGTCATCAAAGATGAAGGTCAAAAATGAAAATTTAGTTAAAATAATATAACCTGTTCCTTTTTTAAAGTAGAAAGCCCAAACTGATTTATCTGCCTACGATATTGGCCAAACTAGTGACCTATAGCCCTTTCCGATAACTAGGCTAGTGCTGCTAGCTACTTCCGGGAGCTATCGTTTGGTAAATCATCATGGCGGACAAACAACAGATTGACGAAGCATGTGTAAATAATGATAGATTAGAAATGTTTACCATCGTAGATTTGAAAAGATATCTGAGTGATCATGGACAACATGTATATATTTTTAACTTTGTATGTAATATTTTAAGGAAAGGGTACTATAGGCGAAAGCCTGTTCCCTAATCCTATAATGTAAATAAATGTTGTTTACATAAAAAAAATCATGGACAACCTGTACCGGGGAACAAGCGGCAATTGATAGAACGAGTGAAAGGTGCAAATCGGCTGGAATTGGTTGATCTGAATGTGACCCAGGAGTTCAATGAGAGGAAAGTGTCAAAACTAACAACGCCGTTGAGTGAAAGTTTGGAGCGATGATTTGTCAAGAGTGCCAGATTTTTCACCAAAAGGATATTTTACAACTACATTGTTTTGAAAATGAACTGTAAAGAGCAACTGAGTTTTATGAAGATGGAGTTCATTCTGTTCGATATTGTGATATTGACGAGAACTCCAGCCACTGGTATGTCAATTGTAAAGTTTTGCCTTCATTGCCAACTAACAATAAAACTCAAACACCTGATTATGATGTGTGGGTAATGATGTCCAAAGTTTCTAGGTATATCAATTCAGAAGAATACAATTGTACTGCAGGGTGAGTTATTATTAGTAATATTACAGTCAAGTAACCTAATTTCGTGCTAACCTATTGTTCATGCATTTCCGAAAATGATGAATAATTTACATGTGCGACCTAGTGTGACTTCTGCATTTGCTTGTTTTGATAAACATGGGTTATCTCTACAATATCAGCTAGTAGAATGAATCCAGTAGTTTCAAGCAAGGTAAAATGTATTCATGTATACTTTGACAAATACAAACCATGATATCTGCTCTCACAAATGTTGCTTAGTTGAGAAATGCTGTCAGTGTTTGAATGTTACCTATACCTTGCCTAATTCACGATTTTATCTACTTTCAGCGAATCACATTGCTGCCCTGCTTTATGCTATTGCTGACATCTCAGAAAAGAAAATTTGCCCCAACATCACAGAAGTGTAAATGGAATAATCCACGGAAGAGAAAATTAAGTCCCAAGACAGCAGACAAGGTTTTGTTCAGAAAACACTCCTTTGACAGCATACCACCTGTGAATAAATGTACCAAAGTGTTTGATGTACAACGATCAACTGTGAATGTGGAACGTTTTCGTAATAAACTCATCAGTCAGAATTCCAAGGCCGGTTGGTTAACTAATTTTCATAAAGACACAACCAATGAGAGCACAGTGTCACTACCCTTATTCACCACATAGATTTTCAATTCGCCGATTGGGTTGATTTGCGAGGTGATACATGTAAGTCCCAATTCAAGGCATACTTTGAATATTAGTGATAGTGAATCAGTAATTATTGAACAGTTGACACGGGGCCAGTCTAAGAGTGATTGTTGGCATTCTGCTCGTAAGGAAAGAATAACATCATCTAACTTTGGCAAAATCTTTAAGCTTAAAGGTACCACTGAACCAGATTTGATTTTAGTTCGCAATCAAAATGTCTAACTATCTGCAAGTTTTCATATCGATCGAAATAAAATTGTAGAAGTTAGAAAAAAGTGAAAAAACTCAAAAATTGAAGCTAAAAAAGTCAGCGACAAAAGTCAAAATTTAAATCACTTTGAATTGCTATCTTATAGGCATTAGCACGAACTTATTAACAAAAAAAGATCGATCAAAATCCGATCAAAATTGGAGCCGTAAATTAGCAAAAACCTCAATCTTAATGGGAGTACTCTAACTAATTGCAGAAAGAATTTTTCAAATGTCTACAAAATTCCGGAAGTTGAAATTTCAACTTTACGAGCGAATAACGTCAAAACCGGAAGTGATATCGAAACTTTGAAAATTGATTTTTAGTTCGCAATCAAAATGTCTAACTATCTGTAAGTTTCCATATCGATCGAAATAAAATTGTAGAAGTTAAAAAAAGTGAAAAAACTCACAAATTAAAGCTAAAAAAGTCAGCGACAGTCAGTCAAAATCGAAAAAACTTTG
>NW_008707106.1:861601-864283 GCF_000327385.1 Lottia gigantea | reverse complement strand
CATTTTTCTATATTTGTTATTGTATAATTGCAAATGACTATTTTTTTTCGAATTTTACCTTCGCTTGTTTTCTAAGAAGGCAACATGCCACAGACTGTCTGTTGTTGTTTTCTGGTCAAAATAGTGGACAATTATTTGTTAAATGTAAATTGGCACCATTTTGACCAACCGGAAATGAGCCGTGGACAATGGCTCTTTTTCAATTTTTTCCATTAATCAGCTTCAATACTCGTCTGAATTTGCTCAAACTGTACTGTATATTACTTCGCGCTAATGACTACAAGATAGCAATTGAAAAAATCGACAATTTTGACTTTTGTCGCTGACTTTTTTAGCTCCAATTTTTGAGTTTTTTAACCTTTTTTCTAACTTCTGCAATTCTATTTCGATCAATCTGAAAACTTACAGAGTAATAGACACTTTCATTACGAACATAAAAAATTTTTTCAAAATTTTGATATCACTTCCGGTTTTGACGCTATTCGCTTCTAAAATATAAAATTCAACTTCCGGAATTTTGAAGGTATTTCAAAAATTCTTTTTGCAATATGTTACAAATAGCCATACAAAAAACTTCAAATCAAAAAATCCGACCCGGGTGTAACAGAGTAGCCGCCATATTGATATGTCAAACTTCTGTAAAATTCAAAATGGGGCCTCAGGGTATAGAGCGCTTTTCATAATTTTGGTATATCTGGATATCACAATCGATTGCGAAAAGAAATTTGGAAGCCGATTTTTTAATTTCGATTTTCTTTTATTTCCGGTTAAAATTTCTCGGTAATGTCAAAAATTTCAAAGGCTCCTATTTCGTGACCTTGACCTTTGGTTACCTTGTGGCCTGAACAAAATTTGTTTCTCTTGATGATATCTATCCAGTGATTTACTCATTTGTGCTGTGCAATGTTTACTTCCGGTTTTATAGCGGATTGAAAATTACGATTTTTATCTTCAAAGAGCTCTGACACGTGGCCTAATTTACATACACCAAAATTTCTTATTGAATCTTTCTATTGTTCATCTGTCCTTTGTAATGATATATAACACTAGATATTTCAATCAAAATTGCGCTTTTTAATATTTGAAAATTTTGTACTTTCTTCTATAGTAACTGTGCGTAATTTTCAATAAATCGAAATCCACTAGGGTCAGGTTTCTTGTTAGATCTTGGTCTGCCGTTAGCTTCCAGAAGTGATTTGATGTTGGTACCTGAGGTGATATATGAATGTGCATATTCTCTACCCTTACCCACAGAGTCAGATCTAATTGTGACCCGGAATTCCTTAATGGGGAAAGAAACCATTTGGAAAGCTAGCAAGATGGCGACTGAGAGGGGTCGATTTCACGAGTGCTTTACAAAATAAAAGAAATACCTGGAATGTTGAAACTGTTTTTCGTCCTTAGTATTGGAATGTGATTGAAATGCTATTCGTTTAATTGTGAACGTGGACTCTTGTGGAAAAAATGTATGGAAATTGCTGCATATTTAGTGACTGAAAATTTAGCGTAATTGACTGTGGTGAGTTGTATTTGCAGTTTTTCCGAAACATAGCTATGTTATCCAATATAATGAACTAATTATGATTTAAGACACTCAGAATCACCAAGTAATTGAGCAAACATAATTAATGATGAATTCATTCTCAAGTTATGGCAGAATATGAGATGACATTTGAATATTCAAGAAAACGAAAGGATAATAATTCGTCTGCTAGTGATCATCGTATAGTGATAACTCTTTATCCTGCTCTAGTTTACCTGTAAAAAATTTTCAGAAACAAATCAAGACTAGAAACACTCGTGGTACTGAGTGGGATTTTGCTCTTGAGCCAATTTGCTAGAGAATCTGAAAAAATCAACGTTCTTAGCCAATTAGGTCACGGTGCTAAAGAAGTCAAAAATTTAGAAAATTTCGCTTTTTTGGAAGGTTGTGAAAGCGGAAGCTGAAGCCAGACAAAAAATATGAAAGTGTGATTAGATTTCCAAGGCCAATGACCTTTAACCATGTTAAGGGGAAGGTCATTTAAGGTCAACGACACTAGATATGATTCATCAACCGGAAGTTGACGATGAACATCAAATATGAAGGTATTAATCTTTAGCCAAGGTCAATGACCTTCGATCCTACAAAGGTCAAGATCATCAATGGTAAAGGTCAAAAGTTGAAAATATGCAAAATTTAAACCCTGTTCCTTTTTTTGAACTACGAAGCGGAAACAACTGACCTTTTCACACAAAATGGCCAAAGGGGTGAGGTAATTGTATGCAAGGTGGTGTTTTGAACAAATGTATTTTATAAAATGTAAATAATAAGTAATTTAAGCCTAATGTGCCACGCCCGAAATTTCAAAAATTCAGAAATTTCAATTTTGCATTATATATCACTGGAAAGAGCACGATGAGCACATTCAGAATCCACAAAAATTTGCCCTCAAAGTTAATTAGGTCACGAGCTAGAGCAGTCTAAATTTGCGAATTTGGCTGTTTTTGGACAGCTAAAAAACCGGAAGTAGACGTCAGAGGTCAAATATGAAACATAAACTGATAGCCAAGTTCAATGACCTTTGTCCCAATAAAGGTCAAGATCATCCAAGGTCAAGGTCAAAAATTGAAATTGTGAATTTCCAAAACCTGTTCCTTTTTTTGAATTATGAAGCTGANATAACTGACCTTCTAAGATAA
>NW_008707106.1:858106-859724 GCF_000327385.1 Lottia gigantea | reverse complement strand
AAACTCTGATGAATTTTTAACTTATGAATCATTGTGTAGAGGAGAAAATACTCAGGTAAGTAGTCAATTACTGCCCTTGATCTTAATTGGTTTGGAATTAATGTAGTAAATCTAAGCAATACTAAATTATTTTCAAAAACTTCCATTTTATGCCAAACTTTTGATGTAGTTGTATAATGCTGCCTGCCATGTCAGTAAGTTAGCATTGCTCATTGATGCAATGAATTATCATCTGATTTGATGAAATTTCACATTTTGAAAATATCAGCTGAGTTTGATTTTGAAAATATTTCTATGAATGTTGTAGAAGTAACTGCTTGTTATTTAGGCAAAATACATCGAAATTAAACTTGGTATGCGTCTTTTATGTAGGTGATGCACAGTTTTTAAGTTATTGGGCTGAACAAACTATCTATTATTAGATATTGCAAAGTATTTTAATATCTAATTGCTTTTCTAAATTTATCTTTCTTTTTAGAGTTGGCAACAAGTGTTTTAACATGCATTCAATTATTGACAATGAAATATTTCAATGAAGCAAAAATTATTATTCTATTTCTATATAATTTACATTAGGCTACTTTTTGAATGGTATAGGACATTTATTGGACACTATTATATGGATGATGATAATTTTGACTTTTGTTATAAATGATTGCAGTCCACATTTGGGTCTTCATAGTATTTTCAAAAGTGGGCGTTTAGCATGCACCTGGTATATGGGAATAATTTATATTAAGCTGGAAGGTATAAGGAAATATAACTGATGACTATTAGATATGATTAAAATGATTAGGATGATAAAATGCTACAGGATATAAAGTCAATTTAACGCAACGTCAGTTTAATGTCACATTGATTATAAACATGTCATATTGTCATTAATAACAGTCTTTTTATCACTCTCGTCAAGTTCTAACCGCTAGCTCTCTATTAAACTGACTTTGTTCTTGATGAAACCTACATGATATCTTAATAATATAATATCAAACTAATTTTCTACATCAAGAGATTTATAATTACATTACTGACAATTTCATTGATTTTTTTTATACCTTTAAACCATTTAATAACTTCAACAACATTTCCTTTATTAGAATAACTGAATGTTATCCTAGTGAAGCTGGCTTTTAAATTCATGTTTTTGACATTTTTTTTGTCAAAATAAGATATTCGAAACTTTTGGAAAAATTTGTTTGCAGACTTAAAGAGGCATTATGCAAAATTTTCATTATCAAAAACTTATAATACCTGAAAATATTTCTAAGATACGCTTTTTATATCTATGCATCTACTTGATCAAACTGAATTTGTTTTAAAAGGGTTTATTAAAAACTGGAAGTACTAATTGTTAATTAAGCATTTTGAACTAAGTTTTGGTGTGTGGCTTTAATATAATGGCTGAAATCAGTATAGTAGTTTTCCTACATCTTCAAAAAAGCATAAGGAACTTAAACAGCTTACGTAAACCTTTAAATTCGTTTAAACATTAAATAATCATCCACTGAATGTTTTGTTAGTTAAAACTTCTAATTACGTTAACGGACACATTTCCCTAGATTTTTGGTGAATTCTTTTCTAATAATTGTAAGAGCACAAAAAGCAGTATGCCCCTTTT
>NW_008707106.1:853591-858056 GCF_000327385.1 Lottia gigantea | reverse complement strand
TATATATTTAAGGAACACGTTGCCACTACAGAAGGTTAGAGAAGTTGAATGGTTGCTGCAACTACTGCAGTTTAAGCTCAGGAAGGTGTGTAAATTTCGAAAAAAAAAAAAAAAAAAAAAAAAAAAAGAATGGACATTTCGATAACAAACTGGGACTTTGCGGTAGCAAAGTCCCACAACTAGAACTGTACTAATAACAGTACTGATGCAGGACGTGTTACGACATTCGGGTACATACGTAGTTGGTCTATTGCAATTACATGGATGTAAGTACTTTTCTGCATCTCTAAATGCAAATATCCAAAAGTGCCTGGAGTTGACGAACTTTCTGATAGAAATTGGGGAGAATGGTACTTTAACGGACATGTCAATCTCATTAACTAACTTAAATTTGGTACCACAATGTTAAACGAATGTAATTTTTAAATATGTATGTTACATAGACATGTTGTATATCACTGGAAAGCTCAGAATCTCAGCATTATGAATTCGAAAGAATTATTGCTATATCACTATTAGGCTACGAGATACAGCACTGCAAAGGTTCAAAATGGACCATTATTAAACCCCTATAAAATCGAAAATGGTTGTCTGACTCCAAAGGTCAAAAAATCATCAGATATTCAAGGTCACAATTTATCATCATAGTAAATATGAAGGTCACCAAAGGTCAAGGTCATGAGATATACGCCTTCAAACTTTGAAAAAAAAATATCCGGTCGTACAAAAAAGGCAAAACCGAAAATCAAAATTCTGTCCTCAACAAGTTTTAGATAAACGTTAATTCTATCATTTAACACCAAAATTGTTCAAATCGGATAATAAATAGCTCCAAAATAGCAAGTTTTGCATATTGAGGCAAACCAATATGGCGACCTATTTGTTACTTCCGGTACGAATTTTTTTAGTTGTAACACTTTGTATTAGTGACACTAAGCTTATGCATATGTCATTTCTGACATAACTCAATTTCACCGGAAGTACTAATATCGAAACCGGAAGTGATGAACATTTTTTGACTATGCAGAATTATTTGCCCATACGGACGGTCTACGTCATAAAAATTTCAAATCGATCCTTCAAAAAGCAACTGAAATAGCATTTTTCGATTAATTTCGATAAAAAAAAGGATCGAACGAATTTTGGAAAATCGAATATTTTCAACTGCTATCATATGTCCTTTGTACTAAGAATTATAATATAGGAAACCCAAGAAAAATCGAACGATAAGTACGCCCTCTACAGTCCATTTCCGGTTTTTTGCTATCTCACTTCCGGTTGCGCAGAACATTTTCGTTTTACATTTAATACGTGAATAGCCACGAGTTAGAAAACGTCATGAAGTCCGTTTTGTCGTACCTATTTCTGGTTCCGAGAAATAAGCTCCCTAGCTGATGAAAAAAAAAATAATCGTTACGAAAACAAAGCAACGAACGACCTGCAACTAGAACCACTCGTGGTACTGAGTGGGACTTTGCTCTTGTGCCAATTTGCTAGAGAATCTGAAAAAATAAACGTTCTTAGCCAATTAGGTCACGTGCTAAAACAGTTAAAAATTTAGAAAATTTCGCTTTTTTGGAAGGTTGTTAAAGCGAAAGTTGAAGCCAGACATAAAATATGAAAGTAGGATTAGATTTCCAAGGTCAATGACCTTTGACCATGTTAAGGGGAAGGTCATTTAATGTCAACGTCACTAGATATGAGTCATCAAACTTTGAAAATACAAACTTTATAAAACCGGAAGTTGACGATGGACATCAAGTATGAAGGAATAAATCTTTAGCCAAGGTCAATGACCTTCGATCCTACAAAGGTCAAGGTCATCAATGGTAAAGGTAAAAAATTTGAAAATATGCAAAATTTAAACCCTGTTCCTTTTTTTGAACTACGAAGCGGAAACAACTGACCTTTTCACACAAAATGGCCAAATGGGTGAGGTAATTGTGTGCAAGGTCCTGTTTTGAACAAATGTATTTTATACAAGTTATACCCCTGATAAAAATGTAAATAATAAGTAATTTAAGCCTAATGTGCCACGCCCACCTCAACTTTTTTGTCATAGGTCAATTTATGATTAATATGTCTCGTTGTGTTCCAAATTCCAAGCTTTTACAGCAAATAGGTCATAAGAAATACATAGAACTAGCTCAAAGAAGCTAACATATTGTAAAAAAACACCGAAATTTCACAAATTCAGAAATTTCAATTTCGCATTATATATCACTAGAAAGAGCTCGATGAGCACATTCAGAATCCACAAAAATTTACCTTAAAATTAATTAGGTCAGGAGCTAGAGCAGTCCAAATTTGCGAATTTGGATGTTTTTGGACAGCTATAAAAGCGGAAGTAGACGTCTGAGGTCAAATATGAAAGCATAAACTAATAGACAAGGTCAATGTCCTTTGACCTAATAAAGGTCAAGGTCATCAAAGGTCAAGGTCAAAAATTGAAAATTGTGAATTTCCAAAACCTGTTCCTTTTTTTGAATTATGAAGCTGAACTAACTGACCTTCTAAGACAAAGTGGCTCAAAGGATGACGTAATTGTGAGCAAAGTTCCATTTTGAACAAATGTATTCTTTGCGAGTTATGCCTTTGGCCAAAAATGTCAATAATGAATAATTTAACCCGGATGTGCCAAGCCCAACGCAATTTTTTTTGCATAGGTTAATTGATATTCAAATTGTGATGCTATATTCAAAATGTCAAGCTTCTACATCATGCAGGTCAAAAGATATAGGTCAACAAAAGTCAAAAAAGGTCAAAATCGAAAATTGAAAATATGGAATTTTTAAAACTCATTCCTTTTTTGGAACTATAAAGCTGAAATAACTGAGTTGTTAACACAAACTAGCCAAAAAAATGAGGTAATTGTGTACAAAGTCCCTTTTTGAACAAATGTATCCTATGCGAGATATGCCCCTTCCTCTAAGTGTAAACAATTAGTAATTCAACCCGGATGTGCCACGCCCACCCCTTTTTTTGTCATAGGTGAATTCATATTCGAAGTGTCTAGTTGTATTCCAAATATCAAGGTTCTACATAGACGAGGTCATAAGATATATATACACCAAGATCAAAATGACACAAATATGGTAAAACAAAACTCAAATTTGAAAAAATCACCAATTTCAATTTTGCTTTAAAAAAGCAATTGTTCTATATCTATGTTAAGTGTATGAAAAGCACATTAGGAAACCGAAAAAATTAACCCTCTAGGTTAATTAGGTCACGTGCTAGAGCAGTCCAAAGTTGCGAATTTGGCTGTTTTCGGAACGCTATAAAACCGGAAGTACAGGTCGGAGGTCAAATGTCAAAGTATCAACTGATAGTCAAGGTCAATGACCTTTAACCCTATAAAGGTCAAGGTCATCAAAGGTCAAGGTCACTAGATAGAACTTGCAAAAACTTCAACCGGAAGTTGCAAAAAATGAAAAGCGAAATTCAAAAATCGGCTTCCTAGTTTTTGTTGGCAATCGGTTGTAGATTACATACACATCAAAATTATACACTCCCATTTCTTCATAGAGGCCCCATTTTTCGATTTACAAAAGTGTGTTTTTTCAATATGGCGGACGAAGTATCACTTCCGGTCTGGATTTTATTTTAAAATTGGCCATAAAATTTCATTTGGTAAAAATCAGCTAAATTTGGTTGACCTACATAAATTACACCGGAAGTTATTCAACCGGAAGTAGATTTGAAATTCAGTCGCTTTCCTGTTCAAAAGCGGAAATGACGTACAAATTTTGACTGTACCATATTATTTACATTAGTAAACTCTCTTTGCATTTAAAAATTCAGATCAATCGATGCAAAAGCAAAAAAGTTGCAAAAAAATTGAAAAATTTGATCGAAAAAAGTGAGAGACGAATTTTCGAATTTCGTAATTTGTCAAGTGCTATCAGGTCAAAAATTACAGGTAGATTGTAAAAATGAAAACCAGAAGAAAATCGATGCAAAAATACCCTTTCTAGAGCCGATTTTCGACTTTTTGCACATGTTGAACTGTGGCACTTTCGGTTTTGCAAAAATGTTCCAATATATATGTAAGGAACACGTCGCCACTACAGAAGGTCTAGAGAAATAGAATGGTTGCTGCAACTACTGTAGTCTAAGCTCAGGAAGGTGTGTAACTTTCGAAAAAAAAAAAAAAACAAAAAAAAAAAAAACAAAACTAGAGCCACTTGTGGCACAGAGTGGGACTTTGCAAATGTAGCAAAATGCAATAGACCCTGAAAAAATCAACCTTCCACGATAATTAGATCAAGAGCAAGAACAGTCTAAAGTTGAGAAATTTTTTATTTTTTAGAAGATTCTAATACCGGAAGTGGACGTCAGACCTCACAAATGAAAGTATCAGCAGATAGCCAAGGTCAATGACCTTTGATCTTGTAAAGGAGAAGGTCTAAAAAGGTCAAGATCAAGAGATATACGCCATCAAAATTTCAAATTGATAACGACT
>NW_008707106.1:851432-853541 GCF_000327385.1 Lottia gigantea | reverse complement strand
ACCCTTAAAATTAATTAAAATTTGCGAATTTGGATGTTTTTGGACAGCTATAAAAGCGGAAGTAGACGTCTGAGGTCAAATATGAAAGCATAAACTAATAGACAAGGTCAATGTCCTTTGACCCAATAAAGGTCAAGGTCATCAAAGGTCAAGGTCAAAAATTGAAAATTGTGAATTTCCAAAACCTGTTCCTTTTTTTAAAATATGAAGCTGAACTAACTGACCTTCTAAGACAATGTGGCTCAAAGGATGACGTAATTGTGAGCACAGTTCCATTTTGAACAAATGTATTCTTTGCGGGTTATGCCTTTGGCCAAAAAGGTCAATAATGAATAATTTAACCCGGATGTGCCACGCCCACCTCAATTTTTTTTTGCATAGGTTAATTGATATTCAAATTGTGATGCTATGTTAAAAATGTCAAGCTTCTACATCATGCAGGTCAAAAGATATCGGTCAACAAAAGTCAAAAAAGGTCAAAATCGAAAATTGAAAATACGGAAATTTTAAAACTCGTTCCTTTTTTGGAACTATAAAGCTGAAATAACTGAGTTGTTAACACAAACTAGCCAAAAAAATGAGGTAATTGTGTGCAAAGTCCCTTTTTGAACAAATGTATCCTATGCGAGATATGCCCCTTCCTCTAAGTGTAAACAATTAGTAATTCAACCCGGATGTGCCACGCCCACCTCAACTTTTTTGTCATAAGTGAATTCATATTCAACATGTCTTGTTGCTCAAAGAGACATAAATATGGTAAAAAAACCACTCGAATTTGAAAAAATCAAGAATTTCAATTTTGCTTTAAAAGTACGATTGTTATATATCACTCGAAAGAGCATGGGAAGCACATTAAAAATCCGAAAAAATTGACCCTTAAGGTTATTTAGGTCATATGCTAGAGCAGTCCAAAGTTGCGAATTTGGCTGTTTTCGGAACGCTCTAAAACCGAAAGTACAGGTAGGTCGGAGGTCAAATGTCAAAGTATCAACTGATAGTCAAGGTCAATGACCTTTAACCCTATAAAGGTCAAGGTCATCAAAGGTCACGAGATAGAACTTGCAAAAACTTCAACCGGAAGTTGCAAAAAATGAAAAGCGAAATTCAAAAATCGGCTTCCTAGTTTTTGTTGGCAATCGGTTGTAGATTACATACACATCAAAATTATACACTCCCATTTCTTCATAGAGGCCCCATTTTTCGATTTACAAAAGTGTGTTTTTTCAATATGGCGGACGAAGTATCACTTCCGGTCTGGATTTTATTTTAAAATTGGCCATAAAATTTCATTTGGTAAAAATCAGCTAAATTTGGTTGACCTACATAAATTACACCGGAAGTTATTCAACCGGAAGTAGATTTGAAATTCAGTCGCTTTCCTGTTCAAAAGCGGAAATGACGTACAAATTTTGACTGTACCATATTATTTGCATTAGTAAACTCTCTTTGCATTTAAAATTTCAGATCAATCGATGCAAAAGCAAAAAAGTTGATCGAAAAAAGTGAGCGACGAATTTTCGAATTTCGTAATTTTCAAGTGTTATCAGGTCAGAAATTACAGGTAGATTGTAAAAATGAAAACCCGAAGAAAATCGATGCAAAAATACGCCTTTTAGAGCCGATTTTCGACTATTTACACATGTTGAACTGTGGCACTTCCGGTTTTGCAAAAATGTTCTAATATATATTTAAGGAACACGTTGCCACTACAGAAGGTCTAGAGAAGTTGAATGGTTGCTGCAACTATTGCAGTCTAGGCTCAGGAAGGTGTGTAAATTTCGAAAAAAAAAAACTAGAGCCACTCGTGGCACTTTGCAAATGTAGCAAATTGCGAGAGACCCCGAAAAAATCATCCTTCCACGATAATTAGATCAAGCGCAAGAACAAGTCTAAAGTTGAGAAATTTTCATTTTTTAGAAGATTCTAATACCGGAAGTAGACGTCAGATCTCACAAATGAAAGTATCAGCAGATAGCCAAGGTCAATGACCTTTGATCTTGTAAAAGAGAAGGTCTAAAAAGGTCAAGATCAAGAGATATACGTCATCAAAATTTCTAATTGCACACGACTATAAAACCGGAAGTTGACATAGGACAGCAAATATGAAAG
>NW_008707106.1:846233-849107 GCF_000327385.1 Lottia gigantea | reverse complement strand
GGAGTACATGTCGGAGGTCAAAGGTCAAAGTATCAAATGATAGCCAAGGTCAATGACCTTTGACCCTATAAAGGTCAAGGTCATCAAAGGTCAAGGTCACATGGTGTGGGTGATTCAAGTTGGAAAAAAAATTAACCGGAAGTTGCAAAAAAACAAAAGCGAAATTCAAAATTCGGCTCCCAATGTTTTTTGCGCAATCGATTGCGAAATACATTCACATCAAATTTGAGCCTATCAACCTTTACCCTGAGGCCCCATTTTGAGTTTTACAAAAGTGTGTTTTTTCCATATGGCGGACGAAGTATCACTTCCGGTCTAGATTTTATTTTAAAATCGGCCATAAAATTTTATTTGCTAAAGATCAGCAAAATTTTGTTGACCTACATAAATTACACCGGAAGTTATTCAACCGGAAGTAGATATGAATTTCAGTCGCTTTCCTGTTTAAGATCGGAAATGCCGTACAAAATTTGACTGTATCATATTATTAACAACTTTTGTTCAGGTCACAAGTTCACCAAAGGTCAAAGTCACTAGATATGAGCCTTAATATTTTTGACAATTATTGAAAACATAAAACCGGAAATAAAAAAAAATACGAATCCAAAATTCAAAAATCGTCTTCCTAAGTTTTGTTAGCAATCGATTGCAGATTCTTTAGACACCAAAATCACACAAATCAGATTTTCCCCTGAAGCTTAATATCGATTTTTACAAAAATTGGTCACATCAAGATGGCGTCTAACACGTTACTTCCGGTTCAAATTTTTTCATTCCAAAATTGTTATAGGGACAATTTTAACTAATTTCAAAAAGAATTTTTCAAATACCTACAAAATTCCGGAAGTTGAAATTTCAAGTTTAGAGGCGAATGACGTCAAAACCGGAAGTGATATCGAAATTTTGAAAATAGATTTTTGTCAGGAATCAAAATGCTTATCTACTATTAATTTTTAGACCGATTGAAATAAAATTGTAGAAGTTGAAAAAAACGCTAAAATTAAAACAAAAAAAGTCAGCGACAAAAGTCAAAATCTGAAATTTTATAAAGTGCTATCTTTTAGTCATTGGTTTAAAGTAATGAACAAAACAAAAGTTACGGTCAAAATAGATGCAGAATTAGAGCAGTAATTCGAAATACGTAATGAATGGTTAACGTCATACGTCATTTCCGATTGGAAGAAAATGCGTCATTTTACATTTAAACAGTAGCGATACGCAAAGTATAAGAAATAATAGTGTCAGACAATGTGTGACATGTTCAGTTTTGGCTGGGGAGCGTGACCAGAAGTAGACAAAAAAAAAAAAAAAAAAAAAAAAAAACTAGAACCGTTATAACGGTACCGAAGCAGTGCGCATCCAACCTGATACATCGATAAAACGTTGCATTTTAAAGTCACAATGGGATTTCTTACCGGAAAGAAAAGCATGTAAACTTTCAATAGTAGAAAAAATCGTTTAAACCGTTTACCGTTCGGTGGTGAAAAGACGCATGAATTTGGTACCATTCGGTACTAAAAGGTGTTAACATTCGGTAGTAAAAAGTCAAATGTTCAAATAGCTGTAAAGTTAAAAGTTCAATTCGCACAACAAAAATGAAAATATTTTTGGAAAGCTACAATAATTTGTGTTTCGGCCAAGAGGTCAACAGAGGTCAAATAAAAGAGAATATAAGCCTTAAAAGTGTTGAAAATTGCTGTTTTGAGACGTTTGTAAAAGCGAAAATATATGTCGGACATCAAAGATAAAAGTATGAATGGACATAGTAGATCAATAACCTTTGACCTTCTAAAGACCAAGATTATGCATGTAAATGGTCAAAATATCAAAATTTTATAAATTGTAAATCCTATTCCCTTTTTTAAAGTAAAAGGCCTAAACAAAATGTAGCTCTATCAGATATTGTCCCAAATAGTGCTTTAATTTTTTGTAAAATTTCGATGGTGAAAAATGCAAACT
The DNA here is from genome assembly GCF_000327385.1 of Lottia gigantea. Lineage (NCBI taxonomy): Eukaryota > Metazoa > Mollusca > Gastropoda > Lottiidae > Lottia > Lottia gigantea. Next base: position 847,148 of record NW_008707106.1, on the reverse strand, counting down.
TTTCGAGTTATAACAATTTGAATTATTTATGGTAAAGGTAAAAGTAACCCGGATTTGCCACGCCCACTGCAAAAATTTTTTGTTGTCTGTAATAATGTGTACAATGTCAAATAATGTTCAAAATTTCAAGTGTTTACAATCATTAGATCATGAGATATTCGTAGTTAAAAGTTTTTTTAAGGCAACGGTGACTCTCGCTGGATTATAGAAACCGTTAAAATTACGCAAAGTTACTATAGAAGTCAATACAAAATTTTCAAATTCAATTTTAATCAAAATACCAAGTGTTATATATCATTTGAAAGAATAGATTGCGTGTAATAAGGACAAAAGATAAATTTTCGCTTATGTAAATTAGGTCACGTGATAGACCTTTTTTTTAAGTTAAAAATCGCGATTTTCAATTGGCTGTAGAACCGGAAGTTAACGGAGCACGACAAAAGTGAAAATATTATCGGATATATCTCGTAATGGGCAACAACCTTTGTTCAGGTCAAAAGGTCAACAAAGGTTAAATAAAAGTAATATGAGCCTATGGAGTTTCGAAAATTGCTGTTTTCGGACGTCTGTAAAACCGGAAGTATATGTTGCACATCAAAAATCAAAGTAAGAATGGTCATCTTAGATCAATGACCTTTGACCATGCAAAGGTCAAGGTCATTTACATTAAAGTTCAAAAATGAAAATTTTTAAAATTGTTAAACCTGTTCCCTTTTTTAAAGTAAAGAACGCAAACAACTGTAATCTTATCACAAATTGTCCTAAGCTGTGATCTACTTTCATGCAAAATTTCTAGGATGACAATTACAAACTTTGCGAGTTATGACAATTGCAAATATTTCAGGTAAAGGTAAATGCCCACCAGATGTGCCACGCCCACTTCAAAAATTTTAATTTGTCTGTGATGATGTCTAC
>NW_008707106.1:845858-846183 GCF_000327385.1 Lottia gigantea | reverse complement strand
GTTTGTTATATGTTAATTAGGTCACGTGACAGAGCTCTTCAAAGTTAAAAATCGCGATTTTCAAATTGCTGTAGATCCGGAAGTTAACAATGCACAACAAAAGTGAAGATATTATCGGATATATCTCGTAAGGGGCAACAACTTTTGTTCAGGTCAAAAGGTCAACAAATGTCAAATAAAAGTAATATGAGCCTTTGAAGTTTCGAAAATTGCTGTTTTCGGACGTCTGCAAAACCGGAAGTATATATCGGACATCAAATTTCAAAGTAAGAATGGTCATCCTTAGTCAATGACCTTTGACCATGCAAAGGTCAAGGTCATTCAT
>NW_008707106.1:841640-842898 GCF_000327385.1 Lottia gigantea | reverse complement strand
TATCGCTTATGTAAATTAGGTCACGTGATAGACCTTTTTTTAAGTTAAAAATCGCGATTTTCAATTGGCTGTAGAACCGGAAGTTAACGGAGCACGACAAAAGTGAAAATATTATCGGATATATCTCGTAATGGGCAACAACCTTTGTTCAGGTCAAAAGGTCAACAAAGGTTAAATAAAAGTAATATGAGCCTATGGAGTTTCGAAAATTTCTGTTTTCGGACGTCTGTAAAACCGGAAGTATATGTTGCACATCAAAAATCAAAGTAAGAATGGTCATCTTAGATCAATGACCTTTGACCATGCAAAGGTCAAGGTCATTTACGTTAAAGTTCAAAAATGAAAATTTTTAAAATTGTTAAACCTGTTCCCTTTTTAAAGTAAAGAACGCAAACAACTGTAATCTTATCACAAATTGTCCTAAGCTGCGATCTACTTTCATGCAAAATTTCTAGTATGACAATTACAAACTTTGCGAGTTATGACAATTGCAAATATTTCAGGTAAAGGTAAATGCCCACCAGATGTGCCACGCCCACTTCAAAAATTTTAATTTGTCTGTGATGATGTCTACATTGTTAAATCATGTTCAAAATTTCAAGTCCTTACAATCATTAGATCATGAGATATTCGTAGTTAAACTTTTTTTAGGGCAACGGTGACTGTCGGTAAATTATACACACCCCGATTTTACGCACAGTTACTATAGAAGTCAGTACAAAATTTTCAATTTTTAAAACGCGCAATTTTGATCAAAATATCACGTGTGATATAACGCCAAAAAGGAGAGATCATGCACTCTAAGAATATATAAGAAATTTTGTTATATGTTAATTAGGTCACGTGACAGAGCTCTTCAAAGTTAAAAATCGCGATTTTCAAATTGCTGTAGAACCGGAAGTTAACAATGCACAACAAAAGTGAAGATATTATCGGATATATCTCGTAAGGGGCAACAACTTTTGTTCAGGTCAAAAGGTCAACAAATGTCAAATAAAAGTAATATGAGCCTTTGAAGTTTCGAAAATTGCTGTTTTCGGACGTCTGCAAAACCGGAAGTATATATCGGACATCAAATTTCAAAGTAAGAATGGTCATCCTTAGTCAATGACCTTTGACCATGCAAAGGTCAAGGTCATTCATGTTAAAGATCAAAAATGAAAATTTATAAAATTGTTAAACCTATTCCCTTTTTTAAAGTAAAGAATGCAAACAACTGTAATCTTATCACAAATTGTCCTAAGCAGTGATCTATTTT
>NW_008707106.1:830112-831471 GCF_000327385.1 Lottia gigantea | reverse complement strand
CAATCTGACATATTTAGGTGTACAATGGGGGAGAAATGTTCTTTATTCCTATAATTTCTCAAATATGGCCAGTGATGAATATCAGATATGGCGAGCTGGCCAGTCAAAGACGAAGCCCCTACATGGCCAATTTTTGCACAGTCCACAGTAATGGGGGTGGGGCAGATTTTTGAATGGAATTGTCACAAACTCAATCACATAGTGCCTTCAGACCTGTGAATATCTCTAAGATTCCAACATAATGGTATTTTCATGCCTAACTCTGTCACTGGCCAGTCAATGACGAAGCCCCTACATGGCCAATTTTTGATATATGGCCAATGTTTTCCTATGGTTTGCTATGGAATTACGAATGACATTTTTGGTGCCAGTGAGGTCCTGAAATGCCAATCTGACATATTTATGTGTACAATGGGGAGAAATGCTCTTTATTCCTATAATTTCTCAAATATGGCCAGTGATGAATTTCCAATATGGCGGACTGGCCAGTCAAAGACGAAGCCCCTACATGGCCAATTTTTGCACAGTCCACAGAAATGGGGGTGGGGCAGACTTTTGGATGGAATTGGCACGAACTGAATCACATGGTGTCTTCCGACCTGCTAATATAGTTAAAATTCAAATATAATGGTATTTTCATGCCTAACTCTGTCACTGGCCAGTCAATGACGAAGCCCCTACATGGCCAATTTTTGATAAATGGCCAATTTTTTCCTATAGTCTGCTATGGAATTATGAATGATATTTTTGTTACCAGTGAGGTCCTGGGATGCCAATCTGACATATTTAGATGTACAATGGGGAGAAATGCTCCTTATTCCCATAATTTCTCAAATATGGCCAATGACGAATATCCAATATGGCGGACTGACCAGTCAAAGACGAAGCCCCTACATGGCCAATTTTTGCACAGTCCACATTAATGGGGGTGGAGCAGACTTTTGGATGGAATTGGCACAAACTCAATCTCATAGTGCCTTCAGGCTTGTGAATATCTCCAAAATTCCAAAATAATGATATTTTCATGCCTAACTGTGTTACTGGCCAGTCAGTGACGAAGCCCCTACATGGCTAATTTTTGATATATGGCCAATTTTTTCCTTTGGTCTGTTATGGAATTACGAATGACATTTTTGGTGCCAGTGAAATCCTGAGATGCCAATCTAACATATTTAGGTGTACAATGGGGAGAAATGCTCTTTATTCCTATAATTTCTCAAATATGGCCAGTGACGATTATCCAATATAGCGGACTGGCCAGCCAAAGACGAAGCCCTACATGGCCAATTTTTGCACAGTCCACAGTAATGGGGGTGGGGCAGATTTTTGGATGGAATTGGCACAAACTCAATCACATGG
>NW_008707106.1:825094-826056 GCF_000327385.1 Lottia gigantea | reverse complement strand
TCTCTCTCAAAAGTCAAATATCATTTCGGTTGTAGCTTTCGGTAAATTCTCTTCTAAACTAGTGTCCAAAAGAAACGATACCAACTTATTTTCAAAATTGTTTTTTACTAAGTGAATTGTCTAATATGAAAACATGTAAATTCGTATTGCATATCCCAAACACAGCATAGTCGATAAAAATACCGGGAACACGTGATCACTTCCGAGAAAAAACGTAAATTTCATGAAAGTGACATTTCCCTCTCTAGCATGTTCTGCACGTGCATAAAAACTGTATAAAACGGCTGATCAGACACGTTGATATCACAGCAACAAAAAGAACACAAGATATGCCACGTTTCACAGCCATCGAGAGAGATAGAGCCGTTGGAATGGTCCAACAAGGAGCGACACACGTCGACGTCGCCAGAAGGTTGGGCTGCGCACGCATCACTATCATCAGGTTGATGCAGCGGTTACGTCAGACAGGTCAGACGTCAGACAGGCCCAGGAGTGGAAGACCACGAGTAACCACGCCCCGTGAAGATCGTTACATTCGGGTATTACACCTGAGGAATCGCACCGTAACAGCGACGTCCACGGCGGCTACAGCACTGGGACACAGGATCAGTCGACAGACCGTCTACAGGAGACTACGACAGTTTGGTATCCGGCCACGTCATCCCTACCGCGGACCGCTCCTGAGGCCTTGACACCGGAACAACAGGCTGATCTGGTCCAGGCGAGTTCGACGTTGGCAACGGCGGGACTGGGCACGTGTTATGTTCTCTGATGAGAGCAGATTCCTCATCTTCAAAAACGATGGACGACAGCTTGTATACCGACGATTTGGTGAACGTTTGGCGCCTAACTGTATCCAACAGGTCCGGCCGTTTGGAGGTGGAGGGTTAATGGTTTGGGGTGGCATATGTGGTGACGTCAAAACGAGGCTTGTAATTCGTGGAAACCTGAATGCACAGCGT
>NW_008707106.1:822683-823650 GCF_000327385.1 Lottia gigantea | reverse complement strand
AACGAACCCACCGCTACGCGGTTTGGCACTTCACAAAACGACTATTTTTAGAATTAGCCTTCACGGTCATAAAATTCCAAATCTAGACCAAAAATTACTCAAAAATAGGCATGCAACAACTCCAAAAAGGAGAGAGAAAGAAGATTTATAAAAATAGACATTTGCATAAAAGTCCTTCTTTTCTAAACAAGTCACATGAGTAGTGTAGTCTCGTTTGTCAAAATTGAAATAAGTACTCTCGATTATCAACATGAGTAAGATACCGAATGACGTGTTCGAATCTTTGCGTCTGTAACCTCCAGGGCCCTCTTCTATTACGTCTAGGGGTGAGAAGTGGGATGGTGGTCGTAATATAACGGGTTATTTTGCTATAGTTGGTGCTCAGGATAAACACAGTTGTATCCTACAAATATAGTGATAAAGAATCAATATTTGCTATATAAAGTTTAATTTAGTCCAAAACCAGAACGCTTCTAGAAATAGTCAAAATGGCTGAATTTTCTACAAGACCAGAATGCAACTGGGTGGCGTCCTAAATTTGGACTTGACCTATGCGTCTAAAAACATGAGATGTATTTTTAATAACAATATTGACGAAATTAATAACAATTAACTATTCATGAATGAAATAATATTGAAAATAGTATTTGACTATTAAATTAATTAACAGTTTTGAAATAGAAACAATTATTAGTAGACATCCATATTTTTGTATATACTGGGTAAAAGCATAAAGATGGAGATGGCTACACATACCCCTCCTAAGAAAAAGAATTTAGCTTATAAGTCAAACTTAAAAGATACAATTCTTTTACCTGGCAAATACAACAATATGAAAATCTTGATAGTTTCACAATAAAATGAAAAACAGATTATAAAATGTTATCGAGTAGAGTTTAACAAAATGATTGTCAGCAACACTTATGTATTCCAAGAATATGCACATAAAATTTATTTTATATCATAT
>NW_008707106.1:769739-821205 GCF_000327385.1 Lottia gigantea | reverse complement strand
TTTCTCTGAAGACTTAAGAACTTGATTAATAGCAATGTCATAAGCATATTTAAGTCTCTCATGGAGATTGGCTACATATTGACTAGTAGAACACTTAGATTGACGAATTCCAGGATCAGTTCCAAAAACAATGTCTATTGGCAACCTAGCGTGGCGTCCAAACATTAAGTAATAAGGTCTATATCCTGTTGTTTCATTAACAGTACAGTTATATGCATGTGTTAAAGGTTTGACATATTTCCTCCACTCATGCTTTTGACTGTGGTTTAAAGTACCCAACATGTTTAAAAGTGTCCTATTATAACGTTCTACTGGATTCCCCTGAGGGTGATAAGATGTTGTACGTGATTTCTTAATATTGCCAAGTTTGCACAGTTCAGCTATAAGTTTGGATTCAAAATCCTTACCCTGATCACTGTGGAGTCTTTCAGGCCAACCATAGTGACAAATAAAGTTATCCCATAAGGTTTCAGCTACAGTTTTGGCTGTTTGGTTTTTAGTTGGAATTGCCATGGCATACTTAGTGAAGTGATCGGTCAACACTAAAACATCTTTTATGCCTTTATTGTCTGGTTCTATAGATAAAAAGTCTATACATACCAATTGTAAGGGATAATTAGTAATAATAGATTCCATTTCAGCTCTATCACTATTGGCTTTCCTACGTATACATCTATTACACTGTTTACATTTGTCTTCAACAGCAGATGCCATATAGGGCCAGAAAAATCGTTGTCTTGCAAGGCGTAGAGTTGACTGAATACCGGAATGACAAAGTTCTTCGTGAATACCGGCCAAGGCTTGATCTCGATGACTGGGAGGAACTACTAGTTGTTGCCAATCTACGCCTTTATCATCAGTTACAAATCTGTGTAAAACACCATCAATCAAGACCAATTTTTCAAGTTCACGATAAAATATTTTCAGTTCAGCATTAGCATCAATAATTTGCTGCTTAGTAGGTTTGGAATGTGACTTCACCAATTTTCTAATAATGCGTATGTTTTCATTAGCATCCTGAATTTTACACCATTCTTGATTTGTGATTGATGCAGACTGTGTAAGTTGAATAATCTCTGGAGTAGCTAAAGAGTCAGGAACAGCAGTTTCTCTGGCACCACATAGTTCTATGCAAGGCTGATCAAAGTTGGTTGAAGAGATGTTAGATAATGCCGTCCTTTTGTGCTCAATACGTGACATAGATGAAGTGACAGCATTTCTTGCAGCTTTTCTAACATTGATTCCATGGCAGGTAATGATGGAATTGACATCATCAGTTGACAAAGTGTTATCAAGTGGTTCTATTCTAGATTTTAACCAGGAAATGTTCTTCAAAGTGTTGTCATATTCATAGTCAGCTTGAGGAGGTTCCTGAGGTCGTCTACTTAAGCCATCAGCGTCATTGTGGTTAAGACCTCGGCGATATTTCAAAATCATAGATGGAGAGGGAGGCTAGCCATCGAAAGCCAGTTGCGTCCAATTTCGCTGATGAAAGGACGTACGTGAGTGGGTTATTGTCTGTTACCACTGTGAATTTGCCACCTTATAAATAGTCGTGAAATTTGTCAGTTACCGACCACTTTAAGGCAAGGAACTCTTTCTTATGGGCTGGATAATTGAATTCACTCTTGGTAAGACCTCGACTAGCATATGCAATGACTTTTAACTGACCATTCTGTTCTTGATAAAGACATGCACCAAGTCCTATATTACTCGCATCTGTGTGGAGTATAAAAGGTGATGACAAATCGGCAAATGCTAGAACAGGAGCTGTAGTTAGTTTATGAATTATCAAATTAAAGGACTTCTGACAATCATCGTTCCATTTTTGTTCAATGGAAGAATTCATACTTAATATGTCACGACCTTTAAGTAAATCTCGATCTTTCAATTTCCGAGCAGTCTTTGGAGGAATATAACCACTAGTTAAAGTGTTCAATAGTTTCACTATTTGAGAATAACTGTCTATAAACTGTCGGAAGTATCCAGTAAATCCTAGGAAGCTTTTAAGGTCTCGGAGAGTTTTAGGAACAGGCCAGGTTATAAGTGCAGAAATCTTATCAGGATCTGGTTTGATTCCACTTCCAGAAACGATATGTCCTAAATGCTTTACTGATTTACAGAAAAATGAACACTTTTTAGGATCAAGTTTCAGTCCAAAGGCACGAAGTCGATCCAGAGTCTTATAAAGTCTGTCTTGTAATGTTTTGATATCAGGCCCATGGACAATGATATCATCTAGATAGACTAGTAATTCACGTAAATTCATATCGCCTACACATTGTTCCATAAGTCTCTGAAATGTTAAGGGACTATTTGTAAGTCCTTGACTCATCCTTTCAAAGTTAAATAGACCAAATGGACAAACAAAAGCGGTGATATCTTTACTGGATTCAGCCATGGGAATCTGATGGAAACCCATCTTCAAGTCCATAGTAACAAACCACTGTGATCCATGAAGAGCTGAAAAAATGACCGATATTTTAGGTATTGGATAAGCGTCCTTAATAGTTCTCAAATTAACCTTACGATAATCCACACAAAGTCGCAGTTTATTATTCTTTTTACGAGCAAGTACTATGGGGCTCGCATATGGGCTATTTGAGGGTTTAATTATATCAGCATCCAAGAGTTGTTGTGTGTGCTTTCTAGCATCTTCAAAATCTCGAGCTGGTATAGGCCTAGGACTTTCCTTGATGATTGGTCCAGGATTCAACTTGATCTCATGCTCAACTGCTGAAGTTTTTCCTACATCATATTCATGTTTACTGAAAACATCAGAGTATTGACGAAGATTCTGTTCAATGCGTACTTTATCTTCAATTGGTAAATGTTCACCAAAATTAAATTCAAGATCAGAAGAAGTTGGGATGGATGTATCAACATCAGGTGTTTCAACTTGGCTGAGAAAACTAACAACATTGTCCTTTACAGATTCCAAAGGAATACATGAGTCAATTTGATACAAAGCTGGTTTGATATCCTGGGGTTTAATAGTGATATCTGAGTATGACACATTTTGAATCAAGACCTTCACACGCTTGAAATTATGGCATACAGAAGGCACCAAAGTGTTAATAATTCTAATGTTACTTGGTGAATTCACTTCAGGATTTTCCTGTACAATAAGTGTATCTCTAGTTGTTGGAATATTGGAGCGGCAAAATCCCTTTAATTCAAACATTTGTCCAGAATTCAGCTTCAGCTTGGCTTTGTTGGTTATTTTTACATTTCCAATTTTACCATTTGGTGGACAACTTGAATTCTGAAATGCATATTTTATTTCTGGTTTCATGAACATACTATTCAAGAAATTCTTTCCAAATTTTTTCTGACACAATTCACTAAAAAACCGAAAGGTGTTGGTTCCAATAATCATTGGTACTTCGTGAGTATAAGGTGTCTCTGGACAAACTAAAGCATATGTCAGCATAGGACAATCAGTTCCAACAACTTCTTTTGGTAAAGTTAAATCGACTTTAATAAATCCATCAAATTGAACTTTTTGACCCCCAGCGCCTTCTACAGCAAACGTCTTATCGCTGATCGGAAAGATTGATAAGTGTGATAAATGTCTGTCATAAAATTCACGTGTTATAGTGGTGACTTGGGAGCCACTATCTAAAAGTGTTCTTAACGGAACGCCATTTACGTGTGCATCAGTTTCACAGGCTGGACCAACCAAACTTTCAAACACTTGATTGTCACTGTTTTGTACCTATGCTAAAATATCATTTGAAGTAAAAGTTTTGTGCAGATTAGAATGATTTTGAATTGTCAAATAAAGTTTATCTTTCACTATACTGGTTTTCTTTACCAACAACCCATTAGGTAAATGATTTGGTTGAATAGAATTCCACATCACAGTATTTGGATCAATATCAATCAAACAGTTTTTAGATAGTCTAATCGGGTTTTCACAGCTAGACAAACTTTCTTGATTTTCTTTCTTGCTTTCCTCACCATGGGGCTCAGTCTGCCTCTCTACTGAGACCCCTTTGAATTTAATCTTTCGAATACTAATTGAGGATTGTCTTTGTTACTACAATTAGGCTTTATATGGTCCCTTTCTCCACATTTGTAGCAAAATCTACTTTTCTTTGCTTTAAGTCGTGTACCAGCGGTATTCTTCGGGTTAACAGGTTGTTTGTTTTGTTGGGACAACTGATTTATTTGTAATTGCAAACATTTAAGGGTGTCTATAATACCATTATCTGTTTGCTGAGTGTGGCTTTGAGGCTTTGGCTTCTTTTTTACCTCGTGCGGACAATGTTCAAGAGTTTCTTCCGCTCTTCTCACTTCCTTTAGTAAGGCATGTAAAGTAGGAGGTGCACTATCGGAAAACTTTGTGTGGAGATATTGCTTAATTACATCGGATTCACATGAAGATATATAATGATTAAGTATAGTCTCATTCATCTGTTCTTCTTGTAACCCTCCACGTTTTTAACAAGGTTTATCTTCACACCTAGTCTTTGGAGATACTGGGAGCAAGATTCTGTACTTTCTCGTTTTAATTGAAAAAATTCTTGAAGTAACTTAATACCATTAGACACACTTCCGTAAAGTTCATTTAGTTCTTGGTATATGTTATTAGATGAGATGTCTCCTACTGCTCGAATCAAATCCAAGGCTGGGGAGTGTAATGAAGAAAGTAGACGGTGTTGCTTATCTTTTTCTGAAAGTGAACTTTCTAGAATCAGTTCAGCTTGCCTAGACCATTCCTCAATGCTATCTTTAGGTGACCCAGAAAAAGATCTGAGTTTATATGATTGTTCACGAATAATGTGTTCTACCACATTTCTTGAAGTACCAGTATTTAATTGTGACTCAGCGTTACCACTATTAGTATCAGCAGGTTGTTGATTTGGAACCGATTCTGGAAGCTGATCTGGAAGCGTTCTGGTGATATCTTGGACTCTTGGAGCCTGACCACTTGCCATTGTGGAACTTCAGGTACAGTGCAGTAATCCTTCAATGTTGCAAAATCTAATTCCCGGACAAGCCCCCATGTAACCTCCAGGGCCCTCTTCTATTACGTCTAGAGGTGAGAAGTGGGATGGTGGTCGTAATATAACGGGTTATTTTGCTATAGTTGGTGCTCAGGATAAACACAGTAGTATCCTACAAATATAGTGATAAAGAATCAATATTTGCTATATAAAGTTTTATTTAGTCCAAAACCAGAACGCTTCTAGAAATAGTCAAAATGGCTGAATTTTCTACAAGACCAGAATGCAACTGGGTGGCGTCCTAAATTTGGACTTGACCTATGCGTCTAAAAACATGAGATGTATTTTTAATAACAATATTGACGAAATTAATAACAATTAACTATTCATGAATGAAATAATATTGAAAAAAGTATTACTATTAAATTAATTAACAGTTTTGAAATAGAAACAATTATTAGTAGACATCCATATTTTTGTATATACTGGGTAAAAGCATAAAGATGGAGATGGCTACACTTGCTTTCTTAGTTTTGAGAAAAAAATCTTGAAAGCTTGGTTGAATCCCAGTTCATCTTGTGCAAATTCGATGAAATCGTAAAACCTGTGACTTAATTATACTAGAAAAGTTATGCTTTGGAAGTAAAGATTGTAACTTTGTACTAATGAAAAAGTTATGAAAGCACAGGCACAGGACAAGTTTTAGGTTCCTTAATTTGAATAAACAAGATGTGTGTTAATAATTAGATGTTCGTAAAGATTTGGACAAAAGTTGGTGGGTATCGGCTTCTTTAAAAAATACTAAATACTTGATATCTAATTTATTGGTTTCAGGACATTTGGTATCTTAAAAACGGTTGTATCTAAAAGGTCAATGCTATTTTCGTAAAGATTGGCAGTTAATAGAAGGGTAGTAAGAGTAAAGAATGTTGAAATATTCCCGAAATTCTTCGGACAGAGAGGGTCCAGGTGAAAAAAATATCGTCTAAAAAGCGTTCGTAAGAATATGGCCTACTTTGTGTTCCATTAAAATTTTCTGCTGACACGGAATCCGCTAGTTGATCACGTGACTTCCTTCGTTGGACTACATTCTAGCAGACGACACTTGGAATTCCGACTAAAGATTGGGATTATAAGTAAATTCGGCCGAAAAAAAATGGTGACGTTTGGTAGTAACTTAAATCCGCCATTTTTTATTTGTCAAAGTATACATTAATACATTTTATCTTGCTTGAAACTACTGAATTCATTCTTCTAGCTGATATTGTACAGAAAACGCATGTTTATCAAAACAAGCAAATGCGGAGGTCACGCGAGGTCGCACATGTAAATTAATAATCATTTCCGGAAATGCACGAAAAATAGGTTAGCATGAAATTAGGTTACTTGACTGTACATTAATGCTTATTATTAAGAACACACAAGAGATCAAGAGACGTTGCATAAAACTTTAACCAGTGATTGTTGTTCCAAAAAACTGTGTCTGTATATCGTACTCACAATTGCTAAATGCCATTCAAAGACAATATATTAGCATATCAAGGTGCAAACCGTTTACCAATGGCAGTTCTTGAGGTGGTCTGAAGATAAACGTTGTCATTAAATATAAAATCATTCCATCTAAGGCATATATCAAAAAGGTCAGGAATTTCATCACCAGGTCTCTCAGAGTCGGGCTTCCTTTCAAAAGCCTTCCTCATGGCATGGAATCCGGAATCATTGTCAGTACGAGTGTACATACTTAGAACGTCTAATGAAACTGAGAAAGAATTTGAAGGAATTCAGTTGTTTTATTTTTTGGACAAAGTCGAAGCAACTGGCAGAAGGAAATGGTTGATGTACTCGGATACTCTGTTGGATTCACATGCACAGAAATAATTGGACGTCTTTTGAGAATTTTAAATGACTTAAACCAATCGGTTCAGGATTTTTGTGGATTTTCGGAAATGAATATGACGTTGTCTTGATGTGGTATTGGGTTTCAGATAATCAAATTGGTTTTGGTTTAGAAAGTGTTTATTTACTAGTTTTAAGAATCCCTGATGTCATAGAGGCGGTTTTGTGTTAAATTGACTTTAGAAGAATGGTCAGTATTTTCTAATTGTGCTTCTCCCTCTTTGTTATAATCCTGTCTATTTAAAATGATCCAACAACTTCCCTTATGACTAATTTATCGTTTCTGAGAGCGTTCACGCTCAGTGTGTGTTAGGTTATTCTTTTCATTTACCAGTGGTAAATTGGAAATTATCTATTGCTACATGCCTCTACTACGAGCTGATTTGAAAAGCATACTTGAACTATGGAATACACATTTCATTTGGCGGAGCCAAAAGTTTACTGACCGGGGAGCAGCCAAAGGCACGAGCTCGGTGGTTCGTAGTTGTAGAGACTACAATTCTTATCGGGTTTTGTTAAAGTATATACAGACATCGCTACATTTATGGTAGATACTTAAAGATATAAATCGGAATAATTCAAATTTTAAAAACGTTTTGACAGAAGAAGGAATTCGTGAATATTTTGGAAAATGAGTATAGATTGGTCAGGGTCATTTTGTACACCATTAAGCAGATTGATTATGTTTTTATGGCCAAAAAAAAAAGAGGTGGGCGTGGCACATCCGGGTTAAATTACTCATTATTGACATTTTTGAACAGGGGCATAGCTGGCATAAAATACATTTCTTCAAATGTCAGTTTAAAATATAAAGGTGTACAATTGTGGAATAATCTACCAGTTAAAAGAAAAGACAGGGGCATAACTCGCATAAAATACATTTGTTCGTAATGGAACTTTACATACAATTACCTCATTTTTTGAGTCACTTTATCTTAGAAGTTCAATTGTTTCAGCTTCATAGTTAAAAAAGGGAACAGATTTTGGAAATTCAATATTTTCAATTATTGATTTTGACCTTTGTTGACCTTAACTTTTGTAAGATCAAAGGTCATTGGCATTGGCTATCTATTTATACTCTTATATTTGCCGTCCTATGTGAAATTCCAGTTTTATAGGCGTATTCGATTTGAAATTTTGAGGACTTATATCTCGTGATCTGGAGCTTTTTGATCTTCTCCTTTACAAGTTCAAATGTCACTGACCTTGGCTTTCTGCTGATACTTTCATTTGTGAGGTCTGGCGTCTACTTCATGTATTAAAATCTTCTTAAAAATGAAAATTTCTCAACTTTAGACTGTTCTTGCACTTATGATCGTCGAAGGTTAATTTTTTCAGGGTCTTTTGCAAATTTCTACATTTCTATTATTATTAAATAGGCAATTAGCCAAGTCCCACTATGTGTTATATTTTTGTTTATATCTAGTTTTTATATTACAGATAGTGCAAACAGTTATATGCAATCGTATGAAGACCAATATAATGGTTATACTGAACAACACGTTGCTTACCCAACCATATACTTCATAACCCCTACTTATAACCGTAAAACTCAGAGAGCAGATTTAACTCGGTTAGCACAAACGTTACATCCAATAAAGGGATTACTATGGATAGTGGTAGAGGATTCCGAAAACAAAACTCTAATTGTGAATGAAATTTTAGCAAAATATAACATAAGAAGTGTGCATTTATATATCAAAACAGCGAAAAATGCTGTTCATAAAGGTTTAGCCCAAAGAAATGCTGCTTTGGAGTGGATACGCAGACACCATGTTTTAGGGAAAGATAAAGGTGTGGTATATTTTGGTGATGATGATAATTCGTATGATTGGTTATTATTTAATGAGGTAGGTTTTTTTTCTCTCGTTGGCCTACATACCATTTTATCCTACTTGATTAAATATATTACTAGGAAAGTTATAATGGGGCTTCGTGTATGCATGATATAATGGTTAGTGAATGATAGACACGGTTTGGTACTAAAAATGTGGCAGGTTATGGTAGACAAATAGGGGGTTAATTCAGTTTTATACGTCAAATGGAAATGTGGACGTATATGGTCGTCGCTCCTGTCCCTCCACATTCCTTGTAAACACGACAGAGGCTACAGTTTTATCCGATTTTAAAGATGGGTTTCCTTATTTTCACACATTGGAATTCAGCTTGTAATTCTCTTCTAATTTGGCTAATTATGAATTAATTATGGACATGTGAGACAAATTGGTTTTTTTCTAAGCCATTAGAGCACCTCTACTTTTTATAGGCACACATGAAATGGTCGGTCCGTCCACAATTGCTTGTAAACACTCTACAAGGCACAATTCTAGATTGTTTTCGACAAAACTTGTAAACACTCAAGAAGGCACAATTCTGGACGGATTTTGACGAAACTTGGAGTGAATGTGTGTAATAACTCAAGTGTAAACCCTTTCGAAAATCAGAAAATTTAGAAATATTTAGTATCAGTCATTGCCCCTGTTCTTGAAAACGCGTTCAATTTTTAGCTCGTAAACACTCCAGAAGGCACATATCTTGATGGACTTAGATGAAACTTAGTACGAGTGTTAGTAATCACCCAAGGATGTTCCCTATTGAAAATCAGAAAAATCGAAAACTAATTAATATGAGTTATTGCCTTTGTTCTTGAAAACGCGTTCAATTTTTAGCTCGTAATCGCTCTAGAAGGTTCAATTATTGACAGATATTTACGAAACTTGGTGTGATTGTTTGTTGTCACCTCAGGATGAACCCTAACGAATATCAGAAAAATTGAAAAATAATTAGTATGAGTTATTGCCCTTGTTCTTGAAAATGCGTTCAATTTGGAGCACGTACACACTCTAGAAGGCACAATTCTTGATGGATTTTGACGAAATTGGTATGATGTATGTAACCACCCAAAGATGAACCCTAACGAAGATGAAAAAAAATGAAAAATATTATTGCCCTTGTTCTTAAAAACGCGTTCAAGATTTAGCCTGTAAACACTCCAGAAAGCCCAATTCTTGACAGATTTTGATGAAACTTGGTAATATTATTCAGTAACGCTTCAAAAAATTCAAAAGAAGTGTATTTCTGAAGGTTAACTATTCCATACTAGTAATTGTGACTGTACTGCCAAATATTTATATCTAAAATCAAAGCTGCGAGTGGGCGTATATTACCTTGCCTGGCAAGCTATCTCATTAAACCTTTATTGACCTTGTTTCCCTTGACGAGATGTATCCACAGATGTTCCCATTTTTGTTGTGCAACCTTACCTTCCGGTTCTACAGCCTTTTTTAACTTTGAATAGCTTTGTCACGTGATCTAATTAACATACGGCAAAATTTCTTATATATTCTTAAAGTGCACGATCTGTTCTTTTTGGTGATATATCCCACTTGGTATTTTGATCAAAATTGCGCTTTTTTGTACCGACTTCCATAGTAACTTTGCGTAAATTGGCTGATCCGCATAAACTCAAGTCTCTTAGATAAAACAATGAATATCTCATTACGTAATAAAAGTAGATGCTTGAATATTTGAACATAATTAAACCTTTTCAGAAGATGATGGATATAACAAAATTTTTGGGTTGGACATGGCACATCCGGGTTAGATTCACATTTACTTATCAGATTTTTTATAACTCGCAAAGTAAGCATTTGTCAACCTTTAATAGTAGTGTCAACAAAATAGGACACTTCCTTGTCAAAGAGACGGTTTTCTTGGTGTTATATTTATCAAAAAGGAATACTTTTTATCGTTCACAAAATTGTATTTTTTGACCTTTTACTTAGAAGACCTTGACCCCTGTCAAAGGTCATTGATCTAGGATGTCCATTCATTCTTCAATGTTTGATGTCCGACATATACTTCCACTTTTACAGACGTTCGAAAACAGCACTTTTTATACGCCCACATGAAATGTAGAGCGTGTATTGCCGTCACCCATGTCCGTCGGTCCGTCCGTCCATCCGTCTGTCGGTCCGTCCGTCCACAGATGCTCGTAAAGACTCTACAAGGCACAATTCCGTACTGATTTCGGCGAAACTTGGTATTTTTTTTTTAAACAATATTTTATTCATATAATATGAAAAGGATTGGGGAACAGGCTTTCGACTATAATAACCCCTTTAATATAAAATGTTCATATGTACAATACAATATCGTTAAAATAAGTAACGTATATACAAACATCGCTACATCCATGGTAGATACTCGAAGATATAAAGCGGAATAATTCAAATTTTAAAAACGTTTTGACAGAAGAAGGAATTCGTGAATATTTTGGAAAATGAGTATAGAATGATCAGGGTCATTTTGTACACCGTTAAGCAGATTGGTTATGTTTTTAAGTTGGTAAGATGTTTATAGATCTGTCTCGTGCATCTCAATGTAAGGGACAGTACAAAAGAAAGTGTTCTGCATCTTCAAATTGACGACCACAAGAGCACGCAGGATTACTTAACTAACGTGTCTAAGAAATTTATGACCATTATGGTCACTGCAGGAAAGACGAAGACGGCAGTGGTAAATTTGACTTTTTCGATTGCCAAAGCTATATGAATCAGGTGGATAAGTGTTATTTGATTTAAGAGATTTTACGAAGGATGAAATAGAAAGGTGTAGTTTTTGAGAATTTGGTAGATTATTCCACTCTCTGATCGTTCACGGCAAAAATGAATCATAACATAAATTAGTTCTGCAGTGTAAATATGGTAAATTGTTGATATTCCTAAGATTATAATTGATATTTCTAGTGGGGAGAAGACCTGATAGGTAATTTGGAGTCAGATTGTTCAGGATCTTGTACATCATTGTCAGCTTATGCCGACTTCGTCTTTCCTGCTGTGTAATGAAACCTGTTTCCTTGTTAAGTAAAGCATGGCTAGTTCCCTGAACAGCGCCGCATAAAGTTCTGAGCATCTAACTGAAGATTTTCTAATGCAGTTGTTAGTTCGATAGTGCACCCGTCACAATAATCAAAATGCGGCAGAATGTAAGAGATATATATAGTTTGGAGAGATTTTCTACTTAAACGATTATTGAGACCTCTGAGACAGTTAGTAAGCCTACCAGTTTTCATTAAAATACAATTGGGGTAGATCGGGACCCCAGCATCAATTTTTTTTTAATTTCCAAAATGCCATCGAAGATAGCAGTTTGGTTATTTCAAACATTGTAGCTGAATGAATTTTTAACCTGTTCATGATCAGTCTACTGTGCGCAATCACAATTAGCGGATATGTTACCCATTTAAATTGAAACACATCATGCTAGTATGTTGGGGTACATTTAGACCCCAGATAAATTCAGGGCTAAAACTGGATTTCTGTGAATAAAATTAAATTGTAATCTACCCCTAAAGCTAATTGTCTTAGGTTAAAGTCAATTTGGCACTAACCCGAAATGTCCCCGTTTCAAAATGGCCCCAAAAGTCAAAATTAGTCAAAATGACCCAAAATACAATAGTCAAAATGGCTCAAAAATATAAATACAATACGAAAGAAAGCATAAACATTTGATACAATAAACTCATGACCTACGTAACATAAAACAGTATTAATATGGAAATCAGTATAATAATATAACACAGTAATACCATGACCTAAGTTTCATAAAACAATACATGATTTAACATATTATATCTGTTATAACTATGGCTGGTCTACTGACCTATATATAAATATATTAATATTGTAAACGGTATAATAGTGACCTAAGTTTCATAAAACAATACTTGATTTAACATATTATATCTATTATAACTATGACTGGTCTACTGACCTATATATAAATATGTTAATATTGTAAACAGTATTATCTATTATAGCTATGGCTGGCATACTGATCTATATATAAATATATTAATATTGTAAACAGTTTAATAATATAACACAGTAATATCATTTATTATATATTGTAACAATGACTGATCTACTGTCCTATATATAAATATATTAATATTGTAAACAGTACAATAATATAACACAGTAATATCATGACCTAGGTTTCATATAACAGTTCATGATTTAACATATTATATCAATTATAGCTATGGCTGGCATACTGACCTTTATATAAATATATTAATATTGTAAACAGTATAATAGTATAACACAGTAATATCATGGCCTAAGTTTCATATAACAGTTCATGATTTAACATATTACATCTATTATGGCTATGGCTGGTCTACTGACCTACATATAAATATGTTAATATTGTAAACAGTATTATATATTATACCTATGGCTGGCATACTGATCTATATATAAATATATTAATATTGTAAACAGTTTAATAATATAACACAGTAATATCATTTATTATATATTCTAACAATGACTGATCTACTGTCCTATATATAAATATATTAATATTGTAAACAGTACAATAATATAACACAGTAATATCATTTATTATATATTCTAACAATGACTGATCTACTGTCCTATATATAAATGAAATGAATGGAGTTTTACGTCCTACTTTTTGTCCTATATATATAAATATATTAATATTGTAAACAGTATAATAGTATAACACAGTAATATCATGGCCTAAGTTTCATATAACAGTTCATGATTTAACATATTACATCTATTATGGCTATGGCTGGTCTACTGACCTATATATAAATATGTTAATATTGTAAACAGTATTATATATTATACCTATGGCTGGCATACTGATCTATATATAAATATATTAATATTGTAAACAGTTTAATAATATAACACAGTAATATCATTTATTATATATTCTAACAATGACCGATCTACTGTCCTATATATAAATATATTAATATTGTAAACAGTACAATAATATAACACATTAATATCATGACCTAGGTTTCATATAACAGTTCATGATTTAACATATTATATAAATTATAGCTATGGCTGGCATACTGACCTATATATAAATATATTAATATTGTAAACAGTATAATAGTATGACACAGAAATATCATGACCTAGGTTTAGGTCCAGATCGTCAATTCTTTTGTCTTGCTCTTCGATTTTAGATGGTAGATCACTGACTATTTCGGGCTTTATTGCATTTGCAATTTATGTTTAATTATAGTTTCCCGTTTCAAGAGCTCTGATATGAAAGTTTTCAATGAATCCTCGTCTTGGAGAACTGTATCTAGGAATTCGGTGATGCAAGAGGTTTCATCACCTTTATTACGCTTAGGGGGATTTTTTACCATGTTGTCTGTACTTCGACTATAAGATGGCGATAGATCACAAGTTGTTTACAAGTGTAATAGTATAAGTGGTAATCAATATTGATTATAGGTGATTAAAAGTACTCATTCAAGACGATTTTGAGGTTGAAAAGTGTCAAAATCTTGAGAATCACAGAACAAAACAGCTTACAAATTCCGTAGATAGATTCGTGTACAATTACTCCATACTGTGCACTATTTTATTTTCATTATAAAAACTTCTATTTAAATAGCTTAAATATCCGAAAAATCACCTCCACTTTTGCAACTGCTGACCTAAGTCGCCATCTTGTTTAACCGTTTTTGAACGAAAAAAAAAAATTGGTATGGTTGTTTGTAATCACCCAAGGATGAACCCTTTTGATAATCATAAAAATCGAAAAAATTTAGTATGAGTTATTGCCCTTGTTCTTGAAACGCTCGTAAACACTCTAGAAGGTGCAATTCATGACGGATTTTTATGAAACGCGGTGTGAGTGTTTGTTATCACCTAAGGATGAACCCTATTTAAAATCAGAAAGATCGAAAAATAATTAGTATGAGTTATTGCCCTTGCCTCTCAGTATTTTTGTCCCCAGTAATTAGTTTAAAGACTTACTCGATGCTTGAAGCTGGTGTATCCAAAACAAATAAATACTGTTTGCTGTTTCTGGAGACCAATGGAGATTATCAACTGGTTCGAATTGTTCTTTATAGGGTGGTAAGATTGTTGCGCTGTTTATATTGGACTCCATCATCATGTTGTTGAGGGTGCTGAGGTTCTGTTGTGCTTTCGTCGAGATTTTATTTGAGATGGGTATACATGTTAAGAGGATGTTGGAGTTTGGGAAGGTTTTGTTGGCTGTAGCGATTAATTTCTGGGCTTGGTTACAGGAGGTCTTTGGTAGGTGATCACGGTTGTCGAGGCCTACATGAAGAATAACGGTAGTAGGTATGGGATCATGGTCGTATGATTCCAGGATTGACTGTATGTGATGTATTTGGGCACCGGGGTAAGAATGTTTTTCAGTGTCTGAACTGGTTTTGGTAATTCCAGGGGGGGGGGGGGGGTGGTGGTCTAGATACACGTCTCAGAAGAAAGACGGGTGGTTTGCTGGTCCAGAAACGCAAAGAAGAAAGAAAGGTTGGCAGATCCTTGATCACGCGGTGATTTGTTGATTGGAAGGCTGTGTTGTAGGTAGGTCGGCGGTGGGGTGGGATAAAACTGGATGGGTTGGTTGGTGGTAGACAGGGCCGTTGTAGGGTACGTGATGTTGGTTTGGTTGACGATTAGTGTTTCTATGTCTGGCTTCTTACTAGTAGTTGTTGTAGTATAATGACAATAACTTAAGGTTAGAAAGGGAATGTACAGCGAATGTAACAGGAGGAAACTGTATATGCTAGCGTGAAATATGTCGGTCAAAATATGCAAATAAGTCAAACTGGGTTTGGGGATATATAAAGTAAGATGAAAGTTATGATGAAAAAATAGTTAGGTGATAAATAACGCTAACAATGATGTGAAAAATTATAATAAGTAAAACAAAAACTTACGCAATTGACACGAACCGGTTTTCGAAGTATTATCCTTTTTCAGGTGTCGAGGAATGGTTATTGCCCTTGTTCTTGAAAACGCGTTCAATGTTTAGTTCGTAAACACTCTAGAAGGCACAATTCTTGACGAATTTTGATGAAACTTGGCATGAGTGTTGGTTATCACCCATGGATACACCCTATTGAAAATCAGAAAAATTGAAAAATATTTAGTATGAGTTATTGCCCTTGTTCTTGAAAACGCGTTCAAATTTTAGCTTGTAAACACTCTAGAAGGCACAATTCTTGCCGGACTTTAATGAAATTTTGCTTGAGTGTTTGTTATCACCCAAGGATAACGCCTATTGAAAATCTGAAAAAAAGATAAATAATTAGGATGAGTTATTGCCGGATTTTGACAAAACTTGGTTTTATTATTCAGTACCGCGCTGAAGATTGATTTTTTGTCTTCTAGAGTTTTCACGAGCTAAAGATTGAACAACTTTCAAGAACTAGGGTAATAACTCGTACTCAATATTATTCAGCATCGCCCTAAAGAGTTCAAAAGAAGTGTATGACTGAAGGTTGAATATTTCATACTGGTGATTGTTACTGTACTGCTAAATATTTTTATTCAAAATCAAATCTGCCAGTAGGCTTATATTACCTTGCCTGGCAAGCTATCTTCAAAACTTATAAGGCTATTATCTCTTTTATTTGACTTTTGTTGACCTCTTGACCAGAACAAAAGTTATTGTGCACGACAAGACCTATTCAAATGTATGTTCATTGTTACATTCCACTTGAAGTATTAGATCTTCCCATTTCCATTTGTGTCTGGATAATTGTGCCTGCTTAGGTAATTGCCAATTGATCCCTAGATTGTACTTGAAGAGGAACCCCATTGTAACCCTTTCACATCACATGGTGGAGTGTGCTTTGTGAATTTAATCGCTTCTATCTGGTTTGTTTCCTTTTTATTAACATTTTTTTGATCACGTGAAAGTTGAAGTTGGGCCAACCGTCGCTACCATGATGAATATGAGGTCAACTACAACCGATGATTACGATGGATTTTGTACACGTCCCTCTCTTGAAATGGCAAGTTACCCATTATGAATGTTTACTATGTAATTAGATTTGTTGTGGCTCGTAAGATATATATATGTGAGTTAATGATTCACCTTTTATAACCTTGACCTGAGGAGGAAGGTTTATTCTCCGCTAAAAGTTAAATTATTGTGGAAGCCGCAAAGTCCCAATTTGTTATCGAAATGTCGATTCTTTTTGCAGGGCGTTCATCGTTTTCGTTCTGGCTATTTTTTTTTCTTCACTCCGGGAGCTCAATTCTCGGAAACAACAACAGGTATGGAAAAACGGATTTCGGCACACTTTCTAACTCGTGGCTAACTGCGTACTGAATGTAAAACGAAAATTTTCTGAGCAACATGAAGCGACGTGGGCTCTAGTGGGATTTTGCTCGGGTTTCCTTTATTCTACTTCTTATAACAATGGACACATGATGGCAGTTGAAAAAAAAAATTGATTTTCGCAAATAAGTTCGATACTTTTTTTGTCGAAATTAATCAAAATATGCTATTTCGGTTGCTATTTGTCGGACAGATTTGAAACTTATATAGTGTATGGGGGAATAAAAAAACGCATTCAAAATTTTTGCATTACTTCCGGTTTCGAAGTTAGTACTTCCGGGGACGTCACTTCCAGTGGAATTGAGTTATGCCCAAACTAACATATGCGTGTCATTAATACAAACCTATTAAACTAAAAAAAAATACGTACCGGAAGTAATAATTAGGCCGCCATTTTGGTTTGCCTCATTTTGCGAAAATTCCTATTCAGAAGCCATTTTTTATCCGATTTGTGTAATTTTTGTGTCTAACGATACTATAAATGTTTGTCTACAATTCGTCGGAAGCAAAATTTTCGGTTTTGCCTTTTTTATACGAACGGATGTTTTTTTTCCAAAGTTTGAAGGCGTATAGCTCATGACTTTGACCTTTGATGACCTTCATATTAACTGTGATGATAATTTGTGACCTTGTCTATCTGATGACTTTTTGACCTTTGGGGTCAGACGACTCTTTCCCATTTTATAGGGGTCTAAATATGGACAATTTTGAGCCTTTGCAGTGCTCTATCTCGGTCCCTAATAGAAATATGGCAATAATTCTTTCGATTTTGTAATGTAGAGATTCTGAACTTTCCATAGATATATAACATGCATACCTTTCATGCAAATCCAAAACCCCATTCACTTAACATGTGGCTATTATTAGATAAATTGGCTAATAGATTAACCTAGCTGTCAACCCCAATAGAAATCAAAGTTTTAGTTGTTTAAAGATAACGTGTAACGTGGAATGTATGTGTATAATTAAATTCTAAATTTGGTGGAATTATCGAATTTGTGCAGTGCGCATTACTAACTTTCTTATCCTTTTCATCAAAATTGGTATGCATGTGTAAAGTCCAATTCTTAATTTGATAGAAATATTTAAAAAAATTATATGTATGTGTATATAATCCAATACTAAATTTGATGGAAATATGGAATTTTTGTTTTGCGCATGCGCATTACCAACTTTCTTATTTCTTATCCGAATTTCATCAAAATTGGTATGTATGTGTATATAATCCAATACTAAATTTGATGGAAATATTGAATTTTTGTTTTGCGCATGCGCATTACCAACTTTCATCAAACCTGGCATGTATGTGTATAACTTAATTCTAAATTTGATGGAAATATTGAATTTTTGTTGCGCGCATGCGCATTACCAAATTCCTTATTTCTTATCCGAATTTCATCAAAATTGGTATGCATATGTATAACCCAATTTTGAATTTGATGGAAATATTGAATTTTTGTTGTGCGCATGCGCATTGCCAACTTTCTTATTATCCAAATTTCACCAAACTTGGTATGTATGTGTATAATCCAATTCTAAATTTGATGGAAATATTGAATTTTTGTTGTGCGCATGCGCATGTTCAACTTCCTTATTTCTTATCCGAATTTAATCAAACTTGCTAGGTATGTGTATAATCCAATTATGAATTAAATGGAAATATCGAATTTTTGCTGTGCGCATGCACATTGCCAAATTTCTTATTCCGTCTCCGGATTTTATCAAACTTGGCCTTTGTTAATTGACAAACATTCTTTTATTCCTAGTCAATATACTTTAAACTCCAGGCACTTTTGGATATTTGCATTTAGAGATGCAGAAAAGTATTTACATCAATATAATTGCAATAGACCATCTTTGTATGCACCTGAATGTTGTAATACGCCCTGCATCAGTACTGTTATTAGAACAGTTCTAGTTTTTCTTCGTCCCGGGAGCTTAGTTCTCGGAAACGGCAACGGGAACGGCAAAACGGATTTCACCATGTTTTCTAACCTGTGGAGAATTGTGGAATGAAGGAAAATTTTCTGAGCAACATGATGCGACGTTAGTAACAAACGGAAAATCGCCTCTAAAGGGCATGTTTATCAACCGATTTTGATCGGGTTTCTTTCATTGTATTTCTTGTAACAAAGGGCAGTTAAATATTTTAGATTTACGAAAATTCTTTGCATACTTTTTTTTGCCGAAATTAATCGAAAAATACTATTTCGGTTGTTATTTGGCGGATTGACTTGAAACTTACATTGTGTAGACCGCCAGCAAAGTGGAATAAAAGCACACATCCAAAAAATGTTCATCACTTCCGGTTTCGATGTAAGTACTTCAGGTGGCATCACTTCCGGTGGAATTGATTTATGTCAGAAGTAACATATACATTATATTACCAGCCTTAATACAAACTTTTTAATCTAAAAAAAATCGTACCGTAACATGTTTGTCGCCATATTGGTTTGCCTCATTTTGCACAAATCGATTCCCAGAATCCATTTGTAATCCGATTTGCGTAACGTTTGTATCAAACGATCTGTTTAATGTTTGTCTACAAATGATAGGAAGCATAATTTTAATTTTCGGTTTTGCCTTTTTTGTACAACCGGATTGTTTTTTTCAAAGTTTGAAGGCGTATATCTCATGACCTTGACCATTTCATTTCATGGGGAAAGTGCGACCATACTGAAAGGTCCCCAAAATAAAGACCTAAATACCCTACATTTCATAAATTCTTACACCAAAAAAGACCTAAACACCCTACATTTCATAAATTCTTACACTAAAAACACCTAAACACTCTACATTTCATAAATTCTTACACCAAAAATACCTTCAATCAATTCGTATAAAAATACCCTTATATAAAATAACATCCGGTTTTAATAATGTAGAAGGGAGATAACACTTTTTTTGGAAAAAAATCAGACCACAATTTTCGACTCAATTTTTAACCCTTAAAAATGGGAAATAGAATACTAGATCCAATCTTTAAATTATACGATCCGATTCGTTATTCGTTTAACAAGAAAAAAGAGGATTATATTATCATCTCACCAATTGTTGGTAATAAATCCCAATTGAATGATGGTGGTAGAACTACCTTCGAAATAAATTCATTATCGAATTGGTTGCTTCTTTCCGATGCTTATTTCAGATGCGATTTCAAAAGGATGCAGTTTTAGCTAGAGTGAGAGTTGTTGCTCGAAACACAATAGAAAGAGTAGCACGAGCAGCTAATCATGGATTCGAAAAACGAGTACTTCAGTATAATAATGTTGTTGAGAATAATAGGTGGGGTAATTACGTAAATTGGAAATTATATCCTTTATTCGGTCTGTTGGAACACAGAAAGATTTCCATAGGGTTACCATATAAAATTCATCTACAAAGAGAAATCAACGATGATAAGATATTCTTTGGAGAGAATGCTTCAAATGCAAAATTAGAAATAACGAATCTCCAACTTTTCATACCCGTAATAACGCCATCAATTGAAGTAGAAACGAGAATATTCAACTCATTAACTAAAGATATTGAAATAGCTTTTCTTCATCGTAATACGGTAGGTAGCATGACTGGAGAATCCACCATATGGCCAATCACTAA
Source organism: Lottia gigantea (assembly GCF_000327385.1). NCBI lineage: Eukaryota > Metazoa > Mollusca > Gastropoda > Lottiidae > Lottia > Lottia gigantea. Next base: position 800,593 of record NW_008707106.1, on the reverse strand, counting down.
CACTATTAAACCAGCAAGATATTTAATGGTTGGTTTCAAGAACTTACCGGATTCTCAAACGAATAACAATAATATCTTTAGAGTAGCAACGAACCAAACTCAAGATCCTATAATCCATAAAGTTCAAGTAAGATTAAACAACGATAATTATCCTAACCAACCTTTAATAATTAATCCACAAAGGATTATAATGAATTGTATAGAAACTATAAAAAACATGTGTGAATTATTTGGAAATCCACCTCAGTTTGAATATGTAGATTTTGCACTTAATCATCCAATCTTCTGTTTTGATCTATCAGCTCACCAAGAAGATCTTTTCAAAACAGGAGTGAACATAAATATTCATATTTAAAAAACACAAGGAGATGTGACCGGTTACTGTTTATTATTGGAAGAAGCAAAACATTTAATAAAAATAGCAGATAGAAGAATGATAAGAATTTAGTAAAAAATACACCCTTAAAAATGAAAATATGAAATAATAGAAGCTATTGAAACAGCTTCACCAACTGTAATAACTTTCAATAGTAAAAAAATCAGCATAACTAAAAAACTTATTGATAAATACAAATATTGTAAAGTCAGAGACGATATAGATTTAGAAAGAATTGACGCGAACGCAAAAGAAGGTGGATTTTGGAATATTTTTAAAAAACATACACACTGGAGAAGTATTATTTTCAAAGTATAAAGGAGAAGGAATAAAATAAAATAATAAAAAATGGTCAAAAAATTTAATCATTCAGAAATATTTCCTAATAACCTAATGCTCATGTGTATATGCGGTAGTTTCGGTTCTGGGAAAACTCATCTCACTTTTAACATGTTGATAACACCAAACCTTTTAGATTTCGATTCACTATATATCTACACAACAACACCAGAGCAATCGTATTATCAATTCCTCAAAGCTTTAGAATATTTACCAAAGAAAGATGTTCAAGACATATTTCAATATTATGAAGAAAACGAAAAAGAAGTGGAAATAAAAGATATCATAGATAACTACATTGAAGCAAAGAATCCAACTGCGTAGCGCAAAGAAATCAAGATGTTCAACAAGAATTCTTCACGAAAGGAAGACATCACAACTGTCACTGCATATACCAATCCCAATCCTTTTCCGGGGTGGATTCTATGTTCATTAGAAAAAATGCAAATTGTTTTTTATTATTTGAATTAAACGATAAAGATTTATCTCAAATCATTCGGTCGATAAATCACAGAATGGACAGATGCATTTAAAAAGGTTTGTAAAGCTCAATGGTAAAACCCAGATGATCATGGATATGTATTGGTAAATACTAGAAAACCTGCGGGTGAAAGAGTTATGATCAACATTGTTAATTTTATTTTTTTAAAAATGAGTAGCGATTGGAATAATATTTTAAAAATAAATAGAGAATATATCAAAGCTAAGAATAAAATAAAGACCCAAGTTGAAAAAACAAATTACAACAACTTGGATTAACAGAAAATCTACAAACTCTATTTCAACCAATATTAAAATCTCAAGAGGATATTAAAAAGAAATTAGCTTAAGAACCCACACTTCATATAGAACGCACACCTCAAATAGAACCTCATCACCCCAAACCGATTGTATATGGTAGTATTATAATTAGGACCTTTGATGATATAAAACGTCTGTTTTCAAACCCTAGCCCAGATTTACCAAAGAGCATTTCACCAATCGTTGATGATGTTTAATGGTTTAAGAATACGATTTAAGCCAAATTCCCCCGAATTTATAACGGATACAAAAGATTTTATATACACATTAAGAGAATGATTAATAGATTTAATGAATGGCGGGGATGTTGGTATTGCCGATTATAAGGATTTAGTAGCATACTCAAAATTTCTACATGCGATAAGAAAGTCAGGGCCCGAAACAAAAAGATCGAAAGAAGTTAAACTATATATAAGAGTAATTGAACATGATGAAGAGGAGGTAAATGATTATGCATAAGATTATCCACCAATCACACGATACAGACGATTTCGAAATAATGGTATCTGGACAAGACATAGACGAATTCGAAGATATGGTATCTGGACAAGGTATAACGTTTTTAACCGACAACAACGAGGAACTACTTAATAGATTACGAGTAATATTAGCGGCAATGAAGGAAGGACATCGATCACACAGACAATTTAATGAAGTGAATTGTATACTAAAAAGACTCCTAGAGAAAGGTATTAAAAATGATTATAAAAGCGTGATTAAAAATGTCAAATAAAGAACAACTATTCGTTATCACCCAAATAAATCAGACATTAAATTGTCTCTAGATTATGAGTACGAACTCGATCGCAATCAAAAATATGAATTGGGATTAAAGTATTTCTCTGTTTACAATTCCATTAGAAATATCAACGAAAAAAATAACCAAATAAAAATATCAACAGATAATGGAGTTACATTCAAAACCATACGTTTACTACCAGGAAGCTACGAATACGTAGCCATTAACGAATACCTATCTGAATATGGAGGAAGTGTAAATGGTAAAAACAATGTTGAATTCGAAGGTAATTTAAATCTGAACAAAATGAAATTGATATTAATATTAAGAAATAATAGTCAAGTTGATTTCAACGTAGAAAATTCATTGAATGCGTTACTAGGATTTGATAAAGAAATATACACCCAATCCACTTTAGCACCACACAAAGCTAATATCGAGAATGATATCATTGTCATAAATATACATTGCAATTTGATAAACGGTGGATTTTTCAATAAATACAAACGTCAGATTATTTACAGTCTTCCAACATTCACTGTACCGATAGGATATAGAATTAAAGAGAAACCATTTCAAACGACGTATTTACCACTTAATTCCTTTATGATTAAAGATATAAATCTGGAAATCAAAGATGGTAAAAATAGGTTTATAGATTTTGGTAACGAGGAAATTGTTATTCAACTTCATTTAAAACAAAAAAATTAACACTCTTCATTCTCTTCTTGAATAGTGAGGTAATCGAAATCATCAAATTCATAGTTTTCATCCAAACTCAAGTCATCTTTATCACTATAAGGATACATGATTCCTTCATCGTCCGGTGCTTTTCTCTTAACGAGATTCAGATAACTTCTAAAAACTTTCTTTTGTTTATCATCATCCTTTGGAATAACTACTCATTGGTGAAACTTTTTCCCCATGGTTTCGTAAATTCATTCGTCACATCATGTTCACTAGCTAATCGAATATAATCTTCTACAGCTATCTTATCATTAGAGTAACCCTTAAACGTTTTCTTTTCTTTTAGAATACCGTCAGAAGCTAGAATAATATTGTATTTAACATTTGGCTCTAAATATAAACCAAATATGATTCCACCATCACCGTAATCATTCTTTCCTTTACAATAATCATTTTCGGACACCAACCCAGCTTCATTTAATTTATCCCAATTACTAAACGAAATGTATAAACTATCGGTATCCGTAAAGTATATTTCAGGCTTATAAAATCCATCTATCACGCGAATAAAATTATTCATTATTTTTTTACTGTGAGATAAAACGAATGATCCCAAATGACTAGGTGTTAGTCGTGTAGATTTAGGAGGTGTACAGTCAAATTCTTTTTCTTCGTCATTAATTTCTATAAACTATATATTGACTATCATTTACTTTTTCATAGTTTATAACGTGTGAATCGAAGTTGGCTTTTAAAGACATTTTATAGATTTCTCGATGTAGTTATATCCTTTTGAATAGATTTACCATACAATGAATTACCTGATAATTTCATGCAATTACTACCTACGATATTACCTTCTCGTTTATATTTATTTCTTAGATCTCTCAAAATCAAAATATAATCTCTATATGGTGGAGTTTTAAAATTTTCTTCGTATACTATACCATCTAATATTCTAATAATTCGTCCATCGGCTTTAACTATTTCTTGAATATCGACCGATGTTAAAACTTGTGAACAGAAACCATTTCTGAACCTGATTTTAGTGCCAGTTCCTTATTACCTTCTTTGTTCGTAAAAGTAATTTTATCTTTAGCTGGTATCGGTTGGAAGAACATGTTAGTAGGATATTCAAACCAGACTTTTAAAATAGCCGTTCTACGTCTGAATTTCTGCTTATTAAAGAGCTTAACAGATTCTTTATTTTCTTCCGGTAGAAACGGTCTACCACTTTCGCTGTCTAAATCCGACATTGCTGAAGCGTACAAACCGTTAGCATCAAAGGCCATTAGGTGAGTACATTTTATTTTTTTAAGTTCTGAATTAACTTCCGTTTTATCTTTTTTACTTTTACTATATTCTTTAAATAAATCAATTATATTATCACTTTCACTAAACTCCTTAATATATTACAAATTTCATCCATTTCATTCGTTTCAAATGATTTTCCGTTAGCAGAAACTCTTCCTCCTTTAATGGATTGTCTGATAAAATATCTTATAAAAGGGTGTGTATGTGAGTAAACTTTTTCTACGTTTTCTTTTTCGATGTGTTTCGGAACCATTCTAGTACTTTCATGCCATTCTTCTTCAACCATTTCTTTATTGTAATGATATAAATAATACCAACCCTTTAAAGATAAAGAAGGAGCCGTTAGATTATTGGAAATATTCTGAAATACAACTTCTTTCATAACTTTGTTATATTTTATCAAACAAGCTCCGAGACATAACGTATCTCTTTTAGCGTAAGGTTCCCATTCGTGTCTTAAAGATTCCCAATTATCTTCGGTGTATTTTGCAATATTAATATCGGTGATCTTTCTCAAATTCATCGGTAGATTAGATGAATTTCCCCATGCCGCCAAACTAGATTTTTCATGTTGATAGGAACATATGAAATTAATATTTTGCAAATAATTAGAGTTCCATTTTTTCTGTAAATATTCATCGGTGAATGAATTAGGTAAAGGTAGAGACAGAATCTCTCTAGCTGTTACTAGTGGACATTGCGATAGTTTTTTCGCATTTTTAAGCACGATCCAGTTATGAAAACCGCTACCGTTATGAGAAATTAATGTTATTCTTTTTTTATCTATTTTTCCTAAACGTTGCAACATTTGATCTTTACCCACAAATATTTCTACTATATTCATTAATTTATTATAAAATTCTTCTGGAACACTTTCAGTGGGATTTAAATCTGGAAAGTTATGTTTTATTCTGTCTAACATTTTTCTTAGTTTTTCTAAATTAATTAAAGTGCAAGAATAAGGAATGACTTTATTCGTTTCTTTTTCGCTATAGGTTTCGCAACCCCATGCGTATTAACAATCATCGTGAATTGTTGGTACAAAACATCCCTTTCTGTGTTTGAAACAATTGTAATTTATTTAAGAATTCCAGAATATTCACTCCGAAACTACCCCGATTGACTGCGATTTAGTTGTCAACAAACATGGCGGCCCCCATGATCCGCCATCTTTTTTCTCACTTTTTTTTTGACTACCCGTGGGGCATAAATTTTCTGAAATGATTTGATGTATATGTATGTGTTACCATTATAGAGAGCTTCGCTCTCATATTATTGAATTACGTTCATTCAGTTTTGGGTATCATGAGACTTGCTTCCCTTTAAGATGGATTAAACTGTGTTATACTGTAAGTTGAGCTTACGGAAGCAGATTAAAGGTATACCCCCACTTAATTTCCCAACTTTCTTGTTTTTTATCCAAATTTCACCAAACTTGGTATGTATTAGGTATAATCAAATTCAAAATTTGACGAAATTATCGAATTTGCGTAGTGCGCATGCGCATTACCAACTTTCTTATTTCTTATCCGAATTTCATCAAACTTGGTATGTATGTGTTTAACCCAATTCTAAATTTGATGGAAAGATTGAATTTATGTTGTGCGCATGGGCATTGCCAACTTTCTTATTTCTTATCCGATTTTCATTAAACTTGGTATGTATGTGTATAACCCAATTCTAAATTTGATGGAAATATTAATTTTTTTTGTTTTGCGCATGCGCATTACCAACTTTCTTATTTCTTGTCCGAATTTCATAAAAATTGGTATGTATGTGTATAATCCAATTCTAAATTTGATGGAAATATTGAATTTTTGTTTTGCGCATGCGCATTACGAACTTTCTTATTTTCTTGTCCGAATTTCATCAAACTTGCTATTTATCAATTGACAAACATTCTTTTATCCCTAGTCAATATACTTTAAACTCCAGGCACTTTTGGATATTTGCACTTAGAGATGCAGAAAAGTATTCACATCAATGTAAATGCAATAGACTATCTTCGTATGTACCTGAGTGTCGTAACACGCCCTGCATCAGCGCTGTTATTAGAACAGTTCTAGTTTTTTTTTCTTCACTCCTGGAGCTCAGTTCTCGGAAACAGCAACAGGTATGGAAATACGGATTTCGCCACACTTTCTAACTCGTGGCTAACTGCGTACTGAATGTAAAACGAAAATTTTCTGAGCAACATGAAGCAACGTTAGCAACAAACAGAAAGTGGGCTCTAGTGGGCGTATTTATCGACCGATTTTGCTCGGGTTTCAATTATTCTACTTCTTATAACAATGGACACATGATGGCAGTTGAAAAAATTTGATTTTCGCGAAAATTAGTTCGATACTTTTTTTGTCGAAATTAATCTAAATATGCTATTTCGGTTGCTATTTGTAGGTCAGATTTGAAACTTATATAGAGTATACAGCCAGAATGGGGGAATAAAAAAACTCATTCAAATATTTGCATCACTGCCGGTTTAGAAGTTAGTACTTCCGGTGACGTCACTTCCAGTGGAATTTAGTCATGCCCAAACTAAAATATGCATGATATTAGTGTTATTAATACAAACCTATTAAACTAAAAAAAATACGCACCGGAAGTAATAATTAGGCCACCATTTTGGTTTGCCTCATTTTGCGAAAATTCCTATTCAGAAGCCATTTTTTTCCGATTTGTGTAATTTTTGTGTCAAACGATACTATAAATGTTTGTCTACAATTCTTGGGAAGCAAAATTTTGATTTTCGGTTTTGCCTTTTTTATACGAACGGATGTTTTTTTTTCAAAGTTTTAAGGCGTATATCTCGGTCCATAATAGAGATATGGCAATAATTCTTTCGATTTTGTAATGTAGAGATTCTGAGCTTTCCATAGATATATTCAAAATTTGATTGGAATATTGAATTTTTGTTGTGTTCATGCGCATTACTAACTTTCTTATTTCTTGTCCGAATTTCATAAAACTTTGAATGTATGTGTATAGTCCAATTCTAAATTTGATGAAAATAATTAATATTTGTTGTGTGCATGCGCATTACCATCTTTCTTATTTCTTGTCCGAATTTCATCAAACTTGGCCTTTATTAATTGACAAACATTCTCTTATTCTTAGTAGAAAAGTATTTACATCAATGTAATTGCAACAGAACATCTTCGTATGTACCCGAATGTTGTAACACGCCCTGCATCAGTACTGTTATTAGAACAGTTTTAGTTGATGGGCGTTCTTCGAACTTTCAAAAAAAAGTATGAGTTTTTGCCGAGTACTCTGCACAAACGGTAATAGTTACAACAAGATTAGCAATGCATTGGATCTGCATAATCGGTGTTTTAACTAATGAATATAAATTGGAACAATTTTGCAAAACGGATAGTGGCACATTGCAAAATGTGCAAAAAGTATATAATTGACACTAGAAGGCGCAATTTTGGGGCGATTTTGCTCGGGTTTTCAGTTTTAGAATTTCGCACGAATATCCTATGTGATAGCAGTTAAAAAATTCGAATTTTGAAAATTCTTAGCACACATTTTTTAGCCGAATTTCGCAAAATTTGACCAAATTTTCTATTTTCTCGGCTATGCATCCGATTGATTTGAAGTTTCTGGTGCCAAAACAGATTATAACAGAAAACAAATTCAAAAATCAAAAATTTTGCATAACTTCCGGTTGGTGCGAAATCAAGATGCTAGCTTCCGGTTGACCCACTTCCGTTTTTTATGTGTTCACTGAAACTTATACTAATAAGTAGACAACGTTAAACAGAGGCATTTAATAGACACGAAAATTGATAGTATGACCGCCATTTTGATGTTTCTGAAGTTATTCACAATTTTATTCAGAGATTACGGCTTATCCGATTTTGATGATTTTGGTGTCAAATGAAAGAACACAAAAATTTAAGAAAGCTCTATGAAGCAGATTTTTGAATTTCGTTTTTGCTTTTTTACAATTTCCGGTTCAATTTTTTCGAAATTTGAAGGCTCATATCTCGTGACATTGACCTTTGACGATCTTCGTATTTACCATGATGATAATAGCTGACCGTGACCTTCTAATGACCTTTTGACCTTTGGGGTCAAACCACGCCTTTTGGTTTTATAGAGATCTAAACATGGCCAATTTTGCACTTTTGCAGTGCTGTATCTCAACCCCTAATTGTATTAGCATGCTACCACCTTCAGATTATTGTACTTATGTACTTATTTAATGGTTTCAAATAATATCGCACTTGATGATGTCAAAGCCATATTTAAAAACATGTTGCAATTTTCTTAAAACTTTGAAAGCTGCACCTTGGATGATGTTGATATTTACAGTAATAATTAATACTGACTACAGCTTTTAGATGAAGTTAATATTTTTCATGTCCGATATGTGATTCTGGTTTTATGGGTGTCACTAAAAGTTTAGTTTGCATTTTTAAAGCCTTCTAACAGGTGACTTAATAGAGATAAAGCAATATTATTTTCGGATTCATAATGCTGGAGGTACTTCGGTATAAAGCCTGTTTATGCTGCCATCTGTGCTAAGGTGGAATTTTTTATGTTTCGTAAAAATCGTTCAGAGTACCCACGCTCTTTCAGTTTTGAGAAAACAATCGTACAGGCTAAGTTAAAATCAGAAGATCTTGTGCAAATTCGGTGAAATCGTACAACTTGTGACTTAATTATACCAGAAAAGGTATGTTTTTGGTGAAAGGAGCTCTTGTGCAAGAGTTGATGAGTATCAGTTTCTTTGAAATACACTTAAATATCCAGTTTATTTGTTTCTGCTATGGAATCTCCCTTAAAGACAGTGGTGTCGAGAAAGTCTACGCTTTTGTCACTCACGTTTGCGGTTAGTTTGATGGAAGGATGGTGGTTGTTGAGAATTTCAAAGAATTCCCAAAACTGTTCAATAGAATAAGTCCAACCCATAAAAATGCCATTCAAGAAGCGACCGTAAAAAAGTGGATTAAATGGACAGAGGGGCAACACCTCACGTTCCCACTCTGCCATGAAAAGGTTTGCGTACGAAGGGGCGAATCGTTTGCCCATAGTTTTCCCTGAAGTTTGTAAATATATTTTACCATTAAATGTGAAATCGTTTCGACTAACACAAATCTCTAAAAGCTTCAGAATTGCATCGTTGGGTCTGTTTGGGTCTGGGTTTCTATTAAAAGTTTTACGAACTGCCGTTAAACCAGTAGTGTTATCGATATTGGTATACATAGAAGAAACGTCGATAGAAATTAAAATAGCATTAGAGGGAACTCGAAAATTTTATTTCATTGACAAAATCGGTTGTGTCTTTCAGGTAGGCTAGAGGTAGTAAGAAATGATCAATGTATTCTGACACTGCATACGACTCACTACCACAGTCAGATATAATCGGGTGGCCTATAGGGATTTTATTGGAAATAAACCACTCCTTGGTTGGGTTCTTATGGATTTTAGTCAAAGTGTACAAATGTCTCTCACAATCAGGTTTGGCAGACAGATAGTCATATAGTTTCTGTTTGAGATAACTAGTTTTGACTAAATCGGCAAGAATATTGTTAATCATATTAGCTGTGAGAGCGAATAGTATAAAGTTGATTATTTAGTTAAAGTTTAAGAAATATGTTTTTATTGTTTACAACGAGCGCCTGTGGTTTGAAGGAACAAGTGCCTTTGGTGCCTACTTGGTCCAGATTATATTAGTCACTTTAGTTTAGTGTCATTCCTATTTGTCACAATTATCCAGTTTTTAAAGCAACATGGCGTGTTGAAGTAAGCTAAAAGTTTCACTGTGGATTTGTGCAGATAACAGGCATAGTAAATCGGTAAACTTGATATTTTATATGTAATTTTGTGTATAAGATGCTTCTTTTAATGTTTATCATTGTAAAGTTTGATGTCATTGCATATTAATGTATATTTTCATCAAAAGTCATGTCTGATATAATTTTCCCTTTCCCGCTACTCAGTTAGTCACGTGACCTGCTGGTACATTGCATAAGTTGATAAGTCTATAGTAATAGATATTTTATAAGTGAATTTGTAATAAGGTTTATTATATTTTGTAGTCAATCTGTGAACAACAACAACTTTATTCTAAGAAGTTAGACGTTAGTAAAGTTATAAAGAGTATAGAATTTGTTTTCACTGAATTGTTGAACGTCTGATTACCTTCTGCACCCACATAAGCAGTTTCTTTGAAAATTGGTTTCGGTAAAATGGCATATTGATTCTCTGCTTCTGAAACGTAATCCTCCCTATTCAGAATGACACAACATGAACCTTTGTCACTCTTTTTAATAACAATGCTATCGTCATTCTTAAGTAAGTTTAATGCTTCACGTTCCCCTCGTGAGAGATTAGGCTTTTCATGTGTTATGGAAAGGTTCTCTGTTTGGCTATTCTTCTCTCAAATGCTTTCAATATTTCAGGATCGATGGTGGCCTGAGGTAGTGTCCACGTGGATTTAGGAATAAACATTGTTCTAGCACCACATGGGTGGTGGTTTCGAAAAAAATATGTGCAGCTAAGATTTCGTTGAAATCGTTCAATGGATGGTCGGATATAATTTAAGTTGGCTATCTGCGGTGTCGGAATAAACTTAAGTCCATGGTCTAAGATTGAATGTTGAAGGAGTGTGAGAACTTTGCGACTCGAGTTAACTACAGTTTGGCCTCTCAGTATTTTTAGGGTTTGGGTAGCGGATATAATGGTTGTCGACGGGGTGATTGGTACTGGTTTGGTAGTTGTTAGAAATCATTACATTACTTTGTTACTTTCAGTTGAGGAAGACAAAACAAGTGGGTGTTTTACCAGTTGGTCTAGCCGGTGGTAAAAATCCGGGTGAGAAGCCAATAGTTAAAAATGGAAAGGTAAATTAAAACACTTCTACTATTTGCCATTAGTAAAAAGGGGACAATAATGTGTATACAACAGTAAGACATCAATCTACTCCTTGAAATTCGAATAAAACCCCTTTTGATAATGAGTGACTGTATCCTTCAGACATTAATGCAACCCTTGATTAAAAGAAGTTTTTCCTAAGATGATGTTAGATCATAAAGATAAATGTAGACAGGGAATGAAAATGACAATATGTAAAGATAGTCGTGTAACTAAAATGCAGTTGCCAATCACTTACTAAATATAGTTTTAGAATACTAGGGTTGAAATTCTTACAGATTTGTCCGACATGCTGTGAAAATAAAGCTAAATACTATTTTTGAAAAACAACTTTGATCGCTATTGCTGACATGTATTTTGAGTAAATGAAGGACTGTGACTCCGTAAATTTTTTTAGAATCATATCCAACTTGTTTGATATCTTATAGATCTTAACCTATACACCAAATTTGATAAACATCTGACAATTTCTGTGGTTTCTATCATGTTTACAAACACTTTGAACTTATATACAGAATTTCAAGGGTTGAGAGTCTGTCAATATTTGTCGAATCGTACCCAAATTCGAATTTATTCACAAAGGCCGCGCAAACGTTCGTGGGTCCGCTAAGCCCAAGCAAACCAGACGCTATTCGGACACGCTAATTAGAAAGACAGCAATTCAGAACGCTAATCGGAATATTTAGCTAGTTTCAAATAGCGCCCGCAAAGGCCACATAATCACTATATAAAAAAGGTCTTGTTTGCTGCAGAGGAAGATGATCAAGCCGGGAAATTCGCCGAAATAAAATATTCAGGGACAGAATAAACCCCTTAGATGTATATGATGACAAGGACTTGTTGAAAGGTATCGTATGCCGCGCCCGTTAATTTAAAAGTCATCGACTTGAAAACAGCCATATATGCTGCACTGCAGGTACTTAGTGCTCTGCGTAATTATGCCAGTAGAAATTGTCAATACGTCAGTGGAGATCTTTGTGGGATAAGCCAAGCATCCGTTTGTCAATCGGGTTTCAGCAGTCGCCGAATTCCCAAAGTCATTGGGGTTTAGTGGCTATAAAAGCGCCGCATTTGAACGAAGATGCCTGTTTGTCGCAAAGGTTTTCATACGATCAACGTGCAATGATGTCTTTCAATGTTATCAAGGAGTACAGAAACTTATAGCTCTGTAAAATGTGCCTTCATTTTCGTTATGGTTGCGACTGAAGCCCCCGTCGTGCTACTGGTAATGTTGTATGTGTTCGTGTTGAGTAATTGTCAATTACGTCAGTTTGCGTGGTCGCTAATACTAACAACAGCGTTGGCTATGCGTAAAGTTTAGGGGCGACCGGCAAATAACACGTAAACGCAATGTTAACTCCACGCAACGCCAAACTAAGCGTTGCTTAAGTGTGTTAAGTGTGGTTCCGGTTCATTAAGGCGTCTTAACATTTACCCTAATAGAGATAGCGTAATTAATGCTGAGAACCTAAGTCTCCCAGTAATACGCATCATGAATATTTCGAAACTACATTCAGTATAGATAGAATTACTGAGTTTGACATGTCGGTTTAATCTATCTTATCCCAAATTTCTATCAGAAATGCTCTATATCAAGTTTGCGCATATAAGAACGATCTAAGATGGATTAAAAGATTTCATGCTGTAAATTGAACTTACTGAAACACCCTATAACAACGCCTACTTTCTTATTTCTTATCCGGATTTCACCAAACTTGGTATGCATGTGTATAATCCAATGGCCTACACTAAAAAACAATATGCCGCATGGGGCGCTGATACGCAACTCGGTCTTTAATAAACCTGAAATAGAACTGTGCTGTATCTGTAGACGCTTAGTGGCGGAATCTGTCAAGTTTCGATAGTTATTTCTGTTTCTGCAATGCCGACTGAATGTTGTGTTCCGCTTTGTAAATGTAGAGGGGGCATCTATTTCCTAAGAAAACTTCTGGTCGGTACAAGCTATGGAAAACTGCAATGCGAAGAGGCGAGAAAGACTGATCACCATCTAAGCATGCAGTGTTTTGCAAAGCTCACTTTGACGATGGCGACTACATGGGACAAACATGTTCAGGTAAATAATATTTGATATCCTTATCTTATAATAGGCCTTTTTATGAAATAGCTCTTTATAGAAGATTCAAATAAGTATAGCCTTATTTTGCTTTTGCTTTTATAAAAACAAATAATTTGAAAAAACTATTTTTACAGAGGACAATTTTTAGCCAAAATTGGCTAAATAAGTGTCTTTTTGGGGTTGAAATTTCCTTAGAGTTAAATTTGTATTAAATGTAAACTTACAAAAATTATATTTTTATCAACACTAAGGCTAAGGCATTCTATAACCAACAGTACTATTGTGAAAATATTCAAATTCTCAAGAAAATAATAGGCCTAGCAAAATAGAACTTCCATAGACAATTTTAAAATATTTTTGTGTTGATCTGTAGCCTATTCCTGAAGGTTCAAAACAAAAACATTTAAGATGTGAAATATAATTGGGACTGAACAAACATTCTATGAATAACATTGTATTTTTAGGAACTGAAAGATTGCAGGCTAGACTTAAAGCTACAGCCATTCCACACATTTTTCTCTGGCAGCAAAGTCTGACGGATACAGAGAAAGATGTAAGAGAAGACTATTAGACATGGAGGAAGAGGCTAGAAATTTAGATGCGCAGATTACAAATGATTTAAATGTTGTTGGTGAAGAAATAATCAATGACACATTGAAAGGTAATATTAAAGAGCCACAATAGGAAAATATATATTTTTTTTATTACGAATATGTAATCAAAATATCGTTAGAAGTCGTATGCAAAAAACCCGATGAAAAACAATTAAGAAATAAAGCCACAGTAAAGGTCCAAAGTTCATTATCGCACCTGTTGCCGAAGATTTACGATTCTAATTACCGAACACTTCCGAATGATACTGAAAACAATGCATGACGTCATATTAGGAACATTTATCAACTGTCAAACAATGGCGTCAATGACACACGAGGAAAAAGCATCCGAAGCACGGCCTATCGAATCCAGTGAAGACGAAGACGAACCAGAAAATGATTTGTCATGTGGGCCATCATCTTTTGGTGATGAAGATGAAAGAAAAAACCTTACAGAAAATCTAGATTTAGATGAAATCGAGGAGGTCGTTGCTGCTGTGGCTGGAATAAATCCATACCAGTTCGAACCATACGCTTCGGACTCCGAGACCACTGAGAATGAGGAGGGAGAAAATCCAGAAGAAAATAGACTTCAAGACAATTCTTGGTAAATTTAATTTAATTTGCGAGCTTCCATTTATCCTTTTAAAGTTCCGAATTTGGCTTTTCTCTTTCATCAATATGACAGACACTATTTTCGGGGTGCGTCTTTTCACTACCGATGGCCATCGACTAAGTTTTGTAACACGGACATAACTTTCATAAGACGACCCTTGGATATAAAAATTGATGTTGACATTTCCTGCATAACACAACATCCAGGATTCTCAACAGTCTGCCTTGATGTTCATGTTTTGAGTGTTGCATACTTCCAGTGCAGACAGGAAGATTCTAACGCCAGTAGGTAATTTTCTGCCACCACTAGTTATTTTGGGTTCTACCCAGGAACTAACTAGATACCTGTTACTCAAGTAGAGCGGATTCAGCGTTTTACTTCGAAGAGAGTGGGCAAGTAACCAGCTAAAAAGTGGTTCTGCCTTATCCTTTAATTTCCCTATTGAGACCCTTATCCCAATTTTTTAGTGTCTATTGCTACAAATTTCGTTTGCGAGTTTAAGGCTTTGCTTTTAATTACAACAGTATTCATTGACAAAAAAAGTATACCACATATACAATAACATCAAAACTGTATCGTAAGATTTACAAGATATTACTACCTTGGGTAGGACTCGGACTACTAACCGATATCTATGCAGAGATATCAGCAGCCAAGCATTACCAGTCAACACACCAATTACAGAATCATTTGAGACTATAATAATTTCGATAACAACTTAACGAATGGTCAAAAATGACAATTATTAAAAAATCATATAAATTACAAAATGACAAACAAAATATTTAGAATATCAAAAATGGCATTTTGTTAATATTGACAATATTATAGAATTATTAAAAGAATTTACAGTTATTTAAATTGGCTTCAATATATAATTTTCTTAATTGCTTTATAATTTTTAGTTTAAGTTATCTCCCTTGTCAACATTGTCTTGACGTATAAACTTTTTTAAAACATGATAAAAATTGCAAAGCTTTCGTAACATTTGATATGAGACACACATATTGTTTTGTAAATATAAATCCGACAGTAATAAGAATAAGGAATACACTTACGATAAAATAAAGCCAAAATCTTTCAGTTACAGAGGAAACAGGTATAGCTTATTTTATTTCCACATTTCTTTTGATGTTTTATAATAGTTTCTGAATCAAATTTTTTTCCACACCATCTACAATACTCTGTAATACTGTTTTCCATAACCTGTAAAGATAAAGATGAATGAGTTTTAATTGTATAATTATTACAAAACATATTCACTCAAATGGCCACGAGGTTTTGATTCTCTGCCAGATTTAGTGATATACATATGATCATTATAATAAAAAAGCTCATCAGTATCTTCTTCGATAACTTCTTCTGTATCTTCTTCTGTAATTAAAGACTGTTTTTTCAATCTGTCGGTATGTACAATTTTTGTGGTGCTGCCCATGTCTACCTGGACAGTTATATCCGAAATTTTCTATATAATCTTGTATGGCCCCTTCCAACTTTTGAAATTTCTTCGGTATATCCGGATTGACTAGGGGTGTACAACCATACAAGATCATTTACTTGGAATGAGCGGTTTTTTAGACCGAATATCATATTGTCTTTTCTGTCTAACTGCAGCTTGTTTCAGATTTACTCGAACATGATCGTATACATCTGTAAACTTTTCTCTTATGTTAGCGGCATAAGATGTTAAAGTTTCTTTAGCTTCTGGTGGTAATCCAAACATTAACTCTAACGGTGTTATTACTTCCCTTCCAAACATAAGATAGTTCGGTGACATCTTACTGCTTTCTTACTGGGTACTTCTGTTCGCCGACATTACATATAGTAAATAGTCGTCCCAGTTATCTTGTTTAGTGCGGATAAAAGCTGATAACATGTTTTGAACAGTACGGTTGAATCGTTCAACAAGTCCGTCCGACAGTGGATGATATGCTGTTGTTCGGGTTTTCTCTATTCCAAGAAGATGACATATTTCTGTAAATATTCGACTTTCAAACTGTCTTCCTTGGTCACTGTGGAGTTGATATGGTATACCTACTCTCAGAAAAACCTCTGGAACAAGAATTTTAACAATAGTTCTTGTTTCCATATTAGGCATTGGAAATGCTTCGGTCCATTTTGTATAATAGTCGTAGAAAACAAGAATGTAGCAGTTACCTGACGATGTTGGGGGTCAATTTGCCCCATTATGTCAATCGCCATGCGCTCTAAAGGAGCACCAGTTCCAAAAGAACTGAGATTCGCCCTCTGTTTACTGCCTTTTCTGCGACAGCAGATTAAACACTTAGCAACATAATCACGAACATCGGCATTCTTTCCTGGCCAATAATATCTGTCTCTAAGTCGGGATAATGTTTTTCTTACACCAAGATGTCCGCCAGTTGGAGCATCGTGTGCCAACCTTAAAGTTTCTTTAATAGCATCCTTCGGTAAGATTATCTGTGTCACTTTCTTATGTGATGTAACAGGTATCTCCCTACATAGAAGTCCATCCTTTACTACAATTAGATCCCATTGTGACCATAACTTCTATAGACTTTGAGATTCACAAGATACTTCTTAATAATAAGGTTTTCTTTGAGAATCTTTCCATTTCTTAAGTTTAGACAAGTCTCTATCTTCTTGTTGTAAAGTTAATAAACTACTTATATCAGGTGTTAAAACATTGATACTAGCTGTAGATGTCATGGGTGTTTCTATGACTGTCTGATCTTCCCTGTTTTGATTTCTCTCGCATTGAACACATGGTTTGCGAGATAATCCATCAGCATTTCTATGAACAAGCCCAGGTCGATGTTTTATTTCGAATCTGTATTCAGCCACACTTTCCAACCATCTCACTACTTGGCCTTCTGGATTACGAAAATTCATAAGCCAGGTCAATGCACCATGGTCTGTTCTAATCAAAAATGATATACCAAATAAATACGGCCGAAAGTGTTTGATCATTTTTACAACGGCTAACAGTTCTTTTCCGGTTACACAGTATTGTTTTTCAGCTTTGGATAAACTTTTGCTTGCGTAGGCAACCACCCTCTCTGTCCAACTATATTTTTTGAAAGGACTCCACCAATTCCATATGCACTAGCATCAGTATCCAGAATAAATGGTTTTGTAGGGTCTGGATATGCTAGTATTGCGGCTGTAGTTAATCTTGTTTTCAAGGTTTGAAAAGCATCATTGTGTTCTTCATCCCATCGAAAAAGTTTATTTTCTGTGTAAGTTTGTGCAATGGTGCAGCAATTTTTGAAAATTGATTAACGAAGCGTCTGTAATAGGAACACATCCCCAAAAAACTTCTTAGTTCATGAATATCTTTTGGAGGAGGACATTTCTTGACTGCTGATATCTTTGACGGGTCTGTTGAAATACCATCTTTTGACACTACATGATCTAGGTAGTTAACTTCCTTTTGAAACAGGTTACATTTCTTCGCCTTGATTTTCAATCCGACAGTTTTCAACCTATTAAAATCTTGTGTCAGATGTATGAAATGTTCGTCAAATGAACGAGAAAATATGATTATATCGTCAAGATATATTAAGCAGATATCAAATTGTAAACCTGATAAGACTTTTTCCATCAACCTTTCAAAAGTCGATGGCGCATTGCATAGTCCAAACGGCATTACTTTAAATTGATAAAGTCCTTGAAAAGTTGTAAATGCTGTTTTGGGTTTATCTTCCTCATCCATAGTAACTTGCCAATATCCCGAAGATAAATCTAAAGTGGAGAACCATTCTACACCATTTAATGAATGCAGTGTTTCATCGATTCTTGTTAATGGATAAGCATCTTTCTCGGTTTCTGTATATAACTTTCTGTAGTCTACACAAAATCTGGTAGTACCATCTTTCTTATTAACAAGAACTATAGGACTAGCCCAAGGACTTGCCGATTCTTCTGTAACATCCTGTTCAAGCATTTTCTTTAAAGCTTCCTCCACTTCTACTTTCTGGTGAAGAGGAATTCGTCTGGCTCTCTGCTTGATAGGACTAGCAGTACCAGTTTTTATCTTGTGAGTGACATCTTTGGTCTTGCCAAGATCTAAATCACTCTTTGCAAATATATTTTGAAACTGACTTAAAAAGTTTTTAAGTTTAAGCTTTTGGAGTTTTAAGGTGATTGGGAAAATCATCAAACTTTTTACTCGAAAGCTGTTGCTTATTAGGCACATCAACTTTAATCCAATTGTCCAATGGTTGTTTACTTAAAAATTGTAACTGGGTTTGTAGAAACATTCATGATCCTAACCGGCACTGACAACACCTTTTCTTTTGGATGTTTTTCTATCATGACGGTTTGTCCGTTCAAATCGTTCTTAACCGACTCATGGATTCTACCAGGTACTATCATTTCATGACCAGCAGGAATCATTATACTCTTAGCAGCTATTTTTCTTTTCACTGATGAACCACCTACAAATTGAAGGCTTAATGTCTTTTCGGATAACTCCATTTCTCTGTTTTTAAGGTCAATCTTACAACCATGTTTCTCAAGAAAATCTAATCCAAATATACAATGAGATCCTATATCGGCAACGACGACTGGCTGTTTATAAACCATATCACCAAAAACAAATGTAAGTTCTGTGGCTCCCTTTGTCATATTTTTTCCATCAGCAAGGCTTATGTCGTAACAAACCTTTTTCAAACAGGGTTGTTTGCTTATCTGTTCAAATACAGCTGTTGACACAAGGGTCGTGGTAGCTCCTGTATCTACCAATCAATATGTCTGTACGTTCTCTATTTGAGCTAGCATGTGTAGACCTGCTTCACATAGAGCTCTTAAGAACTTATTAATTCTTCTTTTTTTCTTGTTACTTTTATTTCTCATTGTATGTGCTTTATCGTTGGATTTCTTCTTTGTATTGTCTTTCTTGAACCAACAATTCGTACTAGAGTGTCTCTTCTTCTTGCAATTTTCACAGATAATATCTGTTCGTTTCTTCTGTTTTTCGAGAATGTCTATTTTAGTCTGTAAGGATTTCATTCCTTCAGTTAATTGCGTTATCTGGGTCATAATTTGATCAGCTAGACTTTTGTCAATTGCACCATCACTTTCTGGTTTTGGTTCTGTTACAGACCGAGAATATTTCTGTTTTGGACGCTTCGATTCATTAGAAACTCTGAAGGATTCTGATTCTACTGCTATATGAACAGCTTCTTCTATATTAGAAGGTCTTGTCTGTTGGATTTTCCAGACCATGTCCATATCATCTTGTAGTGAATCTAGGAATGCGTCATTTGCCAAAACATCTTGTAAATTCTATTCGGCTGTAGGGTATGCCAAAACACCCATTCTTGTAATTGATTGTCTTAACTCAGTCAATTTTTTGTGTTATGTTATGTTTTCTTCTTTGGTTTTTTAGTTCACTTTTGTGAAGTTCTGTTTGATTACGAGGTTGAAATCGTCTTTCCAACGCAACCATTAATGATTCATAATCATAGCGATGTTCAGGTGCGAGTGAACTAAGAACTTGTTGGGCAAAACCCATTAAACATTAAGGCTAAATGGAGGCCTTGTTCTACCTTTGTCCATTTATTAATTCTTATACAGGTTTGAAAATGAGCTTTGTAATCCATTAACGGCGTAGTGCCATCATATTTACTTGCTGCAAGTATAGGTTTTCTATACTGCTGCTGTCTACCATACACATTATGATGTGCATCTTCCCTTTGGTTCCAAACTGGATCCATGGGATCAGGAGTAAACTCCAATCTGTGTGACAGTGGATCTCCTGTTTCTTTAGGTCTGGTATCTGTCTGTTTTGTTTCTGATAGTGATAGGGTAAATTCAGGACTTTCATGTTGACTGATTTGTTCCCTTTGCACACTATCGAAAAGAACATCTGACAATGTACGGCGACTTCCAGAACCTCTTTTATTAGACACTTCGCTAGAAGTAGAATCTGTTTTATCCATTCTTACAATTGAAGGATTTTAATCATTAAAATGGGTAATTTCGACAGATATCCCACCTCTGCCACCAAAAATCTGTAACGCTTTACCAATGCTCTTGGCTTGGTTCTGACGCCAGTAGGTAATTTTCTGCCACCACTAGTTATTTTGGGTTCTGCCCAGGAACTAACTAAATACCTGTTACTCAAGTAGAGCGGATTCAGCGTTTTACTTCGAAGTGAGTGGGCAAGTAACCAGCTAAAAAGTGGTTCTGCCTTATCCTTCAATTTCCCTATTGACACCCTTATCCCATTTTTTGAGTGCTTATTGCTACAAATATCGTTTGCGAGTTTAAGGCTTTGCTTTTAATTACAACAGTATTCATTAACCAAAAGTATACCACATATACAATAACATCAAACTGTATCGTAAGATTTACAAGACATTACTACCTTGGGTCAGACGACTCGGACTACTAACCGATATCTATGCAGAGATACCAGCAGCCAAGCATTACCAGTCAACACACCAATTACAGAATCATTTGAGACTATAATAATTTCAATAACAACTTAACGA
This sequence comes from Lottia gigantea, assembly GCF_000327385.1. Classification (NCBI taxonomy): domain Eukaryota; kingdom Metazoa; phylum Mollusca; class Gastropoda; family Lottiidae; genus Lottia; species Lottia gigantea. Next base: position 779,687 of record NW_008707106.1, on the reverse strand, counting down.
ATGGTCAAAAATGACAATTATTAAAAATACATATAAATTACAAAATGACAAACAAAATATTTAGAATATCAAAAATGGCATTTTGTTAATATTGACAATATTATAGAATTATTAAAATAATTTACAGTTATTTAAATTGGCTTCAATATATAATTTTCTTAATTGCTTTATAATTTTTAGTTTAAGTTATCTCCCTTGTCAACGTTGGCTTGACGTATAAACTTTTTAAAACATGATAAAATTGCAAAGCTTTCGTAACATTTGATATGAGCCACACATATTGTTTTGTAAATATAAATCCGACATTAATAAGAATAAGGAATACACTTACGATAAAATAAAGCCAAAATCTTTCCTGAGAATTAGAGGTACTATAGTAAACACAAGCTAGTCTTGTACTTTAAGACTTAAATGTATAACTCTCAAAAATAAACAGACAACAAATAATCATTTCCTAGATTCGCGACCATACCAAAACAAAATAAATTCCATGCATCCATTCTAAATTTAAAGTTCGGAATTGTACAATTTATTTCTCTATCAGGTTACAAAGACATTTTTGCCAACCATGATTTTAATATAACAGACTAAATATCAAGGATATGTAAGCAATCTCTAAAGCAAACGCTGTAAATAACGGACATAATTTTTATCATTGGACATGTGGTTTCTCAACAGTAAGCTAAGCTTTTGACCTTGTACTTAGAAATCATCATGTTTCTCAAGATATACAAGAGTTGGCACAATATTTATCATAGGACATAAGTAGATTGTAATTTAAATTTAAGTCCTTTATATTTTATTTGTAATATTTGTTCAAAAATCAAATGTTAGATGGTGCTGGCAATTCCTCGGGAAAGAGGTACGTGTAGTCATTCCTTCATGTGCAGTATTACGAATTAGGAGCACATTTCCTGGCCAGAATTACACTGGTTTCCATCAGGCAGACAGTGACTAGTTACCGTACTGCAGTGTTTAAGCGGCTCATCAGATTTTGAACGACTATCACTCCTCATATTCACTACAAAGAGTTTAACACCATGCTCATTCATATGTGATACCTCTCCAAGACCCATCACTGTGGTCATCGCTGTTTGTACATAGTCTACAAGAGTAAAAAGTTTAATCTTTAAAAAACATTTTAACTTCGAAATATATGATTTTACATTAAAGGGATTGTAAAGAGGTTTTCTAAATTTTGTAAGTGTATCGGGCCACTGATAGCATGATTTTGCGCCATTCCAATTTCCATTCCAACGTCTGTATTTCTTGCAATTCCACTATGGCGTCACTGACAGTGATCTACCGGAAGCTTCTATTGATATCTATGCAGATCACTATGAGTGATCAGTGTCCCCGATTCACATACAAAGTTTAAACAACCTCTTTACAATCCCTTTAATCATAATATCTTTGGGGTGTAAAACCTACTCGTCTAACACCTTGTTGGTGTATGTAATACATGAAGAATCCAGACATTAATGACCAACACTTGACTTGCTTGGCTTTTAAAGATCAGTACTACTTGGATCACTTACCATATGTGCAGTCTACCAAAATTCTTCGGACAGAATAATCCCCCTTCTTAAACTTTGGGTAGACTATCTTGTACCGTGCTCTGCCATCCTTTGTTACAGCTTGTTTCCTTTGGCTGTTCTCATTAAAGTGTAGAGCTGCCAGCCACAACCTGTTTAAATTTTAAATAAAACTGATGTAGTTCAGTTGTTTCATACAGAAATTCATTGAAAAAAATATGAGAACAAAAAGCAAATCTTTACAACTAATTTCAAACAATGGGTAGACACGCAGTCTCAAGTTCATTTCATATTCTGATCTTTAATACATGGACTTTTTATGGTATACCATTGTCCATCTGTTTCAGTTTATCGTTAACACTTTTTACTCTAAAATCAAATAAAATTTTATCAAATTTATTTAAATTTGTGCATATCATGCTGCGCACTGTGGAAGCATTCCATGGTAAGAAAAGCCAATCATTTTGGGTGCAAAGTGGTTTATTACAGAATGGTACCATTCCAAGGCTGATGTCTGTTTGCCTGGTGACAGCGTGACAACATTCTTTTTCATTTGACAGTGACACACAATTCCCTGCAGCTTTGCATACACCTTTGTTCCTGAAATAAAATTGAACATTGACAGAGATGTTACACATTACAGGGACATATGTTTTATAACCAATTTTGGGATGTACAGATGAACAGACGGACTAGGGCAAAACTTCCACTACGACAGGGGGCATAAAAACAGCTGAGAATAGCCACATATTGCATATACAAATGTACCTGAAATGTTTCAAACAAACATAAGCCAAGGCTCTGTGTTCAAGGCCCTTATTAAGATATACTTTTCTTTTATAATTTTACAAATTGTTAATAAGATTTATCAGTACCTGGTTTAAGCCATTTTTTGTGCCTTTCTCTGCCCTCTAAAGGCCCATGCTGACATGCTGGAAATTCATCACCATGTCGATCATGTACATTTATGATGTGGTTCAGAATAGAATACCACTTAGCAACAATAACATCCTGGTCCTGTCCTGTGGAAGAGGCAACAGAACAGTAAAGGTGGTTGACAATACTTTTAATCCATGGCTGAGGGTCATTGCAGTCTTTTTCTATTGAAAGTTTAGCCAACTTTTTCTTTAAACCTGAAAAATAGCCATTTCATTATATATTTTACCTAACAAAATGTGTTCATAAAACATTCATGCCACAGTAAAAAAAACCCTGCTAATATTGCCAATAATAGTAAAGTACTTTTAAAAAACTTCATTTAACAGCATTTTAAGAAACTAACCTTTGGCAACATGCCATACATCCAAGTGGTGTGTTGTTTCCCGTATCCACTTTGCTATCATTTTGTGTCCATCTCTTATGATTTTCTTAATTGGGATATCATGGTGACAGAAAAACTTGACACTCCGCACTAATCCACTAATAATAATTTGGTTTGCTTGCACTCTCTCCATCAGTCTGTCCATCTGCCTAATCAGTTTTCAACACTTTTTTCATAATGCTTAAAGATATTAATTTGATTTTCAGTATGAATTTTTTTAGGACTAATTTCAAAGCAAACAAATGTAAATATATACCTGAACTAATTGAATATCTGCAACAGTTCTCTCATCTAAATCAATCATATTGTAACTTCCATACTTTGCGCAATGTCCAGGGGTGTCACATCTTCCACCACCGCCAAGTACAACACCTCTACCACTTTGAATAATATCTCGAACATAATTTTGTTGGTAATTAAACCAAACATGCCCTAATGCTGGAAAAATAAAGTACTTCTGGTGGTTCATGTAGGTACTCATACTGATACAAGAAATGTTCATGAAGTTGTACATCCTCAATACTTCACTTGGAATTGATCCAAAGAGGAGAATGGCAGAAGACATGCTTAAATTTCCAGCTGGCTTTCCTCCGACAAAAGGCTGGCTAAACCATTTGAAAGAAAATTTACAGGCAAGACATACATAAGATATCTTTACTAGAGAACCATTCACATAATTTAAAAGTTAAGGCGAAGTTTGACTATAATTTTATTATAGTAAGGTTTAGGTAGAGATCAAATGAGATATGCGCATGCGCCAATCCATCTTGAACTATCTGTTTGTTTGCCCCCTAAGGGCAGGGACATGTAAAATAAAAACTTCATCCATGAATTACATTTATCATCCCCATGAACTGGTGGGTATTTGATCTCTGCCTAAACCTCACTATAATAGAACTATAGTCAAACTTCGCTTAACTTTTAAATTTTAAATCTCGTTTCGGTTTATCTGTAGAGATCCAATGAGACTTTAAAGTGGCAATCAAACAGATTACATAAGTACATAATAAGCTTTAATAGTATATCAACTATTCCACCTACAATTATGATAACACACTGTTACAATAGTTACTTTGATGTACAATAGGTCTATCATAAAACTAAGCAAATGTGGACACTTTTGACTAACCAGCATTATTTAGGATATGTTCAATAGGAACATCCGCCAATTTAGCCTTAGAAACTTAGGCAGATCGCACACTGTGTGTTTTATAAATAGACACATCAAATTAATCCACCTACTTATTAAACAATTTAACAAAACTAATAAAAACTTTCATCTCATTGCCCCTTACATCTTTTGTTTTTTCTAGATATTCTTTCAAAGTATGAAAAGGACATATATGAATATTGTCCGGGTAACAGTCAATTACAGCCTTTGGGGGTATATACCCTGGCCTTGACTGCTTGAGATAATTTCTAGGAAAATCAAAGGTGGAAGAATTTTCTCCTTTTACTACATTATGTAAATCTAATAGACCCAAAGACTGACATCTAGCAGCCAAGATTAAACTAAGTAAAAAAAACTGTTTTTAATGACAATTCTTTAAGAGTTAACTTTTCAACTGGTGAAAGATTTTCTATCCAGTGTAATACAACCTGAACATCCCAGATTTCATTATATCCGGGTGTAGGTGTTCTCATACTGTAAACACCTTTCATAAAACAAAGAATTAAAGGATGCTTTCCTATGTTGACACATTCAGATAGATTAAAAACTAATTTTGACACTGCAGACCTTGCAGTGTTAATGCAACTATAAATCATCATCAAAGAGTTTAGTTAAAAATTGAATCACATATTGTACAGTTGTTTCACACGGATCAATTTTCCATTTACAACAAAACTTGAACCATCGTTTAATATAAGTTTCATATTGTTTACGGGTGTGTCCAAGAGTTCCACAATATGCTGGTAGACTGTTCTGAAAACTTAAATTCTCCCATCGAATTCCGGAAACTTTGCAAGCTATAAGAGTCAACTTCCTTCTGAGAGGATGTAGTTTGTCCGGTTGATGTGGCATTGACAACAGTTTGTTTAATCTGGGCAACACTCTTGGAAAATCCACCAACAATTTCAGTAGAAGGCTGAACCATGGTTGTGTTGTCCACAATGGTAGAACAATTATTCCATAACATTGATCTTCTCTTATCTTTTTCAAACATCTTGTGATAAGACTGAAAGGTGGAAATAAATAAATATCATTAGACCATGTCAATGAAAATGCATCAACATGTTTAGCACCAGAATCCGGTCTCCATGACACATAAGTAGAAACCTGATAATTAAGTCTTGATGCAAAGAGATCAACAACTGGGTTACCAAATATCTTAACAATATGATTGAAAACATTTTTATCAAGCATCCATTCTGTTTCATCATTAAAATGCCTGCTTTCAATCAGCTTGAACATTTTCCACTCCAGGTATATAAGATGCTGTAACCCAGATATCTTTCTCTATGCACCAAGAACATAGCTCTTTAATCAAATTGTTTAATCTAGGGGACTTAACTCCACCCATATGATTTATATATGCTATTGCAGCAGTGTTATCCATGTACAACTGAACATGGGTAAAATCGATTTCAGGGCAAAAAGATTTTACTGCAAAAAATGCTGCCAATAATTCAAGATCATTTATTGATTTATCAAAACAAAATCTTAAAAATTTTCTATCAGTTTCTGCTATGTTTACACCATAGTATGAATCTGTAAAATCGATTGATGTTATAAAGCAATTTTTGGTAATCAAATTTATAGCAGTATTAAAGGTATCCATCTTAAAATGGTAATATTCCAAATTTTCATTTAAATTCTTTAAATTCAAAATAACTCGAAAGGAATTTGGCTCCCTCTTTGGTCTAATAAAAATATTTGAAATATATTCACCCTTAGAATGATGGGTCTTTTCAATGACCCCCTTCTCAATTAAAATGGACAACTCCTTCCCAATAATAGTCATCTCATTTTCGGAAAAAACAATTTGTTTAGGGATGAAATGCTGCTGTGGGGTTTTACCATCCACAAACTCTAATTTAAGACCCATGATGTCTTGAAGAACGCGTCTATCAGATGTTATATCTCTCCAATTATTAATAAATTTACATAAATTTCCAGCTGTTCTACAAATTTGACTTCCAGAATCATTCACACTTACCTGTGTTATGTCTAATTGTTTGTTATCGAAATGTCAATTCTTTTTTTGTTTTTTTTTTTTTTGTCTACTTCTGGTCACGCTCCCCAGCCAAAACTGCACATACCACAGATTATCTGACATCATTATCTCTTATACTTAGCGTGTCGCTATTGTTTAAATGTAAAATGACGCATCTTCGCCCAACCGGAAATGACGTAGGACTTTAACCGTTCATTACGTCTTTCCAATACCTGCCATTATTCTGAATCTATTTTGAACATAATTTTTGTTTTGTTCATTACTTTGAACAAATGTCTAAAAGATAGCAATTTAAGAAATTTCAAATTTTGACTTTTGTTGCTGACTTTTAGAGATTTTATTTAAAGCATTTTTTAAACTTCCACAATTTTATTGCGATCGATCTGAAAATTTTCATGTAGATAAACATTTTGATTGTGAACAAAAATATGCTTTCAAAATTTAGATATCACTTCCGGTTTTGACGTCATTCGCCTCCAAACTTCAAATTTCAACTTCCGGAATTTTGTAGATATTTGAAAAATTCTTTTTGCAATTAGTTATAATTGTCCCCGTAAAGATTTTGGAATCAAAAAATTTGACCTGGAAGTATTGTGTAAGACGCCATCTTGATATGACTCATTTTTATAAAACTCAAAATGGGGCCTCAGGGTAAAATTGGATGTGCGTAAATTTGATGTTTATGTGAACTACAATCGATTGCTAACAAAACATGGGAAGCCGATTTTTGAATTTTGGCTTTGTATTTTTTTTATTTCCGGTTTTATGTTTTCAGTAATTGTCAAAACTATTAAGGCTCATATCTAGTGACTTTGACCTTTGGTGACCTTGTGACCTGAACAAAAGTTGTTGCCTCTTACGAGATCTATCCGATTATATCTACACTTTTGTTGGTCATCGTTAACTTCCGGTTCTACAGCCATTGGAAAATCGCGATTTTTAACTTTGAAGAGCTCTGTCACGTGACCTAATTAACATACGACATAAATTCTTATATATTCTTTGAGTGCATGAAATCTCCTTTTTGGTGATATATCACACTTGATATTTTGATCAAAATTGCGCGTTTTAAAAATCGAAAATTTTGTACTGACTTCTATAGTAACTGTGCGTAAAATCACGGTGTCTATAATTTACCGACAGTCACTGTTGCCCTAAAAAAAAGTTTAACTACGAATATCTCATGATCTAATGATTGTAAAGACTTGAAATTTTGAACATTATTTAACAGTGTAGACATCATCACAGACAAATTAAAATTTTTGAAGTGGGCATGGCACATCCGGTGTGCATTTACCTTTACCTGAAATATGTTTTCAATTGTCATCCTAGAAATTTTGCATCAAAATAGATCACTGCTTAGGACAATTTGTGATAAGATTACAGTTGTTTGCATTCTTTACTTTAAAAAAGGGAACAGGTTTAACAATTTTATAAATTTTCATTTTTGATCTTTAGCATGAATGACCTTGACCTTTGCATGGTCAAAGGTCATTGACTAAGGATGACCATTCTTACTTTGATCTTTGATGTCCGATATATACTTCCGGTTTTGCAGACGTCCAAAACAGCAATTTTCGAAACTTCAAAGGCTCATATTACTTTTATTTGACATTTGTTGACCTTTTGACCTGAACAAAAGTTGTTGCCCCTTACGAGATATATCCGATAATATCTTCACTTTTGTTGTGCATTGTTAACTTCCGGTTTTACAGCAATTTGAAAATCGCGATTTTTAACTTTGAAGAGCTCTGTCACGTGACCTAATTAACATATAACAAAATTTCTTATATATTCTTAGAGTGCATGATCTCTCCTTTTTGGCGATATATCACACTTGATATTTTGATCAAAATTGCGCGTTTTAAAAATTGAAAATTTTGTACTGACTTCTATAGTAACTGTGCGTAAAATCACGGTGTCTATAATTTACCGACAGTCACCGTTGCCCTAAAAAAAGTTTAACTACGAATATCTCATGATCTAATGATTGTAAAGACTTGAAATTTTGAACATTATTTAACAATGTAGACATCACCACAGACAAATTAAAATTTTTGAAGTGGGCGTGGCATATCCTGTGTGCATTTACCTTTACCTGAAATTTTTGCAATTGTCATAACTCGCAAAGTTTGTAATTGTCATCCTAAAAATTTTGCATTAAAGTAGATCACTGCTTAGGACAATTTGTGATAAGATTACAGTTGTTTGCGTTCTTTACTTTAAAAAAGGGAACAGGTTTAACAATTTTAAAAATTTTTATTTTTGAACTTTAACGTAAATGACCTTGACTTTTGCATGGTCAAAGGACATTGATCTACGATGACCATTCTTACTTTGATTTTTGATGTGCAACATATACTTCCGGTTTTACAGACGTCCGAAAACAGCAATTTCGAAACTTCAATGGCTCATATTACTTTTATTTAACCTTTGTTGACCTTTTGACCTGAACAAAGGTTGTTGCCCATTACGAGATATATCCGATAATATTTTCACTTTTGTCGTGCTCCGTTAACTTCCGATTCTACAGCCAATTGAAAATCGCGATTTTTAACTTTAAAAAAAGGTCTATCACGTGACCTAATTTATATATGAGCGAAAATTTATCTTTAGTCCTTATTACACGCAATCTATTCTTTGAAATGATATATAACACTTGGTATTTTGATTAAAATTGAATTTGAAAATTTTGTATTGACTTCTATAGTAACTTTGCGTAATTTTAACGGTTTCTATAATCCACCGACAGTCACCGTTGCCTTAAAAAAACATTTAACTACGAATATCTCATGATCTAATGATTGTAAACACTTGAAATTTTGAACATCATTTGACATTGTACACATTATTACAGACAACACAAAATTTTTGCAGTGGGCCTGGCAAATCCGGGTTACTTTTACGTTTACCATAAATAATTCAAATTGTTATAACTCGAAAATTTTGCATTTTTCACCATCGAAATTTTACAAAAAATTAAAGCACTATTTGGGACAATATCTGATAGAGTTACATTTTGTTTAGGCCTTTTACTTTAAAAAAGGGAATAGGATTTAAAATTTATAAAATTTTGATATTTTGACCATTTACATGCATAATCTTGGTCTTTAGAAGGTCAAAGGTTATTGATCTACGATATCCATTCATACTTTTATCTTTGATGTCCGACATATATTTTCGCTTTTACAAACGTCCCAAAACAGCAATTTTCAACACTTTTAAGGCTTATATTCTCTTTTATTTGACCTCTGTTGACCTCTTGGCCGAAACACAAATTATTGTACCTTTCCAAAAATATTTTCATTTTTGTTGTGCGAATTGTACTTTTAACTTTACAGCTATTTGAAAATTCGACTTTTTACTACCGAATGTTAACACCTTTTAGTATCGAATGGTATCAAATTCATGTGTCTTCTCACTACCGAACGGTAAACGGTTTAAACGATTTTTTCTACTATTGAACGTTTACATGCTTTTCTTTCCGGTAATCCCATTGTGACTTTAAAATGCAACGTTTTATCGATGTATCAGGTTGGATGCGCACTGCTTCGGTACCGTTATAACGGTTCTTTGCTGAAAGCAAAGTCCCAGTTTGTTATCGAAATGTCAATTCTTTTTTTTTGTGGGACTATGCTTTCAGCAAAGTCCCAGTTTGTTATCGAAATGTCAATTCTTTTTTTTTTTTTTTTTTTTTTTTTTTTCCGAAATTTCAACACCTTCCTGAGCTTAGACTACAATAGTTGCAGCAACCATTCAACATTCACGAACCTTAGATATAGGCGACGATGTGCATAAATATATTTTGGATCTTTTTTGCAAAACCGGAAGTGCCACAGTTCAATATATGCAAGAATAGATAATCGGCTCTAGAAGTCGTATTTTTCGGTCGATTTTCTTTGGGTTTGCATTTTTG
>NW_008707106.1:763600-769510 GCF_000327385.1 Lottia gigantea | reverse complement strand
GTCATTGACCTTGGCTATCATTTGATACTTTGACCTTTGACCCCAGACATGTACTTCCGGTTTTATAGCTATCCGTAAAAAGCCAAATTCGCAACTTTGGACTGCTCTAACACGTGACCTAATTAACCTAGAGGGTTAATTTTTTCGGTTTCCTAATGTTCTTCTCATGCACTTTACATAGATATAGAACAATTGCTTTTTTAAAGCAAAATTGAAATTCGTGATTTTTTCAAATTTGAGTTTTGTTTTACCATATTTGTGTCTTTTTGATCTTGGTGTATGTATATCTTATGACCTATTTTATGGAGAACCTTGATATTTGGAATACAACTAGACACTTTGAATATAAATTCACCTATGGCAAAAAAAATGGGGTGGGCGTGGCACATCCGGGTTGAATTACTAATTGTTTACATTTTGGGGCTGGGGCATAACTCGCATAGGATACGTTTTATGAAAAAGGGACTTTGCACACAATTACCTCATCCTTTTCGCCAGTTTGTGTTAACAGCTCAGTTGTTTCAGCTTTATAGTTCCAAAAAAGGAACGGGTTTTAACATTTGGATATTTTCATTTTTCGATTTTGACCTTTGTTGACATTTGTTGACCTATATCTTTTGACTTGAATAATGTAGAAGCTTGAAATTTGAAACACAACATAACATTTGGAATATCAATTACCCTATGCAAAAAAATTAAGGTGGGCGTCGCACATCCGGGTAATATTACTCATTATTGACATTTTTGGCCAGGAGCATAACTCGCAAAGTATACGTTTGTTCAAAATGGAACTTTGCATACAATTATCTCATGAATTGAGCCACTTTGCCTTAGACGTTCGGTTGTTTCCGCTTCTTAGTTCAAAAAAAGGAACAGGTTTTGGAATTCAAAATTTTCAATTTTTGACCTTGACCTTTGATGACCTTGACCTGTATTGGGTCAAAGGTCATTGACGTTGTCTATTAGTTTATGCTCTCATATTTGACCTCTGACGTCTACTTTCGCTTTTATAGCTGTCCAAAAACATCCAAATTCGCAACTTTGGACTGCTCTAGCACGTGACCTAATTAACCTAGAGAGTAAATTTTTTCGGTTTCCTAATGTGCTTCTCGTGTACTTTACATAGATATATAACAATCGTTTTTTTAAAGCAAAATTGAAATTCGTGATTTTTTCAAATTTGAGTTTTTTTTTTACAATATTTGCGACTTTTTGAGCTTAGTGTATGTATATGTTATGATCTATTTGATGTAGAACCTTGATATTTGGAATATAATTAGACACTTTGAATATGAATTCACCTATGACAAAAAACTTATGTGGGCGTGGCACATCCGGGTTGAATTACTAATTGTTTACATTTTGGGGCTGGGGCATAACTCACATAGGATGCGTTTGTTCAAAAAGAGACTTTGCACACAATTACCTCATCCTTTTGGCCAGTATGTAATAACAGCTCAGTTGTTTCAGCTTTATAGTTTCAAAAAAGGAACGGGTTTTAACATTTGGATATTTTCATTTTTCGATTTTGACCTTTGTTGACTTTTGTTGACCTATATCTTTTGACCTCTAGTATGTAGGAACTTGACATTTGGAACATAACGTAACATTTTGAATATTGATTAACTTATTAAAAAAAAAAATGAGTGGGCGTGGCACTTCCGGGTTTAATTACTCATTATTGACATTTTTGGCCAGGGGCTTAACTCGCAAAGTATACATTTGTTCAAAATGGAACTTTGCATACAATTACCTCATATTGTGAGCCACTTTGTCTTAGAATTTCGTTTGTTTCCGCTTCTTAGTTCAAAAAAAGGAACAGGTTTTGTAAATTGAAAATTTTCAATTTTTGACTTTGACCTTTGTTGACCTTGACCTTTGTAGGATCAAACGTCATTGGCATTGGCTATCTATTTGTACTTTCATATTTGCTGTCCTATGTCAACTTCCGGTTTTATAGTCGTGTGCAATTAGAAATTTTTATGACGTATATCTCTTGATCTTGACCTTTTTAGACTTTCTCTTTTACAAGATCAAAGGTCATTGACCTTGGCTATCTGCTGATACTTTCATTTGTAAGGTCTGACGTCTACTTCCGGTATTAGAATCTTCTAAAAAATGAAAATTTCTCAACTTTAGACTGTTCTTGCGCTTGATCTAATTATCCTGGAAGGATGATTTTTTCGGGGTCTTTTGCAATTTGCTACATTTGCAAAGTCCCACTCTGTGCCACGAGTGGCTCTAGTTTTTTTTTTTTTTTCGAAATTTACACACCTTCCTGAGCTTAGACTACAGTAGTTGCAGCAACCATTCAACTTCTCTAGACCTTCTGTAGTGGCGACGTGTTCCTTAAGTGTATACTGAAACATTTTTGCAAAACCGGAAGTGCCACAGTTCAACATGTGCAAAAAGTCGAAAATCGGTTCTAGAAGGCGTATTTTTGCACTGTTAGCACTTAAAAAATTTCAAATTTCGAAAATTCGTAGCATACATTTTTTGGCCGATTTTCGAAATTTTTGGACCATTTTTCAGTTTTTTTCGGATTAATCTGAAATTTTGATAAAAGATGCATGTCACTAATGTAAACCATTTGACGTATTCAAAATTTTTGCGTCACTTCCGGTTAAAGTGGAAAATCGATTTTCACTTCTGGTTGAATAACTTCCGGTGTGATTGAAATATTTCAACGAAATTATGTATATCGTTATTAATCCTAATTCTATGGCCGATTTTAAAATAAAATTTAGTCCGAAAAAAATACTTCGGCCGCCATCTTGATTTGATACTTTTTCATAAAACTCAAAATGGGGCTTCGGGGGAGAATGGGATTGGTCAAATTTTTATGTTGGTGTATACTTTAGTCGATGGCGACAAAAATGTTGGAAATGGATTTTTGAATTTGACTTTTGCTTTTTTCGCAACTTCCGGTCGAATTTTTTCACTTTTTGAAGGCTTGTATCTCGTGACCTTGACCTTTGATGACCTTGACCTTTTTAGGGTCAAAGGTCATTGACCTTGGCTATCATTACCTTTGACCCCAGACATGTACTTCCGGTTTTATAGCTATCCGTAAAAAGCCAAATTCGCAACTTTGGACTGCTCTAACACGTGACCTAATTAACCTAGAGGGTTAATTTTTTCGGTTTCCTAATGTTCTTCTCATGCATTTTACATAGATATAGAACAATTGCTTTTTTAAAGCAAAATTGAAATTTGTGATTTTTTCAAATTTGAGTTTTGTTTTACCATAATTGTGTCTTTTTGATCTTGGTGTATGTATATCTTATGGCCTATTTTATGGAGAACCTTGATATTTGGTATACAACTAGACACTTTGAATATGAATTCACCTGTGGCAAAAAAATTGAGGTGGGCGTGGCACATCCGGTTTGAATTACTAATTGTTTACATTTTGGGGCTGGGGCATAACTCGCATAGGATACGTTTGTTAAAAAAGGGACTTTGCACACAATTACCTCATCCTTTTGGACAGTTTGTGTTAACAGCTCAGTTGTTTCAGCTTTATAGTTCCAAAAAAAAATGAAAATTTCTCAACTTTAGACTGTTCTTGCGCTTGATCTAATTATCGTGGAAGGATGATTTTTTCAGGGTCTTTTGCAATTTGCTACATTTGCAAAGTCCCACTCTGTGCCACGAGTGGCTCTAGTCTTTTCTTTGCTTTGTTTTCTGATATGTCTTCTGTTGTTGTTTGTATGTAGGTCCGTCTCCATAATGTGGGCGGCTTTTTCCTAAAAAAACTAGGATTTGTTTTGCAATATGGTGTGAAACGTTCCCGATTATTTTTCCATGAATGTGTGAAAGTATTGCTTCTTACACGTTGAGAGGAATTTTTCAAACGACTTCTAACTCTATTGACATCTGTAATGTCTTTTTTTCTCAATCTCATCTCCAAAAAGTTTGTCAGTATACTTGATTGATGGAGAGCACAAATGTAAATACTCTGAGTGGAACTCAGGTCTGATGAGTTCATGTCTTCTCAAACACAATTGTGAAAACCATGACCCAAGAAGCTCACTACTCGCTACTAGACCCTGACGATTTCTTCATCTTTAAAGTTGTTGATAAGATTCAACGGGTTCAATAAATTTAAAAAAAAATTTGAAGAAACTCGTCCTGTTTTATAATTGCGACTGCTTGGCTTCAAAGCGTGATAGCAACCGATTGGCGCATACGCATATCTCATTGGATCTCTACAGATAAACCGAAACGAGATAGAATTGATATTCCCACTGCAAGGTGTCATACACACTCTGCACCTATCAAAAAGTTCTAGCAAATTGGCCTCAAAAACAATATACTTCGTCATCTTAGCAGCTGGCAAGTTCCTTAAAAAAAGAGAAAATTATTGTACATAGTAGCACTAAAATGATCAGGTTAATAAAAATGTAAACAAGAAATTTTGTCCACGGTACACTTATGCCCCACTGGCATTATCATTTTCTATGTACAGTGAACCATGAAAATTTGGCATATTTGAGAAATATCTATTCATAATGAAGATGTGTACCTAGTTTCAAGTTGATGTGATTACAACTTCATCATAAACTGCCTTGACCAAATCCTTTCACATTAAATGGGATGGCCAGACAGACAGCATCATTTATTTTTGTTACAATGTAGAATTTTTGTGCATATTCCCATTTTCAGTTTGTAAAAATCGACTATTTTACCAGTACAGTCAAGTAACGTAATTTCGTGGAAACGTATTATTCGTGGATTTCCGGAAAGGATTAATAATTTACTTGAGCGACCTTGCGCGACCTCCGCATTAGTTTGTTTTGATAAACATGGGTTTTCTCTACAATATCAGCTAGTAGAATGAATCCAGTAGTTTCAAGAAGGTAAAATGTAATAATGTATACTTTGACAAATACAAAATGGCGGATTTCAGTTATTACCAAACGTCACCATTATTTTTGGGCCGAATTTCCTTATAATCCCAAGCGGTAATCGGAATTCCAAGTGTCGTCTGCTAGAATATATTCCAACGAATGAAGTCACGTGATCAACTAGCGGATTCTGTGTTGGCAGAAAATTTCTATGGAACACAATGTAGTCCATATTCTTATGTTGTTTCAGTGACTTTTAGCAATAAATCACGCTACGTATCTTATTTTGTAGTCACTATTTTTTTTTTAAATCGTGGTTCTTTGAAGGAATTGTCACTAGTTATATAAATTGATATTAAAATGAAATGAAATGAATGGAGTTTTACGTCCTACTTTTCTGCACCATGTGGGCTAATGAAGACGGGCAACGCCATGCACGATGCAATGAGGGAAATTTTGCCAGGACAGCGGTATTAGCCTGCTCTTTTACGATTTCCAACTGTCGAGGGATCTTTAACGTGCACAGCCTGTAGCACACGGGGCCTCGGTTTATTGCCCAATCCGAACGACTAGATGCTTTTTCAATGTCAGCCCCTCGTACCTGCATCACTGACAGGGGGAAATCGGGTTGAAAAATCCGCAGGTATTATCTCGACCGGGATTGAACCCTGGACATTCAGGTTAGCGAGCAAGCGTCTAACTCACTGAGACACCGCGGCTCCCTGAAATGATATTAAAGATAAATATTAAGAGAAGTCAATTATACCACCCGGTACCCATACAACGTGTTTTTCTAGACTTATTTATAGATCAAACATTGTACACGAAAATAGGTGACGCATTCTGCCGCCGTTGCCGAGTTGGTTGCTCATGAAATATGGGTCAAAGTGAAGGATTCATAAAGAAAATCGAAATAAACCAATTTTAATTATTTTTTAGAATATCTGATGTTTCATCTAAGACATAAAATTTTTTCCGTTTTTTTAACTTTGACGAAATCGGNTGTTGAATCCTTATCATTCCAGTGTGTACATCTTTATATTGGCTGTTATCGGGGAGG
>NW_008707106.1:757814-763550 GCF_000327385.1 Lottia gigantea | reverse complement strand
TATTTTTAGCATATTATAATTTTACATTAAATCGGAACAGATCAAAAAATATATAACGGGAAAGGCAAACAACATGTACTTTCCTCACACTTTCAAATTCACATATTAGAATAAATGCATTCGAAAATAGTCATGTTGTTTTTCTAGGAAAAGACTTTAAATAGATAATAATCTATTCAGCCCGTCTCATTTCTTTGAATTGGGTAATAAAAGGGAATTGGTCTATTCATAGAAATGACTATAATTGTAACAATATATTGTATTGTATAAATTGTATATGGGTTGTAGAGAGTACCGTTGCTGAGCAGCCGCTGAACTTTCGACCCAAAATTACTACCTGTCCGAATGTAACTGCAGTGATATTCCAAATCTGCATACACAATTGTCGGCAAATGCTTTGGTAACTGAAACAGCCTCTTGATTTGGTAACGGCACAGCTTCTGTCCATTTGGTAAAACAGTCGCAAAAAGTCAAAACAAACTTATTGCCCGATGTCGACTTTGGTAGTGGTGCAAAAATGTCAATTTATATTCGCTCGAATGGTTCTCCGACTATGTAATTATTCCATTGATGGTTTCTTAGCTGCACACTGTTTACACTACGTGTATTGTAATATTGCTAATCGTTGTAAGAGATCTACATTAGTCCACAAGGAATCACGGGGGGGTAGCCTTCAACATTAATAATCAAATAGGGGTAATCACGGGTGGTAGCCTTTAATCTGTAATCTTTAAGACTTTCCAAGAAATTTAACGCTGTTGTGGAATAAAGTACTTTTAGATGGTTTCAGCCTCAAGTTAGTATCACCCAATCGCTGTAATACGTTTTCTAAACGCAGCATAGTTTTTTCAAACCAACTTCCAGGTACAATTATATCGTCCATGTACAAGAAACATTCTTCCCATTGTAGACCTCTCAAGCCATCCTCCATTAACCTTTCGAATGTTGGTGGGAAATTCGATAGACGGTTCCATTCCAATTGCCAAAACCCCTAAAACATACCAAGGCAACAGAACCAAGACATGCCGTGCAATGAATCGATACATTCATCTATTCTTGGCAATGGGAATGCGTCTTTTATGGTGACATCATTGAGTTGCCGATAGTCCACACAAATCCTGTAACTGGAATCTTTTTTCTTGCCCAAATTGATGTTAAAACTCCAAGGGCTGCTGGATGGTTCTTCTCGTTCAGCCTCTCTTTTCTCAAGTGGTAAGATGCATGGTTGTCTGATTGGTGCTGCATTAGCTGTATTTATCCGATGTTGAACCATATGTGTTCTACCCAAATCGTCCGTTGATTCTGCGAAAATGTCTTGGTACTTACACAGGAGTGTAGCTAGTTTTATTTGCTGGCCATAACTGCTGGATACGTCGATTATAGAGATCTCCCAAATGATCAGGGATTACCAATTTGTCTTTGCTATCTCCTCCACTAATATGTCGGCAACTGACAGTATCCTTTGTAGGTTCGATGTTAACTGCTTCAAAAGTGGCTAATCTAGCGTGTGGATACAGCATTACTGGTTCGTCTTGATAAATCATAACTTGTATGTCTTTTGGGTTAACATCCATGTTTATTATGCCTAGAGTGATTGCGAGTCTATTTCCCAAATGTGTTGATGTTTCTAACAGTCCTATTTTACTGCAATTCTTCGAATATGGAGTAAATATATTTATCATCTGGATGGACTGTGGTGGAATAGTAACTGTCTCTACGGAGTGAACTGAACTTGTTTCTCTATATATGCGCATTCTTTCATAATTAACTTTCTTTTCTTCTGTAGGCATTTCAAACTCTCATGGCCTATTGAGACGACGGTCTGGCGTTTCCCTGTCGGTTGTTATTATAAGATCTTGTGTTTCGATTTCCATTAGTCATAGAGCAGTCAAGGGAGGGGGGAGAGTTATTCATTAAGCCGCGCAACTGATTGCGGGCCCGCTAAGCCCTCGCAAACCAGACGCACGTCATTCGGGTCAATTCACAAAGGCAAGCTTATTAGCAAGACTGCGCAAATCAGCACGCTAATCGGAATATTGTTCTTCAAATAGCTCCCGCAAAGGCCACGCAAACGTATCACTACTTAAAAATGGTCTTGTTGCTTGCTGTAGAGGAACATGCTCGTTCGGTTATTTTGGAAGTCATCGACTTGATCGAGTCTGACATTGCTCCGCAAACTGAACGTTCCCATGCCATACCTGCTGCACTGCAAGTACTCTGTGCTCTGTGTTTTTATGGAAATTTCCAATACGTGAGCGGTTATCTTTGTGGGTTTAGCCATGCATCCGTTTCCCGCTTCGTCCACCGGGTTTCAGCAGCACTTGCAAGTAGAAGCAGGGAAATAATTATATTTCCCAGACAACAGCAAGCCCAATAAGCAGTTAAAGAAGGTTTCAGAAAACAGAAAACATGCATTCCCAATGTCATTGGCTGCTTTGATGGGAGTGTAGTGGCAATTAAAGTGCCGCATTTGAACGAACACGCCTTTGTTTGTCGCAAAGGTTTTCATGCGATCAACGTTCAGGGGATTTGTAATAATCAGCTGAAGTTTACCAACATTGTTGCAAAATGGCGTTTGCAACAAGATTTCGAAGATAAAAACCTCCGAGAAGGATGCCTGTTCTCTACGCCCTTGGCTGATAACACCGATTCCCCAACCACAGAATGAAGCGGAAACCACTGTTAACCAACACCATCGTCGGACGAGACAGAAAATTGGGAGGTGGAAAATGAGATGGCTTTGCCTTCATAAATTTGGTTAAATTTTACCGTGTTTGATCATTTCAGAATCAATTATTACCCTAAACCACCATCACCATATGTCGACCATATATTTCTTCATCATTTCGTCAGTTTATAAGTGATCCTTTACTTTC
The DNA here is from genome assembly GCF_000327385.1 of Lottia gigantea. NCBI lineage: Eukaryota > Metazoa > Mollusca > Gastropoda > Lottiidae > Lottia > Lottia gigantea. Next base: position 760,674 of record NW_008707106.1, on the reverse strand, counting down.
AGGTGGCGCCATGACACTTCGGCCAGAGCGATGTGTCAATGTAATCGTTGCAATAGCAGTTTTGCACAACATATGCGAAGAAAACCGGGTCCCAGTCCAACAACCCGGACGATGATCTCAACCCACCACAACCAGTTGAAATCCGAAACGACGGACTTGCTGTGCGGATTAGGATTGTAACAGAATCATTTGCCTGATCGAACCAGTACTGTTTTTTTTAATTTAGACTTTATTGTCAACAAAGATACAATCTTGGACACATGTTTTAATGAGATTCAAAACCTATAAAAAAATAATACCGTTTTAAACATATACAACATATTACTGTAATTTGTAAAATGATAAAGTCCATCTTGGAGCTGGGGGTTTGAATGTCGCTGAAATACACAATCAAAATTGGAGTCGAAAATTAGCAAAAACGTAAAAAATGGATTTTGTTCTACCTCATTTCCGATTCGAAAAAATGCATGAAAATACATTTGAAATGGGGTTTCTGGTGTTGTAAGCTAGGAGAGATCCTTTCCCGATGCTCTCCGCCTTTATCTTATGACGTAGGAATATAGACTAAACACTTCCACAATATGCACTTTAATATAGGTTGTAGCAATATACATATACACTGGATAAAGGTATAAACAAAAGTAATGTCAATCTGATTCCCTAGAACACAATAGTTACTTGGAGTATTTCCTCTGGAACCTATACCATAAAGGTTCACTAATACTGGGTATATAATCGTCTGTCTCCTTCCTAGGTCTCCCTGAATGCTGAATTTCTAACCCCCTTTATACACAGCCCTCCTTTGTCACCTACCGACAAGAGACGTGTCCAACCGTCCACTCTTTACCCAAACAAAAGGCAATAATCCCTTATCAACACTCAGGGGATACAGGGGCCTTTGTTGGCTTGTACCATTGATAAATGGCCATTGTGTCCAAGTTGCGTAATCAATAAAAGAGGATAGGCTGTACAATAGGAACTAATCCTATTGCCTTAGGCTGACCGATGTGGCAGGTTAGATAGAGTGACCATTAGTGTCACTGGACAATGTGGTATTGTGTTCTAGGGAATTATCAATTGTATCTAGTTACTAGATTACACATTCATCAAATTTAGTCTCGCGGCATTGTTAACAGTATTTATGTGGTATGTATAGTTTTGGCTGGGCAAAACATTTCGAAGAACGCACTGCAACAAACACTTACGCAATTGACACGAACCGGTTTTCGAAATATTATCCTTTACCATTAGTGTCGAGAAATATTTCTGAATGTTTGAATTTCTTTCCCATTTTTATACGCCTATATGAATATGTGGTCGTATATTATCGTCGCCCCTGTCCGTCGGTCTGTCGGTCCGTCCGTCAACATTTCTTGTGAGCACTATAGAGACTACAGTTTTTATCTGATTTTGATAAAACTTGGTGTGATGCTTTAGATTGATCAAATCTCGGTCAAGTTCGAATTTGACATATTTTCGATGAGCGGTTTTTGAGATATTGCCCTTGACTTAGAACGCCTTGAAATTTGTTAAAAACAGTTCGTGAGCAGGATTGAAGCTACAGTTTTCAACCGATTCTGATGAAACTTGGTGTGATCATTGGAATTGATAAGATCTCGGACAATTTCTAACTTGACGCATTTTCGATGAACGGTTTTTGAGTTATTGCCCTTGACTTTGTTAAAACGCGTCGAAATTTGTTAAAAATAGTTCGTGAGCAGGATTGAAGCTACAGTTTTCAACCGATTCTGATGAAACTTGGTGTGATCATTGGAATGATAAGATCTCGGACAAGTTCTAACTTGACGCATTTTCGATGAACGGTTTTTGAGTCATTGCGCTTGACTTTGTTAAAACGCGTCAAAATTTGTTAAAAATAGTTCGTGAGCAGGATTGAAGCTACAGTTTTCAACCGATTCTGATGAAACTTGGTGTGATCATTGCAATTAATAAGATCTCGGACAAGTTCTAACTTGACGCATTTTCGATGAACAGTTTTTGATTTCGGGGAAGGGAGGGTTTGATTCTCCCAAATGTACAGGCCTAGGGTGGAGCAGACACTTTATTTAGAAATTAGGATTAAGGGTCTTGATATTGGGTTTTCTTCTGTTCTTATTCTGATCTGAAATTAGAAAAAATAACTCGCCCGATGGGCGAGAAGTATAGTATCTGTTATGTACTGATTGTTTTTAGTTTACTATGAACAATATTATCATTTAAGTTCTTATTTTTTGAATATGCAACTATCATTTTCTGCTTATAGACATTGGGGAATTTCTCTTGAAGGCTCTTATAGTGGGCATGAACTATCTTGCTTGCTCGATTGCTGGTTGTATTAAACGGGACAACAAAGGGTGCTATGCCTACATTATGATGAATATTTAGTCCTATAGGTCTTGCTGTATTCAATGTCTCAATCCAATGGGCCTCCCTAGATTGACGGAATTTGGTAGTTTCATCTTCGGGCAAGTCAATTTCTATACGCTCAATTGGGATTAGGGTGAGATCGTCTATTGAATGGTCGTCGAGGTTGAAATGATTAGAAACAGGCTTGTCTTTCTTTAATTTGATGTCTGACCTATGAGCATTAAAGCCAGTTCGTAAATTATTCTTAGTTTCTCCTACATATTGTTTGGGGCATTTCTTGCATGAAATTAAATATATTACATTCGAATGTTCACATGTTAGATGTTCCTGGATCGGGTACCTTTTATTCGTAGAGTTGCTACAAAATAATGAGTTTCTGATATAAAGGGACATGTTTTGCATCTACTGGACAAACATGGAGCACTTCTTAAACCTGGAGGTACTTCGGCATAAAGTCTGTTTTAGCTGCTATCTGTGCTAAGGTGAATTGTGG
>NW_008707106.1:740722-757695 GCF_000327385.1 Lottia gigantea | reverse complement strand
AAATATGTGCAGCTAAGATTTCGTTGAAATCGTTCAATGGATGGTCGGAGATAATTCAAGTTAGCTATCTTTGGTGTGGGAATAAACTTAAGTCCACGGTCTAAGATTGAATGCTGAAGGGGTGTGAGAATTTTGCGGCTCAAGTTAACTACAGTTTGGCCTAGCGGTGGCCTCTCAGTATTTTTATCCCCAGTAATTAGTTTAAAGACTTACTCGATGCTTGAAGCTGGTGTATCCAAAACAAATAAATGCTGTTTGCTGTTTCTGGAGACCAATGAAGATTATCAACTGTTTCGAATTCTTCTTCGTAGGGTGGTAAGATTGTTGCGCTGTTGATACTGGACTCCATCATCATGTTGTTGAGGGTGCTGAGGTTCTGTTGTGCTTTCTTCGAGATTTTATTTGAAATGGGTATACATGTGAAGAGGATCTTGGAGTTTGGGAAGGTTTTGTTGTCTGTGGCGATTAATTTCTGGGCTTGGTTAAAGGAGGTCTTTGGTATCTGATCACGGTTGTTGAGGCCTACATGAAGAATAATGGTAGTAGGTTTGGGATCATGGTCGTATGATTCCAGGATTGACTGTATGTGATGGATTTGGGCACCGGGGTAAGAATGTATTTCGGTGTCCGAACTGGTTTTGGTAATTCGATTCAGGTTAGATGATCCAATTATCAAGGTTGATTTCTTTAGAGCAGGTAGTTTCCATAATGATTTGTCCTTGGTTTGGTGATAATACGGTTTGGTAGCGGATATAATGGTCGTCGACGGTGTGATTGGTACTGGTTTGGTAGTTGTTAGAATTGTAGCATTGGGAACGGACTGGGATCTGGTTCGAGGAGGGGAAGGTCTGGATACATGTCTCGACTTGGATGGAGACTGAGGGGTGGTTTGCTGGTCCAAAAACGCACAGAAGGAAGAAAGGTTGGCGGATCCTGGATCACGTGGTGAAGATTCAGATGGTGTGGAAGGGGAAGACGAGTCTGANAGTGAAAAGAGAAGGGGTGTGCCCTCTCTACGAGAGCGTTTACCTATGTCTGCGAACTTCGAGCTCGTTTAGGGGTTTGGTTCGGCAGCGTGGTAGCTCTAGATGGTGCAGGTGTAGTGTCCATTTCAGTTGGTAGAGATATGGTTACTCTGGTTTTTGTTTCGTTGATTGTTTGGTAGAATTTGGAAATTACAGCTTGAGTGAGACGTTTCCCATAGGAGCGACGGGCCCAGGACAGGGCATGAGAAACGATGCGGTCGACGGCAGGTGATGATAAAGACTTGGTACGAATGGTGGTCAGCTTCTCTTGAAGTGTGGTTTGGTAATGGTCGATCAAGACCTGCGTAACCTTACAGAGCCATATCCGATTGAGGGATCTAATATTCGCGTCGACAGCTGATGTTTTCATTGCTGGACGGATAAAACTATCCAACTCAGAGACTTTGCGTTTGAAGGTAAACGCTGGTTGGCCTTGCTGTTGAAGGGTAAGGATTGCCAAATGATGGAGGCACTGCAAAACTTGGAAGAACACCTTCACAAAGGGTTCTTCCTCCTTATGAGTGGGGACTGGTTGGCGTCGGTGGGCTGGTAGTCGTTTCTGTTGTTGGTCAGGTCGATGGTTACCTCTTGATTGGTAGGCTGTGTTGTAGGTAGGTCGGCGATGGGGTGGGATATAGCTGGATGGGTTGGTTGGTGGTCGGCGATTGGTAGGTGGTAGAGGTCGATGGAAGACAGGGCCGTTGTAGGGTACGTGATATTGGTTTGGTTGACGATTAGTGTTTTTATTTCTGGCTTCTTGCCAGTGGTTGTTGTAGTTGGGGAGCATAATGAAAATAACTTTGGGTTAGAAGGGAGCGTGAAAATGTTGGGATCAAATTATGCAAATAAGTCAAACTGGGTTTGGGGATATATAAAGCAAGATGAAAAATGCAAAAAAATATATATTTAGGTGATAAATAACGCTAACAATGATGTGAAAAATTATAACAAGTAAAACAAAAACTTACGCAATTGACACGAACCGGTTTTCGAAATATTATCCTTTTTCAAGTGTCGAGGAATGGAACTTGTTGTGATCATTTGAATTGATAAGATCTCGAACAAGTTCTAACATGACGCATTTTCGATGAACGGTTTTTGAGTTATTGCCCTTGACTTTGTAAAAACGCGTCAAAATTTGTTAAAAATAGTTCGTGAGCAGGATTGAAGCTACAGTTTTCAACCGACTCTGATGAACTTTGGTGTGATCATTGGAATTGATAAGATCTCGGACAAGTTCTAACTTGACGCATATTCGATGATCGGTTTTTGAGTTATTGCTCTTGACTTTGTTAAAATGCGTCGAAATTTGCTAAAAATAGTTTGTGAAGAGAAGGATTGACGCTACAGTTTTTAACCGATTCTGATGAAACTTGTTGTGATCATTGGAATTGATAAGATCTCGGACAAGTTCTAACTTGATGCAATTTTGATGAACGGTTTTCGAGTAATTGCCCTTGACTTTGTAAAAACACGTCAAAATTAGTTCGTGAGCAGGATAGAAGCTACAGTTTTCAACCGATTCTGATGAAACTTGGTGTTATCATTGAAATTGATAAGATCTCGGACAAGTTCTAACTTGACGCATTTTCGATGAAATGTTTTTGAGTTAATGCCATTAACTTACGAAAAACGCGCTAAAATTTGTTTGTGAGTACAATAGAAGCTACAGTTTTCAACCGATTCTGATGAAACTTGGTGTGATCATTGGAATTGATAAGATCTCGGACAAGTTCTAACAAGAGATATTTTTGATGAACATTTTTTGAGTTATTGGCCTTGACTTTGTTAACACGCGTCAAAAGTTGTTTTTTGCCCTTGATTAGAGCTGTGTGATTTAATTGTTTGTTGTATTTTGGGTTATTGATATAAATTTTTTGGAATTATTCAGCATGAATTTCCTCATTTAAAGCAAAAGACACCCGAATCTATTGATGATTATAGTCACCGATTATCACGTAAATGTGACCAAGCCTATCCATCCTTTTCCAAAGCAAATAAACTGACTCTGTGTGCCCAACATTTTGTTGAAGGGTTGTATTCTGATCCTGTAAAGGTTGATTATCTGTCAGAATCCTGACATGCCTGGGTTTTACACTTTAGTTGATACAGCTAGAAGATTATCACATAGTGTACCTGTTTCTAGTGGAAATAAATCTGCGACGTCTGATCCAATAATGAGTGTACGCTGCACTTACTGTAAAAAACTTGGACATACACTACATCGATGCAGATTAAGGAAGAATTCTGCTGCAAATGAGAAATCCGGACGGACGAAAAATGATGATTGGACAAATAATGCGAAGTGTTATATATGTGGCAAAAGTGGACACATAAGTAAGACTTGTTATCAAACGAAAAAACCTGTTCATCGTGTTAATTTTAACCAGACGTGTCCAACCAAAGATGTTACTGTAGGTAAACTAACCAGCTCTGCAACTGTTGACTCTGGTGCTGCAGTAACTTGTACTACTGTCCCCAATATGCAGAAGGCTTTTCCTGGTGAATATGATATTGAACCCTGTAGTTCAGTATTGACAGGTCCTTCTGGTGAACAGATTCCAACTTTAGGTATTATAAACACTTATGCACGAATTCATATTATAGATTCAGAAGAGGATATTTTCCTTATTGGTTGGGATATTATTTCTAAATCTCACAAAGTGACTATTTCTCAAGCCAGTAATATTATTGAGAATTCTGAATGTGTTTCAGAAGTACGAGCTGTTACAACCACTGTGGTACCGCCCCGTTCTCAGAAGATATTGCATGTACAAGTATCACATCCTTCACCATCTGATTCTGGATTGCTGGTTGAACGTTTAAATACATTTGAAAATAAATCAGGGTTATTTGTTGGACGGTGTGTCTCCAACTCTAAGACTCCTTTAGTATTACTTATGAACCCTGATTCCATTAGTAAAACTGTGTATGCCTCTCAACAAGTTGCTTGTGCAACTGCATTAACAACAAGTTCTACTTCAGAAAAAGAATCTATTAATAGTGTTGAGGAAAAATCTTAGAATATTGGTCCAATTAATTCTTCATCTAAGTCCAAACTACTTGATTTGTTAGGTCATTATAAACCGGATGTGTTTACTGGCTTAGGCTGTGCTAAGAAACATTCTTACGAGTTAAAGCTAGCAGCTGATGCTGATTTGTCTTTCTTTAATTTGATGTCTGACCTATGAGCATTAAAGCGAGTTCGTAAATTATTCTTAGTTTCTCCTATATATTGTTTGGGGCATTTCTTGCATGAAATTAAATATATTACATTTGAATGTTCACATGTTAGATGTTCCTGGATCGGGTACCTTACAAAATAATGAGTTTCTGATATAAAGGGACATGTTTTGCATCTACTGGACAAAAATGGAGCACTTCTTAAACCTAGAGGTACTTCGGCATAAAGTCTGTTTTTAGCTGCTATCTGTGCTAAGGTGGAATTTTTTATGTTTCGTAAAAATCGTTTAGAGTACCCACGCTCTTTCAGTTTTGAGAAAACAATCGTACAGGCTTGGTTGAAATTAGAAGATCTTGTACAAATTCGATGAAATCGTAAAACTTGTGACTTAATTATACCAGAAAAGGTATGTTTTGGGTGAAAGGAGCTCTTGTGCAAGAGTTGATGAGTATCAGTTTCTTTGAAATACACTTTAATATCCAGTTTATTTGTTTCTACTATGGAATCTCCATTAAAGACTGTGGTATTGAGAAAGTCTATGCTTTTGTCACTCACGTTTGCGGTTAGTTTGATAGAAGGATGGTGGCTGTTGAGAATTTCAAAGAATTCCCAAAACTGTTCGATAGAATAAGTCCAAACCATAACAATGTCATCCAAAAAGCGTCCGTAAAAAAATGGGTCAAATGGACAGAGGGGCAACACCTTACGTTCCCACTCTACGTACGAAGGGGCAAATCGTTTGGTTTGCCCATTGCTGTCCCTGAAGTTTGTAAATATGTTTTACCATTAAATGTGAAATCGTTTCGACTAAAACAAATCTCTAAAAGCTGTAGAATTGCATCGTCGGGTCTGTTTGGATCTGGGTTTCTATTAAAAGCTTTAGGAACTGCCGTTAAACCAGTAGTGTTATCGATATTGGTATACATAGAAGAAACGTCGATAGAAATTAAAATAGCATTAGAGGGAACTCGAAGTTTTTTTTTATTTTATTGACAAATTCGGTTGTGTCTTTAAGGTAGGCGCGATGTTGACATACTAGAGGTAGTAAGAAATGATCAATGTATTCTGACACTGCATATGACTCACTACCACAGTCAGATATAATCGGGCGGCCTTTAGGGATTTTATTCGAGATAAACTACTCCTTGGTTGGATTCTTATGGATTTTATGCAAAGTGTACAAATGTCTCTCGCGACAATCAGGTTTGGCAGACAGATAGTCATATTGTTTCTGTTTGAGATAACTAGTTTTGACTAAATCGGCAAGAATATTGTTTGTTAATCATGTTAGCAGTTTCTTTGAAAATTGGTTTCGGTAAAATGGCATAATGTTTAGGATTATTCAGTTGATCCTCTACTTCTGAAACGTAATCCTCCCTATTCAGAATGACCCAACATGAACCTTTGTCACTCTTTTTAATAACAATGCTATCGTCTTTCTTAAGTAAGTTTAACGCTTCACGTTCCACTCGTGTGAGATTAGGCTTTTCGTGTGTTATGGAAAGGTTCACTGTTTGGCTATTCATACTCGCAAATGCTTTCAATATTTCAGGATGGATGGCGGCCTGAGGGGGTGTCCACGTGGATTTAGGAATAAACATTGTTCTAGCACCACGTGGGGGATGGTTTCGAAAAAAATATGTGCAGCTAAAATTTCGTTGAAATCGTTAAATGGATGGTCGGAGATAATTCAAGTTAGCTATCTTTGGTGTGGGAATAAATTTAAGTCCACGGCCTAAGATTGAATGCTGAAGGGGTGTGAGAATTTTGCGGCTCAAGTTAACTACAGTTTGGCCTAGCGGTGGCCTCTCAGTATTCGATGCTTGAAGCTGGTGTATCCAAAACAAATAAATGCTGTTTGCTGTTTCTGGAGACCAATGAAGATTATCAACTGGTTCGAATTCTTCTTCGTAGGGTGGTAAGATTGTTGCGCTGTTGATACTGGACTCCATCATCATGTTGTTGAGAGTGCTGAGGTTCTGTTGTGCTTTCTTATCATGGTCGTATGATTCCAGGATTGACTGTATGTGATGGATTTGGGCATCGGGGTAAGAATGTATTTCAGTGTCTGAACTGGTTTTGGTAATTCGATTCAGGTTAGATGATCCAATAATTAAGGTAGATTTCTTTAGAGCAGGTAGATTCTATAATGATTTGTCCTTGGTTTGGTGATAATACGGTTTGGAAGCGGATATAATGGTCGTCGACGGTGTGATTGGTACTGGTTTGGTAGTTGTTAGAATTGGTGCATTGGGAACGGATTGGGATCTGGTTCGAGAGGGGGAAGGTCTGGATAAACGTCTCGACTTGGATGGAGACTGAGGGGTGGTTTGCTGGTCCAAAAACGCACAGAAGAAAGGTTGGCGAATCCTGGATTCAGATGGTGAGGAAGGGGAAGACGAGTCTGAAAGTGAAAAGAGAAAGGGAGTGCCCTCTCTTCGGGCTCGTTTAGGGGTTTGGTTCGGCAACGTCGTGGCTCTAGATGGTGCAGGTGTAGTGTAGTGTTACTCTGGTTTTTGTTTCGTTGATTGTTTGGTAGAACTTGGTGATTACAGCTTGAGTGAGACGTTTCCCATAGGAGCGACGGCCCAGGACAGGGCATGAGAAACGATGCGGTCGACGGCAGGTGATGATAACGACTTGGTACGAATGGTGGTCAGCTTCTCTTGAAGTGTGGTTTGGTAATGGTCGATCAGGACCTGCGTAACCTTAGAGATCCATGTCCGATTGAGTGATCTAGTATTCGCGTCAACAGCTGATGTTTTCATTGCTGGACGGATAAAACTATCCAACTCAGAGACTTTGCGTTTGAAGGTAAACGCTGGTTGGCCTTGCTGTTGAAGGGTCAGGATTGCCAAATGATGGAGGCACTGCAAAACTTGGAAGAACACCGCCATGTTAGTCAAAGCAAGTTTCATATCGTATGTCGATTATATAATGTTAGTCATTACTATTATGTTGTAAAACTGTTTCAATCATTTAAATATACTTCTTAAACTGTTATGGTGTTATCATAGCCTTCGAGAACTCTACAATATCGTCTCTGACTTTACAATATTTGTATTTATCAATAAGTTTTTTAGTTATGTTGATTTTTTTTACCATTGAAAGTTATTACAGTTAGGGAAATTGTTTCAATAGCTTCTATTATTTTCTTAACTAAAATTTCTGGCTTCATTTTAAGGGTGTATTTTTTACTCAATTCTTGTCATTCTTCTATCTGCTATTTTAATTAAATGTTTTGCTTCCTCGAGTAGTAAACAATACCCGGTTACATCTCCTTGTGTTTTTTCAATATGAATATTTCTATTCACTCCTGTTTTGAAAAGATCTTCTTGGTGAGCTGATAGATCAAAACAGAAGATTGAATGATTAAGTGCAAAATCTACATATTCAAACTGAGGGGGATTTCCATATAATTCAAACGTAATTTTATAGTTTCTATACAACTCTTTATAATCCTTTGTGGTTGGATTAATTGTTAAAGGTTGGTTAGGATAATTATCATTGTTTAATCTTACTTGAACTTTATGGATTATAGGATCTTGATTTTGGTTCAATACCTCTCTGAAGACATTATTGTTATTCGTCTGAGAGTCTAGTAAGTTCTTGAAACCAACCATTTAATCTCTTGCTGGTTTAATAGTATTGGCGATTGGCCAAATAGTGGATTCTCCAGTTAAAGTCATGCTACCTACCTAAGAAAAGCTATTTCAATATCTTTAGTCAACATGTTGAATATTCTAGTTTATACTTCAATTGATGGTGTTATGACAGGTATGTAAAGTTGGAGATTCGTTATTTCTAATTTTGCATCTGAAGCATTCTCTCCAAAGAATATCTTATCATCGTTGATTTCTCTTTGTAGATGAATTTTATATGGTAATCCTATGTAATCTTTCTATGTTCCAACAGACCGAATAATGGATATAACTTCCAATTTACGTAATTACCCCAACTATTATTATCAACGCTATTGTTATACTGAAGTGCTCGTTTTTTCAAATCCATGATTAACTGCTCGTGCTACTCTTTCTATTGTGTTTCGAGCAACAACTATCACTCTAGCTAAATCCGCATCATTTGCAACATTTCTTACCGGTTCTTTTAAAACACTTCCATCGCCAACATCGGGTATCCAGCCTGAGACTGAATCGTTTTGGGATATAGGATTGTTTTCAACATTATGTGAAATTCCCCAGGGTGTTTAATGGTTTCTATAGGATTTGAACCAGCTTCCAAAACCATCTCGCTAAATAAAGATGGAAAGAAATTGTTTTCTAACGTTGTATTAGTTTGTGGTACACGGTTTTCATTGGGAGATCCATCTTTTATTTTGAAATCGCATCTGAAATAAGCATCAGACAGAAGCAGCCAATTTGATAATGAAATTATTTCGAAGGTAATTCTACCACCATCATTCAACTGGGATTTAGAACCAACAGTCGTTGAGATGATAATATAATCCTCTTCTTTCTTGTTAAATGAATAACGAATCGGATCGTATAATTTAAAAATTGGATCTAGTAATTTTTATTTGCCATTTTTAAGGTTTAAAATTTGAGTAGAAATTGTGTTCTGTTTTCCAAACAATGAAATGTAGGGTGAATAGGTCTTTTTGGGGGTGGGGGATTGATGGAATGTAGAGTATGTGTGACAGTATGGTGAATTTGGGAAAATGTGGTATATGAGACAGTATGTGACAGCATGCTCAATTTGGTAAAAAAGAAATTTTGGTAAGTCGGGAAAGGGTAAAATGGGGTATTTTTCTCCTTTGAAAGCTAGTCAAAATCCAGATATTATAACGTTTTCTTCTTTCCTTGATAATTTTGAAAATGAAATAAAAGATATACACGTTAAAGTTGGAGACCGAGTTCGTATTTTCAAATATAAAAGTAAATTCGAGAAGGGATACTGGACAAACGAAATATTTATCATAGATGAAGTAAATACCACATGACCTCCAACAGATGAATTAATCGATCAAGACAAAGAACAAATCATAGGTAGATTTTACCAAAACGAATTTCAAAAACTTTTAAAGATAGCTTGCCAGGCAAGGTAACATACGCCCACTGGCAGCTGTCAGAAATGATACTACTTAGTGACTACAGGGTTGCACAATATAGCTAATAGAGTGAAACGTCAAGTCAGACACGATATTTCAGTGAAATATTATCCGATCATCGCAAAAATCGATAGGGATCATCTTCATAATGACATACATACAAAATAAAAATCAAAAGAATCTGTAAACAATTGTAGCCTGTAGAGTGAGCACGAGTTGCACAATATAGCTAATAGAGTAAAACGTCAGGTCAGACACGATATTTCGGTGAAAAATTATCCGATCATCACGAAAATCAATAGGGATCATCTTCATAACAACATTGACATACAAAATAAAAATCAAAAGAATCCATAAAGAACTGTAGTCTGTAGAGTGAGCACGAGCCAAATGTGAACGGATGGACGGACGGACGGACGGACGAACCGACCGGGTGATTACAATATACGCCCGTGTGGTCGTATAAAAATGAATAGCTTTCTTAATAAATATGGAAATGAACTTTCAACTAGGCAAATGAGTTAAATATATCATCTTATATCACTGCTTTGTTTTGCAAATGAATATTTTTCTTTCGATACTGGTCAGAGCGCCCAGCAAAAACTGCATGTCACACATTAACTGACATAATTATCTGTCTTAAAGAGCGTGTCGTTGTTGTTTAAATGTAAAATGGCGCATTTTTGCCCAACCGGAAATGACGTTGGACGTAGCCACTCATGACGTCTATCGAATTACTGCTCCAATTCTGAATCCATTTTTGATCGAAATTTTTGTTTTGTTCTTTACTTTTTAGTAATGGCTAAAGGATAGCACTTTGCTTTTGACTTTTGTCGCTGACTTTTTTTCTTTTAATAATAACGTTTTTTTCAACTACTACAATTTTATTTGATCGATCTGAAAATTTAGTTAGTTATTTAGAAAGAGTTGATAAACATTTTGATTGCGAACAAAATTCTGTTCTCAAAATTTCTGTATCACTTCCGGTATTGTCGTCATTCAATCTTAACGTTGAATTTGTAACTTCCAGAATTTCATAGATATTTGAAAAATTATTTTTGCAATATGCTAGAATTGTTTATATCAAAGATTTGAAATAGTTTTAGTGAGCGCTTGATTGAAGCTCTGAAATGATTGTGGTTTTTACAACAAAGTATATGGTGAAGTTGTTTCAAAATTGGAAATTGGATTTATTTTCAACTTGACATGTTTAGTACTTTGATCGATTAAAAACAATTTTCAAGTTATGGTGTATTCATGGATATTATCACTTGTAATTTCTATTTTTAGTGAACTAACATAAGCTTATTGTGTTCAACCTGGCTTTATGTCAAATGAAATAACAACTCAACGACAGTCGGGATCAATTAATTAACAGTTTCTCACTAAATCCCCAGTTTAATCGGATTAGTGATGATGTGTTCAATCTCATTCATAAACTTGGGATAAGTTGTACTAAACGAACCAGGAGAGGAAAAACGGCAGACAGAAAACATAAATTCTTAAATAGGCCAACACATAACCGTTCACAACTAAATAGTGTTCAAAAAGATCATTCACTAAATGATAAAGCCGTAGATTCAGTTGATACAAATAAACTCAAAATTGGATTGTGGAATGCTCAACCTATCTGAAATAAAACTACAGTTGTTTATGAGCTGATATCTGACTTACACCTTGATATTCTCTTTGTGACTGAAACATGGTTAAAATGCGTCGGTGATGAACCTACGATTAGTACTACCATACCACATGGGTTCAAGTTAAACCACAACCCACGTCCTAGTGGCACGGGTGGTGGTTCGCCATTATATATGTAACAGTGTGACATAATAATGTCCCTTTAAACTAAGCTTTAGACACTTCACTTTAACTAGTGAATATCACTCATCATGCAGATGTCATTGTCTTTGATCTTGTTCTACTATGTTGTTATTAGCCTGAATAAGTTGCTAAATATAGTATAATGACCTATGACCTCTGGTGCAGGTGGTGTGATAGGACAGAATTAAGCAGACATTGAAGAGTAAGGGTCTTAGGTAAACCAGCACTGCTGAGCCATTGTTCCCTAGTACTATAGTTTTGTTTTCTTGATTTGCTCTGTATCTGCTTACTGATTGTGTAATAAAGTGTATCGTATTCAATATGGAACTATTTCTGTGACCTGTACACACGACGACGACAACGTACTCGGTCACAATTGGCGTCGCCGATAGGATAACTTACAGGATTTTCGGATAGAATTTTGTGTTTAAAGCTACTGGATTTTGGATATTGATTTGGAACATTTTTCTGTGTGATTCAACATTAAAGACAGGACATTCAACATTCATTGAAAGAAGAAAAAACGGTGAGAACGTTCTAGTATTTTTGTGTCATATAATTGATTTTGGAACTATTTTCAACTTTAAAATTATGACAATTTCTGGCAGCTATGAGTTTATCAAAATTAAACAAGTTTTTAGAAAAACCCTTACCAATCAGAGCTAGTGAAAACCAAATCTGTGTTCCGATTTTATTGAGTGACAGTAAAGGCAGATATTTAAAAACACATTTTAAAAGAGACAGTTTAATTAATGTAAAATTTGAGTGTGAAAGCGGACGTAAAACAAAATCGGGAATAGACTATCTTGAACAAAAACTTCCTGAGTGGATTGAAGAATATTCACAAGTTGTAATTTACATTTGGTTAGGCACGTGTGACGTAACAACCAAATCAGGGAATTTGATTGCTGCGCAACCCGGACATTCCGAAATTGTTTCATACATTGGAGGACAATACAGTAGAGCCATAAATATTTCGAAGAATTTTGAAAACTGTCGTATTAAATTTATAGAAATTCCACCTATTTCTGTGTCATTTTATAACTGTACCAAATCGGGCTGCAATTCAGACGAATATAAAGTGCAAGATAAAGTAGTTAACAGACATATTAATCAGATCAATAAAGAAATTAAACTTTTAAATTTAATAGTTAATGAAAATACTTTAGGATTTTCCAACGACGTTATTCGTTTTCGAAAAGGAAAAGATAAGAAGTCTAGAAATACAGTTAGTGTAAATTTACTGTCAGACGGTGTTCATCCAATTAGTTTACTAGCTAAATGTTGGTTGCATCATTTAATGATTGATATTTTACGGTGCTGTTTTGGGAAGACAGATTGACCTATTTCAGTGGAGAGTGCTCTATTGAGATAAATTGTTTTTGACAGTCACAGATATGGTTTTATTTTGATTTGTATTTATTGTGGAGAAGCTCTACACATTGCTTTTGTTTTATTGATTGTAATTTTCTTGTAACTGATTTGCATATGTTTGATTTTGTATTTGTCACATCGAAGGTATTGTTGTAAATTGTTAGTAACCATGGCAGAGTCTACAAAAACTGAACAAGATTATAAGGACGAAATCGATCGTCTAAAGAGCGAATTGGCTACTACATCTAGACTAGCATCTAGATTAACATCAACTCCTGTAAGACCTTCTGAGAGTTTACGTTTTAATTCTCCGTTTTCATTGCCATCAACATCAAACACTACATCATCATCAGCAACTAAGTCAGTCGTTTACATTGATAGAACCCGAGAACCAAAGAAGTTTGAAGGGATACTGAAAACTTCAGGCGATTTAACTGTACACGAGTGGATTGAAGATATCCAGGGATATGTGTCAACTCTTAATCTTACCGGCGAAGATGAAGCAAGGTTTATATATTCTCATCTAGAAGGTGATGCGAAAGAAGAAGTAAAGTTAAGAAAAGCGAAGGGGAATGCCAGCTTGATTTACGATGCTATACGAAGTGCATTTTCTGAAACCCATTCTACTTCTCATCTACTCAAACTTTTCTATGAACGAACTCAAAAGAAGGATGAAAGTATCAGATAATTTTCTTATGCTTTGAGACAACTTATGGAACGCATTCAAAGGAAAGAACCTAACAAAATTGAATCTGAAATTACCATTAGAGATCATTTTGCAGATGGTTTGTACGATGCACATCTTAGAAAAGAATTGAAGCGCCAAATACGTGACAATCCCTCATTATCTTTCATCGATATCAGAAAGTTTGCATTAGATTGGACTGAAGAAGAGAGTAAACCAAAGGAAAAAGTTAATACCAGTGCAACATCAGAAGAAGTTGTTACCACGAATACTCAAATGGATGAGTTAAGAAAATTAATACAAACCCAACAGGAGCAAATTGACAAATTACAAAATTTACTGACTCGACGTAGTACTGGCAAATGTTTTGAATGCAACAGGACTGGTCATATTAGAAGAAATTGTCCAGATTTAAAACGGAAACAGGAAAACTAAACCCACCTTCAACTGTGAGTCGAGGAGGGGGTGATACGAAAACTGTAGGCTCAAATAATAGTGAAACCTTTGACCTCGCTGTTGGGGAATGTCCTACTGTGAGTGGTCAAATTCATTCATCGTCATGTCGATTTCTACTTGATACTGGATCCCAGGTATCAACCATTATTCAGTCATTTTATGACAAACATTTAAAATGCTCCACTAATTTCGAAGAGACCAATTACCTTACTGTTAGAGCTGCAAATGGACTGGATATACCTTATAGTGGAATAGTTCAAGCTGATTTGAGAATTTTCGGGAAGCGATTACCAAATCAATGTTTTCTTGTAGTCAAGGACCCAAGTGATCCTCATGCAGCAAAACGCAAAGAAATGGTACCAGGGTTATTGGGAATGAATGTCATTCGCCATATATGGTCCGAAATGAAGAACTTGGATATTCACGAAGGGCAAACCAATTTTGTAGAACAGTTAAAGGCTAATTTTAATAAAGACAACAAAAGAGCTGTGCATGGATTTGTTAAGGTCGCTGCATCTTATCCAGTACTTTTACCATCAAAGAGTGTTACTAATGTTCAAGTTTCTGGTATAACGCCTAAAGTACACGCTACGCTAGTTATTGAAGAACTGACCAACCGAACTCACCTACCAAACAACATCATAGTTTGTAATACTGTGGTAAAACCAAATAGAAATCTTTACCAAGTACAAGTTGCTAATTTCTCTGAGAAAGACATATGGTTAAATCCTCGTACTCGCTTAGGATTGTTAGTTGAAGCTGAAGTAGAGTTAAACAATGTCCAGATTTCAGTTAACGCTGATCACATTTTAGTAGAGAAAATTGGACATGACCTTAAACCACCCACTGAAGAGAAACCAGATTTACCACCAATACCCATTCCAGATACTTTAAATTCAGATCAGCGTCAAGATGTTGAAAATTTGTTAAGAAATCATAAAGATGTCTTTAGCACAGGAGATTTTGATGTTGGCTTTACATCGACGATCACTCACCAAATTCATCTTACAGATAATATCCCTATAAAATTACCCTACCGAAGGATACCTCCAGCACAATTAGAAGAAATAAAGAATCACATTCAAAAGTTAGTTGACACCAATGTCGTTGTTCCCAGTTTTAGTCCATATTCTTCGCCTATTGTTATAGTCCGAAAGAAGAACACTGGTGATATCCGTATGTGTGTTGATTACAGACATTTGAATGCCAAAACCGTTAAAGACTCATTTCCTTTACCGAGGATTGAGGAAAGTTTAGATGCCATGTATGGAAGTTGTTGGTTTTCCTCATTAGATCTGGCCTCTGGATATACACAAATTGCTATGGATAAAAAGGACGAAGCAAAAACTGCATTTACCACACCCTTTGGACTGTTTGAGTTCCGGCGAATGCCATTTGGAGTTTGTAATGGACCTGCGACATTTCAGCGTCTCATGCAAGGTTGCTTTAGAGACGATGTACTGAAAATTCTTCTTATTTACCTGGATGATTAAATAGTTTTTGCAAAAAGTTTTTCAGAACATTTAGAACGTCTGGATCACGTGTTCAGCATTCTAAGACAGCATGGACTGAAGTTGAAACCATCCAAATGTTTTTTATTCCGATCTGAAGTCAAATACTTGGGTCATGTTGTATCTTCAAGTGGAGTTAGTACCGACCCAGACAAAATCAAATCAGTCACTGATTGGCCTAAACCAAAAACCTGTAGAGAGATGAGAACATTTTTAGGATTCTGTGGATTCTACAGGAGATATGTAAAGGATTTTGCCAAAATAACTGCCCCATTGCATTCAGTTTTAAAAGAAACAGATCAGGCTAAGAAATCAAATTTATTTTCTTTGTGGAATGAAAATTGTGATAATGCTTTTGAAACACTTAAACAGACTTTGACGAGTGCACCTATTTTAGGATTTGCTGATTTTTCTGAACCTTTTCAAGTTGAAATTGATGCTAGTCATGAAGGACTAGGAGCCGTACTTTCACAAATTCAAAACGGTCAACTTAGAGTTATTTCGTACGCAAGTAGAGCGTTACGTGGATCTGAAAAGAACATGGAGAATTATAGTTCCAGGAAACTTGAAATGTTAGGACTCAAGTGGGCTCTATGCGAAAAATTCAGGGATTATTTGTTAGGTCGTAAATTTGTAGTATTTTCTGATAATAACCCTCTGTGTCACCTAATGTCAGCTAAGTTGAGTGCTGTAGAACAAAGATGGATGTCTGATTTGGC
Organism: Lottia gigantea; assembly: GCF_000327385.1. Lineage (NCBI taxonomy): Eukaryota > Metazoa > Mollusca > Gastropoda > Lottiidae > Lottia > Lottia gigantea. The sequence goes on along the minus strand of NW_008707106.1, from coordinate 741,849 downwards.
TGTCTTCGATTTTGAAATGAAGTATAAAATTGGAAAGACCAACAGTAACGCCGATGCACTATCAAGGAAACCCAGAGACGTCGAAACTAATCATTTATCTGTAAATATTAAACCCAAAATAGAACAAGTAACAAAATCAACTTTCATACCAGATGTTTTACAAGAAGAGATAATATTTCCGACACCTATCTACAGTGAAAGTTTAGAAATACTTCCGTCATATTCTAAAGAAAATTTACAGTATTTACAAAATAATGATACCACTATCAAAACATTCCGATCGTTTTGGGATAAAGGTAAATCTCCATCAAAAAGTCAACGTAAAACACTATCAAAACCTGTTCTGACACTTTTCAGACAATCGAAAAGACTCTATTTAAAGAATGCTCTACTTTTTAGAAAAATTGTTGATCCATATACTGGAGAGATTGAACAGTTTTTATTACCTGATGAACTTAAAGACACTGTTTTACAGAGTTTGCATGATAATTCCGGTCATCAAGGGATTGAGAGAACTTTTAATTCTATAAGATCTAGATGTTATTGGCCTGGAATGTGGAAAGACATTCAAAAGAAGTGCAAAAATTGTGTTAGATGTGCTGTTTCCAAACCAAATACCAAAGTACATATCACCATGAAAAATTTGTTAGCTTCGAAACCGTTAGAAGTAGTTGCCATTGATTACACGTTGTTAGATAAGGCATCTAATGGAATGGAAAATGTGTTAGTCATCACGGATGTATTTTCGAAATTTGCCACGGCAATAGCTACTAAAGATCAGAAAGCCAGTACAACTGCAAAAGTGCTTGTTAAGGAATGGTTTGTCAAGTATGGTGTACCAGAACGTCTGCACTCCGACCAAGGTCGAAATTTTGAATCGGAAATAATTAAACATCTTTGCGCTATTTATAGTATTAAGAAAAGTCGCACCACCCCTTATCACCCACAGGGTAATGGACAAACCGAAAGGTTTAATAGAACCTTACATAATCTCTTACGAACATTATCGCCAGGATTAAAACGACGATGGCCAGAACATCTACCAGAGTTAATGTTGTCGTATAATAACACTATTCATGCGTCAACTGGTTATACTCCATATTTTCTACTATTTGGACGGAATCCGT
>NW_008707106.1:712434-740672 GCF_000327385.1 Lottia gigantea | reverse complement strand
ACTCTTCATAGATCCGAACTTAAATTATGTCCTGAACATGTTCCGATTGAACGAGAGCAACAAGAACATCCTGATCCTGTTGAAGACAACACAGTTAACGATAATAACAATACCACTAATCCAATACTTGACTCCAATGAAAGTGATGATGATGTAAGTAAACCAGTGAACAGTAACAATCTTAATCCAGGTGTTAACATAGTGGATCCTGATAATGAAACCACCGAAGACGAATATCCTATGATTATAGACGAACCTCCTCCTAACCCACAAATAGATACTACTGTACGAAGATCAACTCGCTCTATCTTGGAACTCATCGTAACATTCATAAATTACCTACAAGTGCTATTAACAGTAACATTTCAGTAGATTTTTCAGAAGCTATGATTAAATTAAGTAACTCCTTAGTTGCTACAACTATTAGAGAATTGGGTACGCTATTGCAACAACAAAGTGATTAATTCGCAAATGTTTGGCACTTAAACAAAACTCTGCAATGGTTGCTTTCTACTATTGTTTGTGAATTTTCTATATTTTTTTTTTCTTTTCTTCACATTTTTGTTTAGTTTTTAATCATACTAAATGCAGGGACGCATTTATTTCAAAGTGAGGGAGAGTGTAACAGTGTGACATAATAATGTCCCTTTAAACTAAGCTTTAGACCTTCACTTTAACTAGTGAATATCACTCATCATGCAGATGTCATTGTCTTTGATCTTGTTCTACTATGTTGTTATTAGCCTGAATAAGTTGCTAAATATAGTATAATGACCTATGACCTCTGGTGCAGGTGGTGTGATAGGACAGAATTAAGCAGACATTGAAGAGTAAGGGTCTTAGGTAAACCAGCACTGCTGAGCCATTGTTCCCTAGTACTATAGTTTTGTTTTCTTGATTTGCTCTGTATCTGCTTACTGATTGTGTAATAAAGTGTATCGTATTCAATATGGAACTATTTCTGTGACCAGTACACACGACGACGACAACGTACTCGGTCACATATTTGACCAGAATCTCACGGCTCAACAATTTAAGTTAAAACAAGCCTTTATATCTTTCGAAGCAATTGGCATTTTTTTCAGTTTCCGAAAGCAATCTTTAAGATTCCTATGTATATATAGGCCATCTCCATCTAGAAAAAACAACCTTACAGACTCGCTGTTTGTGACAGAATTTGCATCATTATGTTATTTCTTGGACGAAAAGAAGGAAAGTACAATAATACTAGGTGATTTCAATGTTCACTTTGATTGTCCAAAAAATAGTCTTACAAAAAAGTGCCTTGAGATCCTTGACTCACACGATCCCTCACAACACATAAATGATGCAACTCTGGGAACAATTCTCTTATTCGTAATGCTGAAGTCTGGGACAAACAACTCTCAGATCATTTTCCTATATCTTTCCAAGTTGACTTTGATAGACAACTACCTCGTCCAAAAGAAATTGAATTTCGCAATGTTAATCGCATCAATGTCGATGATTTCATTAATGATTTGTGTACTTCGAACATACAATATGAACATGACAACGATGTAAATAATTTAGTTCATAGTTTTAACAAAACACTTTCAGAGCTTCTAGATAAGTATGCACCTGTGAAAACTAAATGTGTTCGGCTTAAACATTCGGCACCATGGATATCAAACGAAATTCTTCAGGCACGCACTGATAGACGGGAAGCAGAGCGTATGTCGAGAAAATCAGGTCTTGAAATCCATAGACAATTGTATAACACGGCTCGAAACAAAGTTAACAAGCTCATTGAAAAATCAAAAGCAAAATATTATCACATAAAATGCAAATAAACCTAGGGTATTGTTTAAAACTTTAAATGATGACGTGATATTGCTTCAAGGTGACGACAGTGTTATAGCTCAAAATTTTAGTAACTATAGGCCCGTATCTAAATTACCATTTATATCAAAAATTCTGGAAAAAGTGGTAAAGTCTCAACTTTTGGACGAAATAACCTTCTGCATAGATTTCAGTCAGCATATAGGTCATCGCATAGTACCGAGACGGCTCTTGTTCATGTTCTTGACCCTTTAAAGTCATCTGTTGATAGTGGTGATGTATCAACTCTTGTGCTCCTCGATTTGTCGGCCGAATTCGACATGATAGATCGTAGGAAACTCATTGGACGTCTAGAATCTGATTATGGAATTAGTGGTGCTGTTCTGAGATGGTGCTACTCATATCCCACTGATAGAACACAGACTGTCATCGTTAATAAATCTCCTAGCGCGACGTTAACATGTGGCGTACCTCAGGGCTCGGTGCTTGGACCCACGGTGTTTTGTTTATATACCAAGCCGCTCGGCAGTATAATAGATAGGCTCAGCATCAAACATCACTTGTATGCCGACGACATGCAGCTGACGAACTCTTTTAAACCAGAAACTGATCATGAACTGTCATCTTGTAGGAACCTAGAATCCTGCATTGCTAATATCGGATTATGGATGACCAACAATATGTTAAAACTGAACTCTGACAAAACAGAGGCAATGCTCATTGCTCCAGCTTCAAGACTTACCAAATGTGCAATTTCTTCTCTAACAATTGATCAGTCAATAATTAATTTCTTCACTACATTAAAGAATCTTGGTGTGTATTTTGATCAATCTGTCAATGGAAACCCACGTAAATTTTATCTGTAAAACTTCGAATTTTCATCTCAGAAAGATTGGTGCCATACGCCATGTGATTACTAAAGATGCTGCTTCAACCTTAGTCCGTTGCCATGTACCAGTTCTTATATCTCTACATTGGCTCAAAGTCAATGAGAGAATCGAATTTAAAGTACTATCTTTAACATATCAAGCCTTATACAAATCTGCGCCGTCATACCTACAGAACCTCGTATCAGCTTATGTACCACCAACATGTTTGCGATCTCAAGATCAATGCTCCAAGCTATAATTTGAAAACCATCGGTGGTCGATCCTTTCAATATCAATCTGTTATATTATGGATTCGTCTCCCTTACGAACTTAAAATATCACTATCATTACAAACTTTCAAATCTCGATTAAAGACTCGTCTATTTAAACGCTACCATTAGACTTGTTGTAAAACTCATAATTAATGTATATGATACTAAACACACATCCAGGTTAGATTCACATTTACCTAGCCTGATTGAAATTTTTTATATCACTCAAAGTATTTATTTGTCAACTTTCAACCTTTGAAGAAAAAAAGGGCCCACCTTGGCCAGTTCCTAATAAAAACACGGTTTTCTGGGTTTAATATTTCAAAAAAAGGAATAGGTTTTGCAAGGTCAAAGGTCGTTCATCTGGGATGTCCATTCATACTTGATCTTTGATGTCCGACATATACTTCAATTTTCGAAACTTCAATGGCTCATATTAGTTTTAATTGACCTTTGTTGACCTTTTGACCAGAACAAAAGTTATTGTGCTAGGCAAGATCTACTCAAGTTGTATTGTGTGGTGTTTATTATCAGTTTTACAGCGATTATAAAAATCGACTTTTTACTACCGAGTGTTAACACGTTTTACTACCCAATGTTATCAAATCAATGCGTCTTTTCACTACCGAACGTTGAGTGTTTTATCGAATTTTTCGAATTTTTCGTCCGTCGGCCCATCCGTCACATTTCTTGTTATCACTATAGAGACTACAGTTTTCATCAGATTTTGATAAAACTTCGTGTGATGCTTGAAATTGATAAGATCTCGGTCAAGTTCGAATTTGACATATTTTCGATGAACGGTTTTTGAGATATTGACTTGACTTAGAACGCCTTGAAATTTGTTGAAAATTGTTCGTGAGCCGGATTGAAGCTACAGTTTTTACCGATTCTGATGAAACTTGGTGTGATCATTGGAATTGATAAGATCTCGGACAAGTTCTAACTTGACGCATTTTCGATGAACGGTTTTTGAGTTATTGCCCTTGACTTTGTTAAAACACGTCGAAATTTGTTAAAAATAGTTCGTGAGCAGGATTGAAGCTACAGTTTTCAACCGGTTCTGATGAAACTTGGTGTGATCATTTGAATTGATAAGATCTCGAACAAGTTCTAAATTGACGCATTTTTGATGAACGGTTTTTGAGTTATTGCCCTTGACTTTGTAAAAACGCGTTTAATTTGTTCGTGAGCACAATAGAAGCTACAGTTTTCAACCGATTCTGATGCAACTTGGTGTGATCATTTGAATTGATAAGATCTCGGACAAGTTCTAACGTTACGCATTTTCGATGAAATGTTTTTGAGTTATTGCCATTAACTTACGAAAAACGCGTCAAAATATGTTTGTGAGCACAATACAAGCTACAGTTTTCAACCGATTTTGATGAAACTTGGTGTGATCATTGGAATTGATAAGATCTCGGACAAGTTCTAACGAGATATTTTTGATGAACACGCGTCAAAAGTTGTTTTTGCCCTTGATTAGAGCTGTGTGATTTAATTGTTTGTTGTATTTGGGTTATTGATATTGATTTTAAAAAATTTTGGGGAATTATTCTGCATAAATAATTTCTTCAATATGAGAAAATTCGTACTTTAGTCACTAAAGACTGTTTTATTATTTCTGACAGCAGCCAGTGGGTTATGTTACCTTGCATCGCCAGCTATCCTAGGTTTCATCAAAATCGGTTGAAAACTAAGAAATTATAGCATATTCAAGATTTTGGGGCAAGGGCAATAACTCTGACGGACAGAGTGTTTACGAGCATTTGATGTTGATAAAAGCACTAACTGTATAGAGGTTAAAGGGCGATAACTCCTCAAAACTGAAGTAAGAGGCCTAAATCTTGAAAAAGCCTTAGTTTTAATCAGAAGAAAACTAAACTTCCTCAAACCTTTCGTTTAGGTCCAATAACATCCGTATTAAGTTTCATCAAAATCGGTTGAAAACTAAAAGAGTAATAGCATATTCATAACTCTGTTCCTAACGGTCGAAAATAGCTCAAATTCGAACTTGATCTTCGTTTTATGAATATGTATATACTGAATTTCATTTGATGCCATCAAAAAATCTAGTTTTTAAAACGTTTACAAACAAATGTTGACAAACGGACGGACGGACGGACCGACGGACAGGGGCGGCGACAATATACGACCACATGTTCATGTGGGCGTATAAAATGGATGTTATTGGACCTAAATCGAAAGGTTTGAGAAAGTTTAGTTTACTTCTGATTAAATTCAAGGCTTTTTCAAGTTTTCGACCTCTTACGTCAATTTTTTAACCTCTATACAGTAAGTGCTTCTATCAACATCAATTGCTCGTAAACGCTTCAAAAACTAGACTTTTTGATAGAATCAAATGAAATTCGGTATGTGTATACATATTCATAAAGCAAAGATCAAGTTCGAATTTGAGCTATTTTCGACCGTTAGAAGCAGAGTTATTGCCCTTGCCCCAAAATCTTGAATATGCTATAACTCTCTTAGTTTTCAACCGATTTTGATGAAACTTAAAATTGATGTATCGTTTTTATCATCCGCATGCCGTGAAGGGCGTATATGGCTGTGGTCCACTATCTTTTTCAATATTGTCCAAAACTTTGAAGGCTCATATTTCGTGACCTTGACCTTTGGTGTCCTTGTGACTAGCACCAAAGTTGTAGCCTTAGACAAGATCTATCCGAATATGTCATCAGTTTTGTTGTACAACGTTAACATCCGGTTCTATAGGCAATTGAAAATCGAGATTTTTAGCTTTGAAGAGCTCTGTCACGTGACCTAATTAACATACGACCAAATTTCTTATATATTCTGAAAGTGCATGATCTTTCCTTTTTTGGTGATATATCACACTTAATATTTTGATCAAACTTGCGCTGTTTAAAAATTGAAAAAGTTGTACTGATTTCTATAGTAACTGTGCCTATGATCTACCGACGGTAACCGCTGCCTTAAAAAAACGTATAACTTAGAATATCTCATGATCTAATGATTGTAAACACTTGAAATTTTGAACATTGTTTAAGAATGTACAACTCATCACAAACAAAATAAAATTTTTGAAGTGGGCGTGGCACATCCGGTGTTCATTTACCTTTACCTGAAATGTTTGCAATTGTCATAACTCGCAAAGTTTGCAATTGTCACCCTGTATATTTTGCATGAAAATAATTTACTACTTAGTACAATTTGTGATAAGATTACAGTTGTTTGCTCTCTTTACTTTAAAAAAAGGGAATAGATTTAACAATTTAAAAAAAATGACTTAAATGCCCTTGACCTTTGCATTTCAAAGGTCATTGACTTAGGATGACCATTCTTACTTTGATCTTTGATGTCCTATTTATACTTGCTATTCTAGCATGTTGCAAAAAGAATGTTTCAAATATCAATAAAATTCTTTTAGTTGCAATTTCAACTTTAAGAGCGAATGACGTCAAAACCGGAAGTGATACAGAAATTTTGAGAACAGAATTTTGTCCGCAATTAAAATGTCTATGCACTCGTAAATTTTCAGATCGATCGAAATAAAATTGTAGAAGTTGAATAAAACTTTATTGTTAAAAGAAAAAAAGTCAGCGACAAAAGTCAAAATCTTAAATTTTTTAAAGTGCTCTCCTTTAGCCATTACTAAAAAGTAAAGATCAAAACAAAAATTTCGATCAAAAATGGATTCAGAATTGGTTATGAGTGGCTACGTCATTCCTGGTTGGGCAAAAATGCGTCATTTTACATTTAAACAACAACGACACGCACTTTATGACAGATAATGTTGTCAGTTAATGTGTGACATATGGGCGCTCTGACCAGAATCGGAAAAAAAAATAGTCATTTGCAAAACAAAGCAGTTCGAAGAACGCACTGCAATAAACTAGCTTTTTTTTCTAACATCGCTCCATTGTTGGAATAAAGTTTATACATAGGAAAAGCGTTGAATTTACCCCCACCGCATATGTTCACGTGGCATCATTTTAAGATAAGAATGTTTAATATGTGATCGCTGAAGGTTCATTCTTAAATTGAGATGCAGTTACGTTAAATATGTATTGTTCCTTACACCCCGGGCATACAATATCATATTAAACATTAGTTGTTTTGCAATTATTATTTACTTTAAGGATATTTCCAGAAATATTGATACATGGGCTTTCTATTGTTGATTGGCATACACTTTCCATCCCTACTCTTTGAAATATTAGGTATAATTCCTTGAGAATCATACCTTGATGATTTAGCGATAGATTGAAAGGAAACACGATTACATGAAGTCTAGGCTTCTCGACCGTGGTCCATATTTGGAATGAGGAGGAATTGAGGATGAATAATCAATAAATTTTGTTAACAGGAGTTAAATTGGGCAACAATTCCAACATGATCGCTGATCTTGATCCTGGGTTGATGGTTTCCACCTGGAGCAAAGCACATGTTCAAGTGGCTTGACAAAGGAATCATTAAAAACTATCCAACTTTGAGCACAACACTTGCTATCTCGTGCGTATGCATTTGACAAACAAAAAGGAGGCAGCCCGGACGTGGAGATCCACGCCTAAATGTCATTAATGTCCATGTCTGGATGAACAAAAAAAAACAAACTTTTTGACCTTTCTTGATCGGACACTCATTGGAATTCTGCTGGTAATTCTCTTATAATTTAGCTAATTAAGAATTAATTATGGACATGCAAGACAAATTGAAATTTTTCCGAGTCATTAGAATACCTCTACTTTCTATTCATATAAGTATTAGCATTTTCATTTTCATAAATGAAAATAAGGGAACTCATTTTCTATACAAAATTTGATGAAATTTGACAAAAAATTCAGTTTGATGAAAACAAAAAATTAAGTATTGTTAAGAAATTTTAATTTTTATGCACTCAGTGATAGAAATTATCCCGAAAATTAAAACAAAAAAGGACAATTGATAATTATGAGAAATTGAAAAAAACTTCAAACTACCGGTTTTCAAAAAAAATAAAAAAACATATTTGAAAACATATCTGAAAAGCTTATTCAATTCTGAATTAAGCGATTTATATAACTCTATGGCGTTTTTAGTACGTGTTTTAGACGACGAGATGCCGATTTTGACATTATCGATAAGATTGCGTCACGCTACACGACCTACATGCACTAGATGACAACATAGTCGATGATAACAAATGTTTTAACTTTGAAGTGATAATTCTCGTAAATCTATACTCTCTGATAATAATTTGTTTTTAACAATCTAGGTTGTAGGTTTCTTCGGATGGAATTCTAGAAACAGAAAATTTGCTGTAGACATGGCTGGCTTTGTGTTCAACGCTGATCTGTTGTTTAAATATCCATCTTTGAGATTTGAAAAGACTAAATCAGGTTATTTAGAAACAGATTTCTTACAACAATTTGTGAAGACACAAGATATGGAACCTTTAGCAAACAACGGTACACAGGTAAACACGTTTATATCTTTTAGTGTCACGCCATGTTCTAATTGCACGGCGCTATTCGTTTATTCGTCACCCCGAGAGCGCATTTCTCAGAAACGGCAACGGGTACGACAAAACAAAATTCCACGAGGGTTCGCACCTTCACAATGTCAAGGGGTTAAGTGCACTTTTCTTGTTTCAAGAAGTTTTGTAAGTGCAGCGATTTGAACGCTATCAAACACAGTCAATCAAATCATTGGAGCAGAATACCTCCCAGAGAGTTTAATCGTAGGCGCAAGCCTTTACTGGGCGTTTTGATACTTCAACTGTACATCCAATATCAGTCAAAAGGTAATCGCGTTTCATTTTTCTATGCCCACGTTCTAATGTAGACGTATATTTGTATTGCCGTCATCCCTGCCCATCCGTCAGTCCACAATTGTCTAGTGAAAGCGAAAGCGAGTTTTGTACGATTTTTATCAAATATAATCATGATTAAGAGGAGTCAGAATAAATGAATCATGAGTTGCACCAGGATATTTTGCGTGCGACAATGTTCAAAAACTTCATATTTGAATCGCAAACTGCCTGCACATAGAATAGAATAGTAGCTTTGTCTATTTATATAGAGATGTTCATCCTTTTGGGGGCTTTTATGAGATGTGTGTACCGCCAATGACACCGACTACCCTTGGAAAGTTTGTCTTTTCATAAAAACCTCTCATGACGTTGCCAAGTCCAGTTTGGTCAGTTGCCATCTTAATATTTTTTATAACAAACCCTTTATAACATGCAGTTACATTACGTGTTATTTTAGATACACTTGGTCTTGATATGTTATGTTATGTCAGCTTTGACCACCTAAAAGCGTCCAGTGGCATTAAACCATGGAAAAGCACGAGATCTTGCTGTTGGCCTTGCTAGGTCTGTTTAAAAAATATTCTACATAAATCTAGTATCAATGGGCGTAAATGTCGACTCAGCTGTAAAGATCAATCGGGAATATCGGGAAAGATCAATGTGTTCTGAATAGTCAGTCGCTATTTACTTTGTTTTAGTTTTCATATAGAATTCAGCTTTAATATGCTTACGTCGTTGTATGTCTATATTAGGTAATTTAATTTTCATTGGTCAATGGTGACTTTTTGTTGCTCCTCGTGTTAAATCGCCATATTCGTTCAGAAGAGTCGCCTTCAACTTTCGCAGACATATTGATAATAATTTAAGGTCTAGAGACAAAACCCTTCTTGTACCTATTATATTTTGTTTATAAATGTATTAAGCATATTATTATAGCCTAATATACATGTGTCAATGCGCTTTCTATGAGTATTTCCTGTTCAAAGTGTCAGAATTGTCTAGATCATAGCATTTCATAGACAAAATTTTCCTGCCCGCTAAGATTTTTTTGTATCTTTCCTAGTTATACAACGTATTTTCATAAGTCTCAATATATTGTCAGTTTCATATCTGTATTGTATTCAATATGTTAGGTATATATAGAATGGAACTTATAGAGTTAACTTGTGTTCATTGATCAGTTAAGTGTAGTCTGTAATCCTGCTTAACGAGGTTACGTGCCTTAAGTTAATATTAATATTTTCTATTATTTTATTATTTCTGTACCATAATTGCAAATGACAGTTTTTTTTCGAATTTTACCTTCGCTTGTTTTCTAAGAAGGAAACATGCCACAGACTGTCTGTTACTGTTTGCTAGTCAAAATAGTGGTCCATTATTTGTTAAATGTAAATTGGCACCATTTTGATCAACCGGAAATGAGCGGTGGCCAATGGCTTTTTTTCGATTTTTTCCATTTATCCGCTTTAATACTGATCTGATATTGCTCAAACTTAACTGTTTATTACTTCGCGCTAATGACTACAAGATAGCAATTAAAAAAATCCACAATTTTGACTTTTGTCGCTAACTTTTTTAGCTACAATTTGAGAGTTTTTAACCTTTTTTCTTACTTCTACAATTCTATTTCGATCAATCTGAAAACTTACATAGAGATAGAGACTTTTATTGCGAACAAAAACTGATTTTCGAAATTTCGATATCACTTCCGGTTTTGACGCTATTCGCTTCTAAAATATAAAATTCAATTCTTTTTGCAATATGTTACAAATGGTCATACGAAAAACTTCAAATCATAAAATCCGACCCCGATGTATCAGAGTAGCCGCTAAAAAGAAATTTGGAAGCCGATTTTTGAATTTCGATTTTGCTTTTCTTTTATTTCCGGTTAAAATTTTTCGGTAATGTCCAAAATTTCAAAGGGTCCTTTTTTGTGACCTTGACCTTTGGTGACCTTGTGGCTTGAACAAAATTTGTTACGCTTGATGCTATCTATCCAGTGATATACTCATTTGTGCTGTGCATTGTTTACTTCCGGTTTTATAGCCGCTTGAAAATTACAATTTTTATCTTCAAAGAGCTCTGACACGTGACCTAATTTACATATACCAAAAATTCTTATTGAATCTTACTAGTGTTCATCTGCCCCTTGTAATGATATATAACACTAGATATTTCAATCAAAATTGCGCTTTTTAATATTTGAAAATTTTGTACTTTCTTCTATAGTAAATGTGCGTAATTTTCTTTAAATCGAATGGGGCCTCAGAGTGTAATCCGATTTGTGTAAATTTGATATCTATGGTATCTACTATCGATTGCTAAATGATATTTGAGAACCAATTTTTCAATTTTGATTTCCGGTTGAAAAATATGAATACTTTGAAGGGTCGTATATCGTGACCTTGACCTTTGGTGACCATATGACCCGTACAATTTTGATAGCTCTCGACGAGATCTATCCAGTGGTATATTAACGTTTATTGTACGATGTTGTACGATGAATTTTATCGCCGTTTGAAATTGATGAATTTTTTCTATAAAAAGTCGGTTTTCCTCTTGTAAGTTTTTTAGTGGACTGAACGATAAGGTAGTTTGTTGTTGAATGCAATGTGAGTTGAAGCGATCTGTCGAATTTGCTTTGCGTTTGGGCGATCTATATCCAGTTAATTATGATAGGAAATTATGTTACTGTTACGATACTCTCCGGCACAGTTTTAAGCGTAAAATCAAAACTGTTACGCACTGCTTCAGAACCACGCAAAGCTTGTGGATCTAGTTGCAGTGCGTTTTTTTTGCAGTGCGTTCTTCTTTGTAAATGACTACTTATCGAACGCCCTGCTTCGTTTTCGTTAATAGAAAAAAAATTCGTAAACGAACGCCCTGCTTTGTTTTCGTATTAATTTTTTTTTTTTTTTTCGTCCAGCGCAGGCCGGATTTCTCGGAAACGGCAACAGGTATGTAAAAACGGACTTCGTGGCGTTTCGTAACTCGTGGCTAATCCGAGCTTAAATGTAAAACGAAAATTTTCTGAGCAACATTACTCAAAATTGCAACAAACGAAAACTGGACTCTAGAGGGCGTGTTTATCAACCGATTTTAATCGGGTTTTCTGTATCGTATTTCTTGCAACAAAGGACAAATGATGGCAGTTGAAAATTTTCGATATTCGAAAATTCGTTCCATACTTTTTTTTGCCGTCGTTAATCAGAAAATACTATTTCGGTTGTAGTTTGGTGGATTGTCTTGAAACTCACATGGTGTAGACTGCCAGCATAGTGGAATAAAATCACACATTCAAAATATTTTTATCATTTCCGGTTTCGATATTAGTACTTCCGGTGGTATCACTTCCGGGGAAATTGAGTTATGTCCAAAATAAAATATGCATTATATTACCAGCCTTAATACAAACCTATTTAACTAAAAAAAGCGCACCGGAAGTAACATGTAGGCCGCCATTTTGGTTTGCCTCATTTTCCAGAAATTGCTATTCAGAGGCCATTGATCATCCGATTTGAATAACTTTTGTGTCATACGATACGTTTAATGTCTGTCTACAAAAAATGGGAAGCATAATTTTGATTTTCGGTTTTGCCTTTTTTGTACGACCTGATGTTTTTTTTTCAAAGTTTGAAGGCTTATAACTCATGACCTTGACCTTTGATGACCTTTATATTGACTATGGTGATAAAGGCTGTCCTTGACCTTCTCATGACCTTTTGACCTTTGAGGTCAAACAACAACTTCTGATTTTATAGGGGTCTAAATATGGTCAAAATGGCATTTTTGCAGTGCTGTATCCAAAACCCTAATTGATTTAGCGCCATACCACTTTCAGATTATTAATGCACTTAATAAATGGTTTCAATTCATGTGGCATTTGATGATGTCAGAGTCGCATTAAAGGAAATGTTGCAATTTCCTTAAATCTTTAAATGCGTCTATCAAAGGAACTTGGCTTCGGATGACGTTGATATTTACATTAATGTTTACTATTGACTTCAGCTTTTGCATGCGTCCTCATATGTGCCCTATTAGATTTCGGGGAAGGGAGGGTTTGATTCTCCCAAATGTACAGGCCTAGGGTGGAGCAGACACTTTATTTAGAAATTAGGATTAAGGGTCTTGATATTGGGTTTTCTTCTGTTCTTATTCTGATCTGAAATTAGAAAAAATAACGGGCGAGAAGTATAGTATCTGTTATGTACTGATTGTTTTTAGTTTACTATGAACAATATTATCATTTAAGTTCTTATTTTTTGAATATGCAACTATCATTTTCTGCTTATAGACATGGGGGAATTTCTCTTGAAGGCTCTTATAGTGGGCATGAACTATCTTGCTTGCTCGATTGCTGGTTGTATTAAACGGGACAACAAAGGGTGCTATGCCTACATTATGATGAATATTTAGTCCTTCCCTAGATTGACGGAATTTGGTAGTTTCATCTTCGGGCAAGTCAATTTCTATACGCTCAATTGGGATTAGGGCGAGATCGTCTATTGAATGGTCGTCGAGGTTGAAATGATTAATTTGATGTCTGACCTATGAGCATTAAAGCGAGTTCGTAAATTATTCTTAGTTTCTCCTACATATTGTTTTGGGCATTTCTTGCATGAAATTAAATATATTACATTCGAATGTTCACATGTTAGATGTTCCTGGATCGGGTACCTTTTATTCGTAGAGTTGCTTACAAAATAATGAGTTTCTGATATAAAGGGACATGTTTTGCATCTACTGGACAAACATGGAGCACTTCTTAAACCTGGAGGTACTTCGGCATAAAGTCTGTTTTTAGCTGCTATCTGTGCTAAGGTGGAATTTTTTATGTTTCGTAAAAATCGTTTAGAGTACCCACGCTCTTTCCGTTTTGAGAAAACAGTCGTACAGGCTTGGTTGAAATCAGAAGATCTTGTACAAATTCGATGAAATCGTAAAACTTGTGACTTAATTATACCTGAAAAGGTATGTTTTGGGTGAAAGGAGCTCTTGTGCAAGAGTTGATGAGTATCAGTTTCTTTGAAATACACTTTAATATCCAGTTTATTTGTTTCTGCTATGGAATCTCCCTTAAAGACTGTGGTATCGAGAAAGTCTATGCTTTTGTCACTCACGTTTGCGGTTAGTTTGATAGAAGGATGGTGGTTGTTGAGAATTTCAAAGAATTCCCAAAACTGTTCGATAAGTCCAAACCATAAAAATGTCATCCAAAAAGCGTCCGTAAAAAAGTGGGTCAAATGGACAGAGGGGCAACACCTCACGTTCCCACTCTGCCATGAAAAGGTTTGCGTACGAATGGGCGAATCGTTTGCCCATTGCTCTCCCTGAAGTTTGTAAATGTTCGACTAAGACAAATCTCTAAAAGCTGTAGAATTGCATCGTCGGGTCTGTTTGGATCTGGGTTTCTATTAAAAGCTTTATGAACTGCCGTTAAACCAGTAGTGTTATCCATGGTATACATAGAAGAAACGTCGATAAAAATTAAAATAGCATTAGAGGGAACTCGAAGGTTTTTTTTATTTTATTGACAAAATCGGTTGTGTCTTTAAGGTAGGCGCGATGTTGACATGCTAGAGGTAGTAAGAAATGATCAATGTATTCTGACACTGCATATGACTCACTACCACAGTCAGATATAATCGGGCGGCTTTTAGGCATTTTATTCGAGATAAACCACTCCTTGGTTGGATTCTTATGGATTTTAGGCAAAGTGTACAAATGTCTCTCTCGACAATCAGGTTTGGCAGACAGATAGTCATATTGTTTCTGTTTGAGATAACTAGTTTTGACTAAATCGGCAAGAATACTGTTAACCATGTTAGCAGTTTCTTTGAAAATTGGTTTCGGTAAAATGGCATAACGTTTAGGATTATTCAGTTGATTCTCTGCTTCTGAAACGTAATCCTCCCTATTCAGAATGACACAACATGAACCTTTGTCACTCTTTTTAATAACAATGCTATCGTCTTTCTTAAGTAAGTTTAACGCTTCACGTTCCACTCGTGTGAGATTAGGCTTTTCGTGTGTTATGGAAAGGTTCACTGTTTGGCTATTCATACTCGCAAATGCTTTCAATATTTCAGGATGGTTGGCAGCCTGAGGGGGTGTCCACGTGGATTTAGGAATAAACATTGTTCTAGCACCACGTGGGGAATGGTTTCGAAAATAATATATGCAGCTAAGATTTCGTTGAAATCGTTCAATGGATGGTCGGAGATAATTCAAGTTAGCTATCTTTGGTGTGGGAATAAATTTAAGTCCACGGTCTAAGATTGAATGCTGAAGGGGTGTGAGAATTTTGCGGCTCAAGTTAACTACAGTTTGGCCTAGCGCTGGCCTCTCAGTATTTTTATCCCCAGTAATTAGTTTAAAGACTTACTCGATGCTTGAAGCTGGTGTATCCAAAACAAATAAATGCTGTTTGCTGTTTCTGGAGACCAATGAAGATTATCAACTGGTTCGAATTCTTCTTCGTAGGGAAGGTTTTGTTGGCTGTGGCGATTTATTTCTGGGCTTGGTTAAAGGAGGTCTTTGGTAGCTGATCACGGTTGTTGAGGCCTACATGAAGAATAATGGTAGTAGGTTTGACTGTATGTGATGGATTTGGGCACCGGGGTAAGAATGTATTTCAGTGTCTGAACTGTCCTCACATGAGCGATATTAGAGGTAGAGCAATAATTCACTTAACATGGGGTTATTATTAGATAAATCGACTAATTAGATTAACCTGGCTGTCAACCCCGATAGAAATCAAAGTTTAAGTTGTTTTAAAGACGCCTTTCCTTTTACATTCCTTTAATATGTTTTGAGTCCAGTTGCGGTATATAAATAAGCTCTAGGGTGGATTGAACAGTGTCATACTGTAAGTTAAGCTTACGGAAGCACATTAAAGGGATACCTCCACCTAATTTACCAACTTTCTTATTCCTTATCCGATTTTCATCAAACTTGGAATGTATGTGTATAATCAAATTCTAAATTTCATGGAATAATCGAATTTGCTTAGTGCGCATGCGCATTACCAACTTTCTTATTTCTTATCCGATTTTCATCAAACTTGGCATGTATGTCTATAAACCAGTACTAAATTTGATTGAAATATTGAATTGTTTTTGTGCGCATGCGCATTACCGACTTTCTTATTACTTATCCGAATTTAATCAAATCAAATCAAAGGTATGTGTATAATCCAATTATAAATTAGATAGAAATTCTTATTTTTAGTCGTATATTTCTTATACGGATTTCATCAAACTTGGTCAAACAAACATTCCTTTATTCCTAGTCAATATACTTTGAACTCCAGGCACTTTTAGATGTTTGCATTTAGAGATACAGAAAAGTATTTATATCAATGTAATTGCAATAGACCATCTTCGTATGTACCTGAATGTCGTAACACGCCCTGCATCAGTACTGTTATTAGAACAGTTCTAGTTATTTTTTTCGTCCACGGCAGGCCGCTTTTCTCGGAAAAGGCAACAGGTACGGGAAAACGGGCTTCGTGGCGTTTCGTAACTCGTGGCTAATCCCAGCATAAATGTAAAATGAAAATTTTCTGAGCAACATTACGCAAAATTGCAACAAACTGAAAATGGACTCTAGAGGGCGTGTTTATCAACCGATTTTGATCGGATTTTCTGTATCGTATTTCTTGTAACAAAGGACAAATGATAGCAGTTGAAAATTTTCGATTTTCGAAAATTCGTTCAATACTTTTTTTTGCCGTAATTAATCAGAATATACTATTTCGATTGTAGTTTGGTGGATTGACTTGAAACTCGCATGGTGTAGACTGCCAGCATAGTGGAATAAAAGCACACATTCAAAAAATTTTTGTCACTTCCGGTTTCGATGTTAGTACTTTCGGTGGTATCACTTCCGGTGAAATTGAGTTATGTCCAAAATAAAATATGCATTTTATTACCAGCCTTAATACAAACTTATTTAACTAAAAAAATTGCATCGGAAGTAACATGTAGGCCGCCATGTTGGTTTGCCTCATTTTCCAGAAATTGCTATTCAGAGGCCATTTATCATCCGATTTGCATAACTTTTGTGTCATACGATACGTTCAATGTCTGTCTACAAAAAATGGGAAGCATAATTTTGATTTTCGGTTTTGCCTTTTTTGTACGACCTGATGTTTTTTTTCAAAGTTTGAAGGTTTATAACTCATGACCTTGACCTTTCATGACCTTTATATTGACTATGGTGATAAAGGCTGTCCTTGACCTTCTCATGACTTTTTGACCTTTGGGGTCAAACAACAACTTCTGATTTTATAGAGGTCTAAATATGGTCAAAATGGCATTTTTGCAGTGCTGTATCCCAAACCCTAATTGATTTAGCGCCATACCACTTTCAGATTATTAATGCACTTCATAAATGAATTCAATTCATGTGGCATTTGATGATGTCAGAGTCACATTAAAGGAAATGTTGCAATTTCCTTAAATCTTTAAATGCGTCTATCAAAGGAACTTGGCCTCGGATGACGTTGATATTTATATTAATGTGTACTATTGACTTCAACTTTTACATGATGGTAATATTTTTTGTGTCCGACACGTGGTTTCGGTTTTATGGGTGTCACTGAAAGTTGATTCTGCATCTTTAAAGCGTCCTCACATGTGCCCAATAGAGGTAGAGAAATAATTCTGTCGGATTCAAAATGCTGAGATTCTGTGCTTTCCAATGATATATAACATGCATGCCTTACATGCAAATTCGAAACCCCATTCACTTAACATGGGGTTATTATTAGATAAATCGACTAATTAGATTAACCTGGCTGTCAATAGAAATCAAATTTTAAGTTGTTTTAAAGACACCCTCCCTTTTATATTTCTTTAAAATGTTTTGAGTCAAGTTGCGGTATATAAATAAGGGTGGATTGAACCGTGTAAGTTAAGCTTACGGAAGCACATTAAAGGCATACCTCCACTTAATTTACCAATTTTCTTATTTCTTATCCGATTTTCATCAACCTTGGAATATATGTGTATAATCAAATTCTAAATTTCATGGAATAATCGAATTTGCTTAGTGCGCATGCGCATTACCAACTTTCTTATTTCTTATCTGAATTTCACCAAACTTGGTATGTATGTGTATAGTCCAATTCTAAATTTGATGGAAATTTTGAAATTTTGTTGTGCGCTTGCGCATTACCAACTTTCTTATTTCTTATCCGAATTTCACCAATTTTGGTATATATGTGTATAATCCAATTCTAAATTTGATGGAAATATTGAATTTTTGTTGTTCGCATACGCATTATCAACTTTCTTATTTCTTATCCGAATTTAATCAAACTTGCTAGGTATGTGTATAATCCATTTCTAAATTTGATGGAAATCATAAACTTTTGTTGTGCGCATGCGCATTACCAAATTTTGTATTTCTTATCTGGATTTCATCAAAACTGGTCTCTATTAAGTGACAAATATTCTTTTATTCCTAGTCAATATACTATAAACTACAGGCACTTTTGGATATTTACATTTAGAGATGCAGAAAAGTATTTACATCAATGTAATTGCAATAGACCATCTTCGTATGTACCTGAATGTCGTAACCCGCCCTGCATCAGTACTGTTATTAGAACAGTTCTAGTTTTTTTTTGCTGGGCGTTCGTTACCGAACGCCCTGCTTTGTTTTCGTTAATCGAAAAAATATTCTTCGAACGCACTGCTTTTCGAAATGACTATTTTTTTTTTTTTCGAATTTTACCTTCGCTTGTTTTCTAAGAAGGCAACATGCCACAGACTGTCTGTTGTTGTTTTCTGGTCAAAATAGTGGACAATTATTTGTTAAATGTAAATGGGCACCATTTTGACCAACAGGAAATAAGCCGTGGACAATGGCTCTTTTTCAATTTTTTCCATTAATCAGCTTTAATACTCGTCTGAATTTGCTCAAACTTTACTGTTTATTACTTCGCGCTAATGACTACAAGATAGCAATTGAAAAAATAGAAAATTTTGACTTTTGTCGCTGACTTTTTGAGTTCCAATTTTTGAGTTTTTTGACCTTTTTTCTAACTTCAGCAATTCTATTTCGATCAATCTGAAAACTTACAGAGTAATAGACACTTTCATTGCGAACATAAACAAATTTTCAAAATTTTGATATCACTTCCGGTTTTGACGCTATTCGCTTCTAAAATATAAAATTCAACTTCCGGAATTTTGAAGATATTTCAAAAATCCTTTTTGCAATATGTTACAAATAGCCATACAAAAAACTTCAAATCAAAAAAATCCGACCCGGATGTAACAGAGTGTTCGCCATATTGATATGTCATACTTCTGTAAAATTCAAAATGGGGCCTCAGGGTATAGAGCGCTTTTCATAATTTTGGTATATCTGGATATCACAATCGATTGCGAAAAGAGATTTGGATTCCGATTTTTGAATTTCGATTTTGCTTTTCTTTTATTTCCGGTTGAAATTTTTCGGTAATGTTCAAAATTTCAAAGGCTCCCATTTCGTGACCTTGACCTTTGGTTACCTTGTGGCCTGAACAAAATTTGTTGCTCTTGATGATATCTATCCAGTGATATACTCTTTTGTGCTGTGCAATGTTTACTTCCGGTTTTATAGCAGATTGAAAATTACGATTTTTTTCTTCAAAGAGCTCTGACACGTGACCTAATTTACATACACCAAGTATTCTTATTGAATTTTACTAGTGTTCATCTGCCCTTTGTAATGATATATAACACTAGATATTTCAATCAAAATTGCGCTTTTTAATATTTGAAAATTTTGTACTTTCTTCTATAGTAACTGTGCGTAATTTTCAATAAATCGAAATGGGGCCTCAGGGTGTAATCCAATTTGTGTAAATTTGATATCTATGGTATCCACTATCGATTGCTAAATAATATTTGAGAACCGATTTTTGAATTTTGATTTTGCTTTTTATTTATTTCCGGTTGAAAAATATGAATACTTTAAAGGGTCGTATATCGTGACCTTGACATTTGGTGATCATGTGACCAGAACAATTTTGATAGCTCTTGACGAGATCTTTCCAATGGTATATTAACGTTTATTGTACGGTGTTTACTTCCGATTTTATCGCCATTTGAAATTGATGAATTTTATCTTGAAAAAGTCGGTTTTCGTATTGTAAGTTTTTTGTGGTCTAAACGATAAAGGTAGTTTACTCCCTTCAACTGTTATTGAATGCAATGTGAGTTGAAGCGATCTGTCGCATATGCTTTGCGTTTGGGCGATCTATATCCAGTTAATTATTATAGGAAATTATGTTACTGTTACGATACTTTGCGGCACAGTTTTAAGCGTAAAATCAAAACTGTTACGCAACTGTTACAGAACCTCGCGAAGCCTGTGGATCTAGTTGCAGTGCAGAGGCATAGAAACTTTTATTGCGAACAAAAATTAATTTTCGAAATTTCGTTATCACTTCCGGTTTTGACGCTATTCGCTTGTAAAATATAAAATTCAACTTCCGGAATTTTGAAGATATTTCAAAAATTCTTTTTGCAATATGTTACAATAGCCATACAAAAAACTTCAAATCATAAAATTCGATCCGGATGCAACAGAGTAGCCGCCATATTGATATGTCAAACTTTTTTAAAATTCAAAATGGGGCCTCAGGGTATAAAGCGCTTTTCATAATTTTGGTATATCTGGATATCACATTAGATTGCAAAAAGAAATTTGGAAGCCGAATTTTGAATTTCGATTTTGCTTTTCTTTTATTTCCGGTTAAAATTTTTCGGTAATGTCCAAAATTTCAAAGGGTCCTATTTTGTTACCTTGACCTTTGGTGACCTAGAGGCCTGAATAAAATTTGTTGCCCTTGATGATATCTATCCAGTGATATACTCATTTGTGCTGTGCAATATTTACTTCCGGTTTAATAGCCGATTGAAATTTACGATTTTTATCTTCAAAGAGCTCTGACACGTGACCTAATTTACATACACCAAATATTCTTATTGAATCTTACTAGTGTTCATCTGCCCTTTGTAATGATATATAACACTAGATATTTCATTCAAAATTGCGCTTTTTAATATTTGAAAATTTTGTACTTTCTTCTTATAGTAACTGTGCGTAATTTTCTATAAATCGAAATGGGGCCTCAGGGTGTAATCCAATTGGTGTAAATTTGATATCTATGGTATCTACTATCGATTGCTAAATTATATTTGATAACCGATTTTTGAATTTTGATTTTGCTTTTTATTTATTTCCGGTTGAAAAATATGAATACTTTGAAGGGTCGTATATCGTGACCTTGACCTTTGGTGATCATGTGACCAGAACACTTTTGATAGCTCTCTACGAGATCTTTCCAATGGTATATTAACGTTTATTGTGCGGTGTTTACTTCCGATTTTATCGCCATTTGAAATTGATGAATTTTATCTTGAAAAAGTCGGTTTTCGTCTTGTAAGTTTTTTTGTGGTCTAAACGATAAAATTTAATAGTAGATAAGCATTTTGATTCCTGACAAAAAATCTATTTTCAAAATTTCGATATCACTTCCGGTTTTGACGTCATTCGCCTCTAAACTTGAAATTTCAACTTCCGGAATTTTGTAGGTATTTGAAAAATTCTTTTTGAAATTAGTTAAAATTGTCCCTATAACAATTTTGGAATCAAAAAATTTGACCTGGAAGTATTGTGTAAGACGCCATCTTGATATGACTCATTTTTATAAAACTCAAAATGGGGCCTCAGGGTAAAATTGGATGTGCGTAAATTTGATGTTTAAGTAAACTACAATCGATTGCTAACAAAACATGGGAAGCCGATTTTTGAATTTTGGTTTTGTATTTTTTTTATTTCCGGTTTTATGTTTTCAGTAATTGTCAAAACTATTAAGGCTCATATCTAGTTACTTTGACCTTTGGTGACCTTGTGACCTGAACAAAAGTTGTTGCCTCTTACGAGATCTATCCGATTATATCCCCACTTTTGTTGTGCATCGTTAACTTCCGGTTCTACAGCCATTGGAAAATCGTGATTTTTAACTTTAAAGAGCTCTGTCACGTGACCTAATTAACATACGACAAAAATTCTTATATATTCTTTGAGTGCATGAAATCTCCTTTTTGGTGATATATCACAATTGATATTTTGATCAAAATTGCGCGTTTTAAAAATTGAAAATTGTGTACCGACTTCTATAGTAACTGTGCGTAAATTCACGGTGTCTATAATCTACCGACAGTCACCGTTGCTTTAAAAAAACTTTTAACTACGAATATCTCATGATCTAATGATTGTAAAGACTTGAAATTTTGAACATTATTTAACAATGTAGACATCATCACAGACACATCCGGTGGGCATTTACCTTTACCTGAAATATTTGCAATTGTCATAACTCGCAAAGTTTGTAATTGTCGTCCTAGAAATTTTGCATGAAAGTAGAACACTTATTAGGACAATTTGTGATAAAATTACAGTTGTTTGCGTTCTTTACTTTAAAAAGGGAACAGGTTTAACAATTTTAAAAATTTTTATTATTGAACTTTAACGTAAATGACCTTTACCTTTGCGTCAAAGGTCATTGATCTACGATGACCATTCTTACTTTGATTTTTGATGTGCAACATATACTTCCGGTTTTACAGACGTCCGAAAACAGCAATTTTCGAAACTTCAAAGGCTCATATTACTTTTATTTAACCTTTGTTGACCTTTTGACCTGAACAAAGGTTGTTGCCCACTACGAGATATATCCGATAATATTTTCACTTTTGTCGGGCTCCGTTAACTTCCGGTTCTCCAGCCAATTGAAAATCGCGATTTTTAACTTAAAAAAAAGGTCTATCACGTGACCTAATTTACATAAGCGAAAATTTATCTTTTGTCCTTGAATTCGAAAATTTTGTATTGACTTCTATAGTAACTTTGCGTAATTTTAACGGTTTCTATAATCCACCGACAGTCACCGTTGCCTTAAAAAACTTTTAACTACAAATATCTCATGATCTAATGATTGTAAACACTTGAAATTTTGAACATTATTTGACATTGTCCACATTATTACAGACAACACAAAATTTTTGCAGTGGGCGTGGCAAATCCGGGCTACTTTTACCTTTACCATAAATAATTCAAATTGTTATAACTCGAAAAGTTTGCATTTTTCACCATCAAAATTTTACAAAAAATTAAAGCACTATTTGGGACAATATCTGATAGAGTTAAATTTTGTTTAGGCCTTTTACTTTAAAAAAGGGAATACGATTTACAATTTATAAAATTTTGTAATTTGACCATTTACATGCAAAATCTTGGTCTTTAGAAGGTCAAAGGTTATTGATCTACGATGTCCATTCATACTTTTATCTTTGATGTCCGACATATATTTTCGCTTTTACAAACGTTCCAAAACAGCAATTTTCAACACTTTTAAGGCTCATATACTCTTTTATTTGACCTCTGTTGACCTCTTGGCCGAAACACAAATTATTGTACCTTTCCAAAAATATTTTCATTTTTGTTGTGCGAATTGAACTTTTAACTTTACAGCTATTTGAAAATTCGACTTTTTACTACCGAATGTTAACACCTTTTAGTACCGAATGTTATCAAATTCATGCGTCTTTTCACTACCGAACGGTAAACGGTTTAAACGATTTTTTCTACTATTGAACGTTTACATGCTTTTCTTTCCGGTAAGAAATCCCATTGTGACTTTAAAATGCAACGTTGTATCGATGTATCAGGTTGGATGCGCACTGCTTCGGTACCGTTCTAGTTGCAGTGCGTTCTTATGCCACATAAATACTGTTAACATTTCTCCCGTTAATGCCGCGAGACTAAATCTGATGAATGTATTTTCATGCATTTTTTTCCAACCGGAAATGACGTAGAACAAAATCAATTTTTTACGTTTTTGCTAATTTTCGGCTCCAATTTTGATCGGATTTTGATCGATCTTTTTTTGTTAATAATTTCGCGCTAACGGCTATAATATATCAATTAAAAAATTCTAAAATTTAAACTTTTGTCGCTGACTTTTTTAATTTCAATTTTTGAGGTTTTTCACTTTTTTTCTAACTTCTACAATTTTATTTGGATCGATATGAAAACTCACAGATAGTTAGATATTTTGATTGCAAACTAGAATTAATTTTCAAAGTTTCGATATCACTTCCGGTTTTGAAGTTATTCGCTCGTAAAATTGAAATTTTAATTTCCGGAATTTTGCAGATATTTGAAAAATTCTTTTTGCAATTAGTTAAAGTAGTCCCCATAAACATGTTGAAATGAATAAATTTGACCCGGAAGTATAGGGTCAAACGCCATCTTGATACGCCTAATTTTTATAAAACTCAAAATGGGGCCTTAGGGGAATAGCCGATGTGTGTGATGATAGTGTTTATAGAATCTGCAATCGAAAATTTTGTCAGCCGATTATTGAATTTTGGCTTTGTTTTTTTTAATTACCTGTTATATTTTTTCGGTAATTGTCAAAACTGCTAAGGCATATATCTTGTTACCTTGACCTTTGGTGACCTTGTGACCTGCACAAATTTTGTGGTCCCTAACAAGATCTATCTAAAAATATATTTACTTTTGTCACGCGAAGTTCACTTCCGGTTCTAGAGCCATTTGAAAATCGCAATTTTTATCTTTAAAGAGCTCTGTCACGTGACCTAATTATCATACGACAACATTTATCTTATTTCCTTAATGTGTGTGATTTCGCCTTTCTGAAGATATATCACACTTGATATATTGATCAATATTGGTATATCTGGATATCACATTAGATTGCAAAAAGAAATTTGGAAGCCGAATTTTGAATTTCGATTTTGCTTTTCTTTTATTTCCGGTTAAAATTTTTTTTTCGGTAATGTCCAAAATTTCAAAGGGTCCTATTTTGTGACCTTGACCTTTGGTGACCTTGAGGCCTGAACAAAATTTGTTGCTCTTGATGATATCTATCCAGTGATATACTCATTTGTGCTGCGCAATGTTTACTTCCGGTTTTATAGCCGATTGAAAATTACGATTTTTATCTTCAAAGAGCTCTGACACGTGACCTGATTTACATACACCAAAAATTCTTATTGAATCTTACTAGTGTTAATCTGCCCTTTGTAATGATATATAACACTAGATATTTCAATCAAAATGGCGCTTTTTAATATTTGAAAATTTTGTACTTTCTTCTCTACTAACTGTGCGTAATTTTCTATAAATCGAAATGGGGCCTCAGAGTGTAATCTAATTTGTGTAAATTTTATATCTATGGTATCTACTATCGATTGCTAAATAATATTTGAGAACCGATTTTTGAATTTTGATTTTGCTTTTAATTTATTTCCGGTTGAAAAATATGAATAATTTGAAGGGTCGTATATCGTAACCTTGACCTTTGGTGATCATGTGACCAGAACAATTTTGATAGCTCTCGACAAGATCTTTCCAATGGTATATTAACGTTTATTGTACGGTGTTTACTTCCGGTTTTATCGCGATTCGAAATTGGTGAATTTAAAAAAAAAAGCCGTGGACAATGGCTCTTTTTCAATTTTTTCCATTAATCAGCTTTAATACTCGTCTGAATTTGCTTAAACTTTACTGTTTATTACTTCGCGCTTATGACTACAAGATAGCAATTGAAAAAATCGACAATTTTGACTTTTGTCGCTGACTTTTTGAGTTCCAATTTTTGAGTTTTTTGACCTTTTTTCTAACTTCTGCAATTCTATTTCGATCAATCTGAAAACTTACAGAGTAATAGACATTTTCATTGCGAACATAAATAAATTTTCAAAATTTTGATATCACTTCCGGTTTTGACGCTATTCGCTTCTAAAATATAAAATTCAACTTCCGGAATTTTGAAGATATTTCAAATATTCTTTTTGCAATATGTTACAAATGGTCATACAAAAAACTTCAAATCATAAAATCCGACCCGGATGTAACAGTGAAGCCGCCATATTGATATGTCAAACTTTTGTAAAATTCAAAATGGGGCCTCAGGGTATAAAGCGCTTTTCATAATTTTGATTTTTCTGGATATCACAATCGATTGCGAAAAGAGATTTGGAAGCCGATTTTTGAATTTCGATTTTGCTTTTCTTTTATTTCCGGTTAAAATTTTTCGGTCATGTCAAAAATTTCAAATTGAATCTTACTAGTGTTCATCTGCCCTTTGTAATGATATATATCACTAGATATTTTAATCAAAATTGCGCTTTTTGATATTTGAAAATTTTGTACTTTCTTCTATAGTAACTGTGCGTAATTTTCTATAAATCGAAATGGGGCCTCAGGGTGTAATCCAATTCGTGTAAATTTGATATCTATGGTATCTATCGATTGCTAAATAATATTTGAGAACCGATAAATGTAGTTTGCTCCCCTCAACTGTTGTTGAATGCAATGTGAGTTGAAGCGCTATGTCGAAAATCCTTTTCGTTTGGGCGATCTATATGCAGTTAATTATGATAGGAAATTATGTTACTGTGGCCCAGTTTGCTGCACAGTTTTAGCGTAAAATCAAAACTGTTACGCACTGCATCAGAACCTCGCGAAGCCTGTGGATCTGGCACTGCATTGTTTTGCAAATGACTATTTTTTTTTTTTTTTCTACTTCTGGTCACGCTCCCCAACCAAATCTGCACATACCACAGATTATCTGACATCATTATCTCTTATACTTAGCGTGTCGCTATTGTTTAAATGTAAAATGACGCATCTTCACCCAACCGGAAATGACGTCAAATTTTGACTTTTGTCGCTGACTTTTAGAGATTTTATTTAAAGCATTTTTTAAACTTCCACAATTTTATTGCGATCGATCTGACAATTTACATGTAGATAAACATTTTGATTGCGAACAAAAATATGCTTTCAAAATTTAGATATCACTTCCGGTTTTGACGTCATTCGCCTCAAAACTTCAAATTGCAACTTCCGGAATTTTGTAGATATTTGAAAATTTCTTTTTGCAATTAGTTATAATTGTCCCCGTAAAGATTTTGGAATGACAAAATTTGACCCGGATGTATTGTGTAAGACACCATCTTGATATGACTCACTTTTATAAAACTCAAAATGGGGCCTTAGGGTAAAATTGGATACGCGTAAATTTGATGTTTATGTAAACTGCAATCGATTGCTAACAAAACATGGGAAGCCGATTTTTGAATTTTGTCTTTGTATTTTTTTTATTTCCGGTTTTATGTTTTCAGTAATTGTCAAAACTATTAAGGCTCATATCTAGTGACTTTGACCTTTGGTGACCTTGTGACCTGAACAAAAGTTGTTGCCACTTACGAGATCTATCCGATTATATCTCCACTGTTGTGCATCGTTAACTTCCGGTTCTACAGCCATTGGAAAATCGCGATTTTTAACTTTGAAGAGCTCTGTCACGTGACCTAATTAACATACGACAAAAATTCTTATATATTCTTTGAGTGCATGAAATTTCCTTTTGGTGATATATCACAATTGACATTTTGATCAAAATTGCGCGTTTTAAAAATTAAAAATTTTGTACCGACTTCTATAGTAACTGTGCGTAAATTCACGGTGTCTATAATCTACCGACAGTCACCGTTGCCTTAAAAAAACTTTTAACTACGAATATCTCATGATCTAATGATTGTAAAGACTTGAAATTTTGAACATTATTTAACAATGTAGACATCATCACAGACAAATTGAAATTTTTGAAGTAGGCGTGGAACATCCGGTGTGCATTTACTGTTGCCTGAAATATTTGCATTTGTTACAACCCCATAGTTTTCAATTGTCACCCTAGAAATTTTGCATCAAAATAGATCACTCCTTTGAACAATTTGTGATAAGTTTACAGTTGTTTGCGTTCTTTACTTTAAAAAAGGGAATAGGTTTAACAATTTTATAAATTTTCATTTTTGATCTTTAACATAAATGACCTTGACCTTTGCATGGTCAAAGGTCATTGACTAAGGATGACCATTCTTACCTTGATCTTTGATGTTCGATATATACTTCCGGTTTTGCAGACGTCCAAAACAGCAATTTTCGAAACTTCAAAGGCTCATTTTACTTTTATTTGACATTTGTTGACCTTTTGACCTGAACAAAAGTCGTTGCCCCTTACAAGATATATCCGATAATATCTTCACTTTTGTTGTGCATTGTTAACTTCCGGTTCTACAGCAATTTGAAAATCGCGATTTTTGACTTTGAAGAGCTCTGTCACGTGACCTAATTAACATACGACAAAAGTTCTTATATATTCTTAGAGTGCATGATCTCTCCTTTTTGGTGATATATCACACTTGATATTTTGATCAAAATTGCGCGTTTTAAAAATTGAAAATTTTGTACTGACTTCTATAGTAACTGTGCCTAAATTCACGGTGTCTATAATCTACCGACAGTAACCGTTGCCTTAAAAAACGTAAAGCTGCAAATAACTCATGATGTAATGATTGTAAACTCTTGCCATTTTGAACATTATTTAACAATGTACACCTCATCACAGGCAAATTAAAATTTTTG
>NW_008707106.1:710676-712384 GCF_000327385.1 Lottia gigantea | reverse complement strand
TGTTACGCACTGCATCAGAACCTCGCGAAGCCTGTGGATCTGGCACTGCATTGTTTTGCAAATGACTATTTTTTTTTTTTTTTCTACTTCTGGTCACGCTCCCCAACCAAATCTGCACATACCACAGATTATCTGACATCATTATCTCTTATACTTAGCGTGTCGCTATTGTTTAAATGTAAAATGACGCATCTTCACCCAACCGGAAATGACGTCAAATTTTGACTTTTGTCGCTGACTTTTAGAGATTTTATTTAAAGCATTTTTTAAACTTCCACAATTTTATTGCGATCGATCTGACAATTTACATTTCAAAATGCTGAGATCGTGAGCTTTCCAGTGATATATAACATGCATGCCTTACATGCAAATTCGAAAACCCATTCACTTAACATGGGACTATTATTAGATAAATCGGCTAATTAGATTAACGTGGATGTCAACCCCAATATAAATCAAAGTTTAAGTAATTTTAAAGACACCCTCCCTTTTATATTTCTTTAAAATGTTTTGTGTCAAGTCAAGGTATATAAATAGGTTCTAGGATGGATTGAACCGTGTTATACTGTAAGTTAAGCTTATGAAAGCACATTAAAGGCATACCCCCACTTAATTTCCCAACTTTCTTATTTTTTTTCCAAATTTCACCAAACTTGGTATGTATTTGTGTAATCAAATTCTAAATTTGATGGATATATCGAATTTGCGTAGTGCGCATGCGCATTGCCAACTTTCTTATTTACTATCCGATTTTCATCAAACTTGGTATGTATGTGTATAATCAAATTCTAAATTTAATGGAATTATCGAATTTGCGTAGTGCGCATGCGCATTGCCAACTTTCTTATTTACTATCCGATTTTCATCAAACTTGGTATGTATGTGTATAATCAAATTCTAAATTTGATGGAATTATCGAATTTGAGTAGTGCGCATGCTCATTACCAACTTCCTTATTTCTTATCCGATTTTCATCAAACTTGGTATGTATGTGTATAAACAAATTCTAAATTTGATGGATTTATCGAATTTGCGAAGTGGGCATGCGCATTGCCAATTTTCTCATTTCTTATCCGATTTTCATGAAACTTGGTATGTATGTGTATAATCAAATTCTAAATTTGATGGAATTTTCGAATTTGTGTAGTGCGCATGCGCATTGCCAACTTTCTTATTTCTTTTCCGATTTTCATAAAACTTGGTATGTATGTGTATAATCCAATTCTAAATTTGATGGAAATTTATAATATTTGTTGTGCGCATGCGCATTACCGACTTTCTTATTTTTTATCCGATTTTTACCAAACTTGGTATGTATTTGTATAATTCAATTCTAAATTTAATTGAAATATTGAATTTTTGTTGAGCGCATTACCAACTTTCTTATTTCTTATCCGGATTTCATCAAACCTATTCTTTATTAATTGACAAATATTCTTTTATTCCTAGTAAATATACTTTAAACTCCAGGCACTTTTGGATATTTGCATTTAGAGATGCAGAAAAGTATTTACATAAAGTAATTGCAATAGACCATCTTCGTATGTACCTGAATGTCGTAACCCGCCCTGCATCAGTACTGTTATTAGAACAGTTCTAGTTGCAGTGATACATCGATAAAACGTGTTGCATTTTAAAGTCACAATGGGATTTCTTACCGGAAAGAAAAGCATGTAAACGTTCAATCTTTAAAAAAAATCGTTAAACC
>NW_008707106.1:707359-707817 GCF_000327385.1 Lottia gigantea | reverse complement strand
TTAATGTAAATGACCTTGACCTTTGCATGGTCAAAGGTCATTGATCTAAGATGACCATTCTTACTTTGATTTTTGATGTGCAACATATACTTCCGGTCTACAGACGTCCGAAAACAGCAATTTTCGAAACTTCAAAGGCTCATATTACTTTTATTTAACCTTTGTTGACCTTTTGACCTGAAGAAAGGCTGTTGCCCATTACGAGATATATCCAATAATATTTTCACTTTTGTCGTGCTCCGTTAACTTCCGGTTCTACAGCAATTTGAAAATCGCGATTTTTAACTTTAAAAAAAGGTCTATCACGTGACCTAATTTATCTTTTGTCCTTATTACACGCAATCTATTCTTTCAAATGATATATAACACTTGGTATTATTTAAATTGCGTTTTTTAGGATTTGAAAATTTTTTATTGACTTCTATAGTAACTGTGCGTAATCTTAACGGTTTCTATAT
>NW_008707106.1:704417-707309 GCF_000327385.1 Lottia gigantea | reverse complement strand
CTAGAATTTTGCATAAAAGTAGATCGCAGCTTAGGACAATTTGTGATAATATTACAGTTGTTTGCGTTCTTTACTTTAAAAAAGGGAACAGGTTTAACAATTTTAAAAATTTTCATTTTTGAACTTTAACGTAAATGACCTTGACCTTTGCATGATCAAAGGTCATTGATCTCAGATGACCATTCTTACTTTGATTTTTGATGTGCAACATATACTTCCGGTTTTACAGACGTCCGAAAACAGCAATTTTCGAAACTCCATAGGCTCATATTACTTTTATTTAACCTTTGTTGACCTTTTGACCTGAACAAAGGTTGTTGCCCATTACGAGATATATCCGATAATATTTTCACTTTTGTCGTGCTCCGTTAACTTCCGGTTCTACAGCCAATTGAAAATCGCGATTTTTAACTTAAAAAAAAGGTCTATCACGTGACCTAATTTACATAAGCGAAAATTTATCTTTTGTCCTTATTACACGCAATCTATTCTTTGAAATGATATATAACACTTGGTATTTTGATTAAAATTGAATTTTAAAATTTTGTATTGACTTCTATAGTAACTTTGCGTAATTTTAACGGTTTCTATAATCCAGTGACAGTCACCGTGGCCTTAAAAAAAACTTTTAACTACGAATATCTCATGATCTAATGATTGTAAACACTTGAAATTTTGAACATTATTTGACATTGTACACATTATTACAGACAACACAAAATTTTTGCAGTGGGCGTGGCAAATCCGGGTTACTTTTACCTTTACCATAAATAATTCAAATTGTTATAACTGGAAAAGTTTGCATTTTTCACCATCGAAATTTTACAAAAAATTAAAGCACTTTTTGGGACAATATCTGATAGAGTTACATTTTGTTTAGGCCTTTTAAAAAAAGGGAATAGGATTTACAATTTATAAAATTTTGATATTTTGACCATTTACATGCATAATCTTGGTCTTTAGAAGGTCAAAGGTTATTGATCTACGATGTCCATTCATACTTTTATCTTTGATGTCCGACATATATTTTCGCTTTTACAAACGTCCCAAAACAGCAATTTTTAACACTTTTAAGGCTTATATTCTCTTTTATTTGACCTCTGTTGACCTCTTGGCCGAAACACAAATTATTGTATCTTTCCAAAAATATTTTCATTTTTGTTGTGCGAATTGAACTTTTAACTTTATAGCTATTAGAAAATTCGACTTTTTACTACCGAATGTTAACACCTTTTAGTACCGAATGGCATCAAATCCATGCGTCTTTTCATTACCGAACGTTAAACGGTTTAAACGATTTTTTTTACTATTGAATGTTTACATGCTTTTCTTTCCGGTAAGATATCTCATTTTGACTTTAAAATGCAACGTGTTATCGATGTATCAGGTTGGATGCGCACTGCTTCGGTACCGTTATAACGGTTCTAGTTTTTTTTTTTTTTCGTCTACGGCAGGTCGGTTTTCTCGGCAACGGCAACAGGTACGGGAAAACGGACTTCATGGCGTTTTGTAACTCGTGGCTAAAAACAGTTTAAATGTAAAACGAAAATTTTCTGAGCAACATTATTCAAAATTGCAACAAACGGAAAATGGACTCTAGAGGGCGTGTTTATCAACCGATTTTGATCGGGTTTTCTGCATCGTATTTCTTGTAACAAAGGACAAATGATAGCAGTTGAAAATTTTCGATTTTCGAAAATTCGTTGCATACTTTTTTTTGCCGAAATTAATCGAAAAATACTATTTCGGTTGTTGTCAGAAGGATTGACTTGAAACTTACGTGGTGTAGACTGCCAGCATAGAGACATAAAAGTACACATTCAAATTTTTTTTATCACTTCCGGTTTCGATGTTAGTACTTCCGGTGGTATCAATTCCGGTGGAATTGAGTTATGTCAAAAATAACATATGCATTATATTACCAGCCTTAATACAAACTTATTAAACTAAAAAAATCCGCACCGGAACTAACATGTTGGCCGCCATTTTGGTTTGCCTCATTTTGAAGAAATTGCTATTCAGAGGCCATTTTTCATCCGATTTGCATAACATTTGTGTCAAACGATACGTTTAATGTCTGTCTACAATCCTTAGGCAGCATAATTTTGATTTTCGGTTTTGCCTTTTTTGTACGACCGGATTGTTTTTTTCAAAGTTTGAAGGCGTATATCTGATGACCTTGACCTTTGATGACCTTCATATTTACTGTGATGATAATTTGTGACCTTGTATATCTGATGACCTTTTGACCTTTGGGGTCAGATACCTATTTCCGATTTTACAGGGGTATAAATATGGACCATTTTGAGCCTTTAAAGTGCTCTATCTCGGTCCCCTCATACAGATATGGCAATAATTCTTTCGATTTTGTAATGTAGAGATTCTCAGCTTTCCATAGATATATAACATGCATACCTTACATTCAAATTCAAAACTCCATTCACTTAACATGGGGTTATTATTAGATAAATCGGCTAATTAGATTAACCTGGCTGTCAACCCCAACAGAAATCAAATTTTAAGTTGTTTTAAAGAAACCCTGCCTTTTATATTTCTTCAAAATGATCTTTGTCCAGTTATGGTATAAAATTAAGCTCTCAGGTGGATTGGATCATGTCATATTTTAGTTTAAGCTCACGGCAGCATATTGAAGGTATACCTCCACTTAATTTACCAACTTTCTTATTTACTATCCGATTTTCATCAAACTTGGTATGTATGTGTATAATCAAATTCTAAATTTGATGGAATTATCGAATTTGCGTAGTGCGCATGCGCATTGCCAACTTTCTTATTTACTATCCGATTTTCATCAAACTTGGTATGTATGTGTATAAACAAATTCTAAATTTGATAGAAATATCGAATTTGCGTAGTGCGCATGCGCATTGC
>NW_008707106.1:701601-703772 GCF_000327385.1 Lottia gigantea | reverse complement strand
CTGGGGAGCTTATTTCTCGGTACCAGAAATAGGTACGACAAAACGGACTTCATGACGTTTTCTAACTCGTGGCTATTCACGTATTAAATGTAAAACGAAAATGTTCTGCGCAACCGGAAGTGGGATAGCAAAAAACCGGAAATGGACTGTAGAGGGCGTATTTATCGTTCGATTTTTCTCGGGTTTCCTTTATTATAATTCTTAGTACAAAGGACATATGATAGCAGTTGAAAATATTCGATTTTCCAAAATTCGTTCGATACTTTTTTTTGTCGAAATTAATCGAAAAATGCTATTTCGGTTGCTTTTTGACGGATCGATTTGAAATTTTTATGACATAGACCGTCGGTATGTTCAAATAATTCTGCATAGTCAAAAAATGTTCATCACTTCCGGTTTCGATATTAGTACTTCCGTACGTAAATTCGTACCGGAAGTAACATATAGGTCGCCATATTGGTTTGCCTCAATATACAAAACTTGCTATTTGAGAGCTATTTATTATCCGATTTCAACAATTTTGGTGTTAAATGATAGAATTAACGTTTATCTAAAGCTTGTTGAGGACAGAATTTTGATTTTCGGTTTTGCCTCTTTTGTAAGACCGGATATTTTTTTTCAAAGTTTGAAAATTTTCGATTTTGCCTTTTTTGTACAACTGTATGGTTTTTTTTTCAAAGTTTGAAGGCGTATATCTCATGACCTTGACCTTTGGTGACCTTCATATTTACTATGATGATAAATTGTGACCTTGAATATCTGATGACCTTTTGATCTTTGGGGTCAGACAACCATTTTCGATTTTATAGGGGTTTAAAAATGGTCCATTTTGAACCTTTGCAGTGCTGTGTCTCGTAGCCTAGTAGTGATATAGCAATAATACTTTCGAATTAATAATGCTGAGATTCTGAGCTTTCCAGTGATATACAACATGTCTATGTAACATGCATATTTAAAAATTACATTCGTTTAACATTGTGGTATCAAATTTAAGTTGGTTAATGAGATGTCACGATGTCAGTATAGATAAAATTCCTGAGTTTGACATGTCCGTTAAAGTACCATTCTCCCCAATTTCTATCAGAAAGTTCGTCAACTCCAGGCACTTTTGGATATTTGCATTTAGAGATGCAGAAAAGTATTTACATAAAGTAATTGCAATAGACCATCTTCGTATGTGTGTGGTGTAGACCACCAACATATAGACATAAAAGTACACATTCAATTTTCTTTTATCACTTCCGGTTTCGATGTTAGTACTTCCGGTGGTATCACTTCCGGTGGAATTGAGTTATGTCAAAAATAACATATGCATTATATTACCAGTCTTAATACAAACTTATTAAACTGAAAAAAAACGCACCGGAAGTAACATGTTGGCCGCCATTTTGGTTTGCCTCATTTTGCAGAAATTAGTATTCAGAGACCATTTTTCATCCGTGTTATACTGTAAGTTAAGCTTACGGAAGCACATTAAAGGCATACCCCCACTTAATTTCCCAACTTTCTTATTTTGTATCCAAATTTCACCAAACTTGGTATGTATGTGCATAATCCAATTCTAAATTTGATGGATATATCGGATTTGCGTAGTGCGCATGCGCATCACTAACTTTCTTATTTCTTATCCGAATGTCATCAAACTTGGTATGCATGTGTATAATCGAAACCTAAATTTGATGGATATATCGAATTTGCGTAGTGCGCATGCGCATTGCCAACTTTCTTATTTATTATCCGATTTTCATCAAACTTTGAATGTATGTGTATAATCCAATTCTAAATTTGATGGAAATATTTAATTTTTGTTGTGCGCATGCGCATTACCAACTTTCTTATTTCTTGTCCGAATTTCATCAAATTTGGTACGTATGTGTATAATCCAATTCTAAATTTGATGGAAATTTTGAATTTTTGTTGTGCGCATGCGCATTACCAACTTTCTTTTTTCTTATCCGAATTTAATCAAACTTGCTATGTATGTGTATAATCCAATTATAAATTCAATGGAAATAACCAATTTTTGTTGTGTGCATGCGCATTACCAATTTTCTTATTTCTTATCCGGATTTCATGAAACTTGGTTTTTATTAATTGACAAACATTCTTTTATTTCTAGTCAATAAACATTAAACTCTAGGCACTTTTGGATATCTGAATTTAGAGATGCA
>NW_008707106.1:698413-701321 GCF_000327385.1 Lottia gigantea | reverse complement strand
AAGTAACATATGCATTATATTACCAGCCTTAATACTAACTTTTTAAACTAAAAAAATTTGTACCGGAAGTAACATGTTTGCCGACATATTGGTTTGCCTCATTTTTGTAAAAATTGAAACTCAGAATCCACTTTTTTATTCGATTAGCGTAATGTTTGTGTCAAACGATACATTGAATGTATGTCTACAATTTGATGGGAGCATAATTTTGATTTTCGATTTTGCCTTTTTTGTACAACTGTATGGTTTTTTTTCAAAGTTTGAAGGCGTATATCTCATGACCTTGACCTTTGATGACCTTCATATTTACTGTGATGATAATTTGTGACTGTAATCGCCAGTCTTTATTAATTACAGGGCAATGGAACAAACGAGGTTATTTCTTGGTTTGGTTACTTTAATAAACATCTTGTAATAATATACATCTTAAACTTATCTTAACTTCTTATAACCTTATAAC
Source organism: Lottia gigantea (assembly GCF_000327385.1). Taxonomy (NCBI): domain Eukaryota; kingdom Metazoa; phylum Mollusca; class Gastropoda; family Lottiidae; genus Lottia; species Lottia gigantea. The sequence goes on along the minus strand of NW_008707106.1, from coordinate 700,861 downwards.
CTGTTTCTGAAAATATACAAATTTAACATTGGTAACTAACAAGAAAAACATGACACTTAAAGGAAATACACTGACTAAGTGACTAGTAAAGTTACTCTCTAGGCTAGTATCAGTAATCAAGATAAGCGGACGTCAAGGGAGATTACTCCGTTCTGACAATGGGCTAAGACCGATCATAAATTCTTGCACATAACACAACATCAAATAATGCATAAAATATGCAAGGACGTACAGATAACATAATTAATACGATAAGTAACAAGCCTAAACACTTACGAACATGTTGAACGTCCCCTATCTTAGATTATACAAAGACGAAAGAAATTGGTGTCTCGGATTCGGCATTGGCATGAAAATATCAACAAAAGGGAAAGGACAGGATCATCCAGACCCATAAACAAGCAAATTGAACTAATCGAGTCTAAATTACCTCCCTTAGTTAAAGAAACACAAACTACAAAAAATTAGAACAGATTACTAAATCTGCGCCAATATACACGGCCCCTTTAAATGTGGAACAGTAATGCGAAACATTTAAATTTCAATACATATACTTAACCTCTTAAGTCTATATTAGCAAACAAACAAAACAAATTAAAATATGATCTTAAACAATTGCTTGCAATGCTACTTTAATGTTTCTACGGCTATATTGCTTAGAATATAACTTCCAGTGCCCACTTGAAATCATTTTTTCACCATTATTGTCTTTTAGATTGATTTGAAATTTAAACAGTCCATAACACTTATTATAAGCACTATAACAGTCCCTTTGATTCAGTCTATAAAATTTAACAGTCTTCAGAACTTTCAAGTAACACACATTTCGTAACTGGTCGTTCCAATACAGATGTTTTAGTCTTCAGCTTCACGAATTAAACCATCTTTACCAGGAAGAACTTCCATAATTCGTGCTAAGGACCACATGGATCTTGGTAAATTATCATCAAACAATAGTACGATATCATTAACTTGTAGACCTTCATTGGGTTTTGTCCACTTGTGTCGCTGTTGAAGAAGTGGCAGGTACTCTCTCTTCCATCTCTTCAAGTCTGCCATGTATTGTACTTGTCTCCATCTTTTGCGTGAATATAAATCTGGTTGAACAAAGACTCCGGGTGGAAGCATTATATCAGATCTTAACTGTAAAATATGATTTGGTGATAATGGCTCTAGATCAGTGGCATCATCAGACACTGTAGTTATCGGCCTACCATTAATTATTCCTTCTACTTCACACATGAGAGTTAATAAATTTTCATCATCTAGTACTCTTTCATAAGTGCGTTGAGGACTTTTCTAACAGTTCGGATACACCTTTCCCAAACTCCTCCATGATGAGACGCAGCAGGTGTATTGAATATCCAATCAACATCTCTCTGTAATAGGAAGCCATGTATTTGCTTTTGATTCCATTCTGCAATTGAAGCTTTTAGTTCAGTATTTCCTCCTACAAAATTGGTACCATTATCGCAGCAAATTTCGGAGGGTGATCCTCTGCGTGCCATGAACCTCCTTAGTGCGTTTATAAACGAGTCGGTATCTAGGGAATAGGCTACTTTTATGTGGATGGCTCGGACGGCCAAGCACGTAAATATGCAACCATACCTCTTCAGTTGACTTCTTCCTCTCTTGACGAAAAATGGACCAAAAAAATCTATCCCCACGCAGGTAAAGGGTGGTCTTTCGGCTGTTATTCTTGCAACAGGTAGATCAGCCATTTTTTGTTGAGTAGCTTGAGCTTGTCTCTTTCTGCAATCGAAACATCTGGATACCAATGTGGCGAACTGCAGAGTTGGCTTTCAGAATCCAGTATTTTCTTCGTATTTCTGACAAAACATATTCTCTGTCTGAATGTCCAGTTAATAGGTGATGACAAAACTTGCTATTTGAGAGCTATTTATTATCCGATTTCAACAATTTTGGTGTTAAATGATAGAATTAACGTTTATCTAAAGTTTGTTGAGGACAGAATTTTGATTTTCGGTTTTGCCTTTTTTGTAAGACCGGATATTTTTTTTCAAAGTTTGAAAATTTTCGATTTTGCCTTTTTTGTACAACTGTATGGTTTTTTTTTCAAAGTTTGAAGGCGTATATCTCATGACCTTGACCTTTGGTGACCTTCATATTTACTATGATGATAAATTGTGACCTTGAATATCTGATGACCTTTTGATCTTTGGGGTCAGACAACCATTTTCGATTTTATAGGGGTTTAAAAATGGTCCATTTTGAACCTTTGCAGTGCTGTGTCTCGTAGCCTAGTAGTGATATAGCAATAATACTTTCGAATTAATAATGCTGAGATTCTGAGCTTTCCAGTGATATACAACATGTCTATGTAACATGCATATTTAAAAATTACATTCGTTTAACATTGTGGTATCAAATTTAAGTTGGTTAATGAGATGTCACGATGTCAGTATAGATAAAATTCCTGAGTTTGAC
>NW_008707106.1:647663-698363 GCF_000327385.1 Lottia gigantea | reverse complement strand
TGAAATTTTTATGACATAGACCGTCGGTATGTTCAAATAATTCTGCATAGTCAAAAAATGTTCATCACTTCCGGTTTCGATATTAGTACTTCCGTACGTAAATTCGTACCGGAAGTAACATATAGGTCGCCATATTGGTTTGCCTCAATATACAAAACTTGCTATTTGAGAGCTATTTATTATCCGATTTCAACAATTTTGGTGTTAAATGATAGAATTAACGTTTATCTAAAGTTTGTTGAGGACAGAATTTTGATTTTCGGTTTTGCCTCTTTTGTAAGACCGGATATTTTTTTTCAAAGTTTGAAAATTTTCGATTTTGCCTTTTTTGTACAACTGTATGGTTTTTTTTTCAAAGTTTGAAGGCGTATATCTCATGACCTTGACCTTTGGTGACCTTCATATTTACTATGATGATAAATTGTGACCTTGAATATCTGATGACCTTTTGATCTTTGGGGTCAGACAACCATTTTCGATTTTATAGGGGTTTAAAAATGGTCCATTTTGAACCTTTGCAGTGCTGTGTCTCGTAGCCTAGTAGTGATATAGCAATAATACTTTCGAATTAATAATGCTGAGATTCTGAGCTTTCCAGTGATATACAACATGTCTATGTAACATGCATATTTAAAAATTACATTCGTTTAACATTGTGGTATCAAATTTAAGTTGGTTAATGAGATGTCACGATGTCAGTATAGATAAAATTCCTGAGTTTGACATGTCCGTTAAAGTACCATTCTCCCCAATTTCTATCAGAAAGTTCGTCAACTCCAGCACTTTTGGATATTTGCATTTAGAGATGCAGAAAAGTATTTACATAAAGTAATTGCAATAGACCATCTTCGTATGTACCTGAATGTCGTAACCCGTCCTGCATCAGTACTTTTTTTAGAACAGTTCTAGTTTTGTTTTTTCGTCTACGGCAGGCCGGTTTTCTCGGCAACGGCAATAGGTACGGGAAAATGGACTTCATGGCGTTTTGTAACTTGTGGCTAATCACAGTTTAAATGTAAAACGATAATTTTCTGAGCAACATTACGCAACGTTGCAACAAACGGAAAATGGACTCTAGAGGGCATGTTTATCAACCGATTTTGATTGGGTTTTCTGCATCGTTATTCTTGTAACAAAGGACAAATGATAGCAGTTGAAAATTTTCGATTTTCGAAAATTCGTTGCATACTTTTTTTGCCGAAATTAATCGAAAAATACTATTTCGGTTGTTATCGGACGGATTGACTTGAAACTTACGTGGTGTAGACCGCCAACATATAGACATAAAAGTACACATTCAATTTTCTTTTATCACTTCCGGTTTCGATGTTAGTACTTCCGGTGGTATCACTTCCGGTGGAATTGATTTATGTCAAAAATAACATATGCATTATATTACCAGTCTTAATACAAACTTATTAAACTAAAAAAAAACGCACCGGAAGTAACATGTTGGCCGCCATTTTGGTTTGCCTCATTTTGCAGAAATTAGTATTCAGAGACCATTTTTCATCCGTGTTATACTGTAAGTTAAGCTTACGGAAGCACATTAAAGGCATACCCCCACTTAATTTCCCAACTTTCTTATTTTGTATCCAAATTTCACCAAACTTGGTATGTATGTGCATAATCCAATTCTAAATTTGATGGATATATCGGATTTGCGTAGTGCGCATGCGCATTACTAACTTTCTTATTTCTTATCCGAATGTCATCAAACTTGGTATGCATGTGTATAATCGAAACCTAAATTTGATGGATATATCGAATTTGCGTAGTGCGCATGCGCATTGCCAACTTTCTTATTTATTATCCGATTTTCATCAAACTTTGAATGTATGTGTATAATCCAATTCTAAATTTGATGGAAATATTTAATTTTTGTTGTGTGCATGCGCATTACCAACTTTCTTATTTCTTGTCCGAATTTCATCAAATTTGGTACGTATGTGTATAATCCAATTCTAAATTTGATGGAAATTTTGAATTTTTGTTGTGCGCATGCGCATTACCAACTTTCTTTTTTCTTATCCGAATTTAATCAAACTTGCTATGTATGTGTATAATCCAATTATAAATTCAATGGAAATAACCAATTTTTGTTGTGTGCATGCGCATTACCAATTTTCTTATTTCTTATCCGGATTTCATGAAACTTGGTTTTTATTAATTGACAAACATTCTTTTATTTCTAGTCAATAAACATTAAACTCTAGGCACTTTTGGATATTTGAATTTAGAGATGCAGAAAAGTATTTACATCAATGTAATTGCAATAGACTATCTTCTTTTTTTCTTCATCCCGGGAGCTTAGTTCTCGGAAACGGCAACGGGTACGGCAAAACGGATTTCACCATGTTTTCTAACCTGTGGATTGTGGAATGAATGTAAAACGAAAATTTTCTGAGCAACATGAAGCGACGTTAGCAACAAACGGAAAATCGCATCTAGAGGGGATGTTTATCAACGGATTTTGATCGGGTTTCTTTCATCGTATTTCTTGTAACAAAGGGCAAATGATAGCAGTTAAAAATTTTCGATTGTCGAAAATTCGTTGCATACTCTTTTTTGTCTAAATTAATCGAAAAATACTATTTCGGTTGTTATTTGGCGGATTGACTTGAAACTTACATGGTGTAGACCGCCAACAAAGTGGAATAAAAGCACACATCCAAAATATTTTCATCACTTCCGGTTTCGATGTTAGTACTTCCGGTGGCACCACTTCCGGTGGAATTGATTTATGTCAAAAGTAACATATGCATTATATTACCAGCCTTAATACTAACTTTTTAAACTAAAAAAATTTGTACCGGAAGTAACATGTTTGCCGACATATTGGTTTGCCTCATTTTTGTAAAAATTGAAACTCAGAATCCACTTTTTTATTCGATTAGCGTAATGTTTGTGTCAAACGATACATTGAATGTATGTCTACAATTTGATGGGAGCATAATTTTGATTTTCGATTTTGCCTTTTTTGTACAACTGTATGTTTTTTTTTCAAAGTTTGAAGGCGTATATCTCATGACCTTGACCTTTGATGACCTTCATATTTACTGTGATGATAATTTGTGACTGTAATCGCCAGTCTTTATTAATTACAGGGCAATGGAACAAACGAGGTTATTTCTTGGTTTGGTTACTTTAATAAACATCTTGTAATAATATACATCTTAAACTTATCTTAACTTCTTATAACCTTATAACCTGTTTCTGAAAATATACAAATTTAACATTGGTAACTAACAAGAAAAACATGACACTTAAAGGAAATACACTGACTAAGTGACTAGTAAAGTTACTCTCTAGGCTAGTATCAGTAATCAAGATAAGCGGACGTCAAGGGAGATTACTCCGTTCTGACAATGGGCTAAGACCGATCATAAATTCTTGCACATAACACAACATCAAATAATGCATAAAATATGCAAGGACGTACAGATAACATAATTAATACGATAAGTAACAAGCCTAAACACTTACGAACATGTTGAACGTCCCCTATCTTAGATTATACAAAGACGAAAGAAATTGGTGTCTCGGATTCGGCATTGGCATGAAAATATCAACAAAAGGGAAAGGACAGGATCATCCAGACCCATAAACAAGCAAATTGAACTAATCGAGTCTAAATTACCTCCCTTAGTTAAAGAAACACAAACTACAAAAAATTAGAACAGATTACTAAATCTGCGCCAATATACACGGCCCCTTTAAATGTGGAACAGTAATGCGAAACATTTAAATTTCAATACATATACTTAACCTCTTAAGTCTATATTAGCAAACAAACAAAACAAATTAAAATATGATCTTAAACAATTGCTTGCAATGCTACTTTAATGTTTCTACGGCTATATTGCTTAGAATATAACTTCCAGTGCCCACTTGAAATCATTTTTTCACCATTATTGTCTTTTAGATTGATTTGAAATTTAAACAGTCCATAACACTTATTATAAGCACTATAACAGTCCCTTTGATTCAGTCTATAAAATTTAACAGTCTTCAGAACTTTCAAGTAACACACATTTCGTAACTGGTCGTTCCAATACAGATGTTTTAGTCTTCAGCTTCACGAATTAAACCATCTTTACCAGGAAGAACTTCCATAATTCGTGCTAAGGACCACATGGATCTTGGTAAATTATCATCAAACAATAGTACGATATCATTAACTTGTAGACCTTCATTGGGTTTTGTCCACTTGTGTCGCTGTTGAAGAAGTGGCAGGTACTCTCTCTTCCATCTCTTCCAGAACAAGTCTGCCATGTATTGTACTTGTCTCCATCTTTTGCGTGAATATAAATCTGGTTGAACAAAGACTCCGGGTGGAAGCGTTATATCAGATCTTAACTGTAAAATATGATTTGGTGATAATGGCTCTAGATCAGTGGCATCATCAGACACTGTAGTTATCGGCCTACCATTAATTATTCCTTCTACTTCACACATGAGAGTTAATAAATTTTCATCATCTAGTTTGTTCTTTCATAAGTGCGTTGAGGACTTTTCTAACAGTTCGGATACACCTTTCCCAAACTCCTCCATGATGAGACGCAGCAGGTGTATTGAATATCCAATCAACATCTCTCTGTAATAGGAAGCCATGTATTTGCTTTTGATTCCATTCTGCAATTGAAGCTTTTAGTTCAGTATTTCCTCCTACAAAATTGGTACCATTAGTGCGTTTATAAACGAGTCGGTATCTAGGGAATAGGCTACTTTTATGTGGATGGCTCGGACGGCCAAGCACGTAAATATGCAACCATACCTCTTCAGTTGACTTCTTCCTCTCTTGACGAAAAATGGACCAAAAAAATCTATCCCCACGCAGGTAAAGGGTGGTCTTTCGGCTGTTATTCTTGCAACAGGTAGATCAGCCATTTTTTGTTGAGTAGCTTGAGCTTGTCTCTTTCTGCAATCGAAACATCTGGATACCAATGTGGCGAACTGCAGAGTTGGCTTTCAGAATCCAGTATTTTCTTCGTATTTCTGACAAAACATATTCTCTGCCTGAATGTCCAGTTAATAGGTGATGATGTCTTATTATCAATGTACTGATATGATGATTCTTGGGCTAGATAACTGGGTGTTTGGAGTCAGTTGACAATGAAGAATCTGCCGCCTACTCGTATCAGGCCATTCATATAAATAGGATCCAGTTTTACAATGGAGCTGGATTTCTTGACCCTCATAGTTTGGTCTGGTTTCAAAGTTAGTAATTCTTCTGGAAAACATTCTTTCTGTACATACTTTAATATTTCTTTCTCTGCAGATCTAACTTCTAATACAGTCAATGGTTGAATCTGGCGTTCAGACTGATCTTTACCATTTGGCAGTGGATTATCTCTCTTCATCTTATTAACACAAGCTCTCTTCAAGTTCTTCTTATATCTTAGAATATATGCTATACATCTCTTAAGTCTAAACCATGAAGAGAATTTGTTGAATATTCTATTGACAGTATCTAATTGGTTTTCTTGAACTAGGTAACATTTCTTCTCCATCTTGACTTCAGGATCGTCTAATGATAAATTATCTTCAGAATCCATTTGTTTTGGCCAGTCCTCTTCAGGTAATTTCAAGAAACCCGGCCCCAGTATCCATGTTGATTCTTTATTAACTCTGATGCAGTAAGTCCCCTTGAACTATCGTCACCAGGATTCTGTGTAGTATCTACATAGTACCAGTTTGATGGATCTGAACCTTCTCTTATTGTGGCAACACGATTGGCGACAAACGTATGGAATCTTCTAGTTTGGTTCTTGATGTACTTGAGAACAGAGGTGCTATCTACCCAAAAAACAGATTTCTCGATGGGAAGATCAAGTTCTTGTCCCATCATCTTGTCGAGTCTAACGGAGACTGGCCGCAGACAACTCTAGTCTTGGTATCGTTATCTTCTTCATGGGAATAAGGCGTGACTTGCCGATTAGGAATGAACAGTGTATTCGATCTTCAGCATCAACTAGACGGATATATGAGACTGCTCCATAACCTATTTCCGACGCATCTGAGAAGTGATGTAGTTGATACGAAACAACTGTTCCATAATTAGGTGGCTTGATACAACTCGGAATTTCCAGCTTGGCAAGTTTTTGGTAATTCACCCAACCATTTATTCCATCTTGGTCTGGGGGAACAGACGTATCCCAATCGTAGTTCAATCGACATAGTTCTTGCAGGATCCTTTTGGCTTCCAAAGTACAAGGTCCAACTATTCAAAGAGGGTCAAAGATACTGCTCATTAAGGACAGAATATTTCTTCTGGTTGCTGCTCGTGGCTGTATCGAAATTTCAAATCCAAACGAATCAGTCTCTACATTCCATCGTATTCCCAAGTTTCTCTCTATTTGACTTTCTTCAAACGTATGATTTTTTACTTCAGCTCTTTTTGATTCTGGGATGCTATCGAGTACGTGTTTTGAATTTGAAACCCATTTCGTTAACCGAAATCCTCCATTTGACAGTGATTTGCGTAAACCTTCAGCTATATGTATAGCTTCATCTTTGGTTTTTGTGGACTTCAAGAAATCATCTACATAAAAGTTGATGACTGGATGGTGAGGTAGATAAAAGTTGGGAGTTGTTGACTTAATATTCGAATCTAAAATTTCTGAATAGCCCTTTTCAAGCAAATTATCCATAAACTCTGAGTATTTCTCGAATAAGTAATGGTCAGCGAGAAATCTTCTTTTTAATAGGTTCAACCGGTGCTCGGCCATTATCTTATTTTCAGGTAGGTGAGGTGGATTTATTCTCCAGGGTAAATCGACTTGGTAGTGATTATCTTTTAACTGTACAGATTTCTCCATAATTGACAAAGCCTTATGATCTTCTTGTGACATCTCGTGGTTGACATTTATAATTGAGTCGTTGAATTCTCTGTCACAAAATTCTCGAAATTGTTGACTCAATTCTTGATCACATTTGATGAAGTTACATGAAGGTTGATGATTAACATTTTCTCTACCCAACGGACCATTGATGACCCATCCTGAGTTGGTACGTGCAGCATAGGGTCGTCCATCTTTGCTGTTCTTAACTTCTTTGGGTTCTAAAGCAGAAATGTTGTCATTTCCTATCAATAAGGCAACTTCAGCATTTACTTGAGGTAGATAAATTCCTTGCAGATGTGGCCATCGTTTTATGTCTTCTTGGGTTGGTACATCAGACTTGGAAACAGGAATGCTAGGTCTTGATAGGACCATGGGTAATTCTATCAGGTTGTTTTCACCAAGATCATAAACTTGCAGGCTGATCATCCTACTCTGACTCAGGGTGTTTTCTTTTTCGATGGTTGTCAGCGATATTGTTGTCTTCTTTCCAGATACACCGAGGTCTGCCAATAACCTTTCAGTGCAAAATGATGAATTCGATCCTGGATCTAGTAGTGCGTACACAATCATCGTTTCTCTGATACCAGTTGTCTTGATTTTCACAGGAACTATAGGAAGGCCAATGGCAGATGGTCCTTGGTCAGATGTCGTGTTAGTACAGGAAAATCCGTTCTTGACATTAAGTGTTGAACCGGACGGTTGAGTAGCTGATGAATTTCTTTCCTGTGGCATCTTGTAATAGGTTGTAGCTTCCTGATTGGTGCTTGAATGTTGGTGCAAAATCGTAGCGTGTCTTCTTTGACATACTTGACATCTAGATTGACTTCTGCAAGTCGTAGCTCTGTGACCATGATTAAGGCAGTTAAAACAAAGACCTTTCTGCATAATCATATTAGTTCTTTCTTCTAGGGAAAGCTTCTTGAATTTTTCACAGAACTGTAGATGGTGCCTTAAATTACATATTGGACATAGTGTTGATGAGTTTCCGGTTACTGTACTTGAATAATTTGTCGCTGGTTGTGGCTGGTTACTAACTTGGGTGTAAAAACTGGATTTTGGTTGAAATTGTTTCCGTCTAACTTGTATGTTAACCGGATCTTTGATTGACAAATTGCCAAATACTGGATGAGTAGTAATTCTGGCCTCTCGGTCTACAAACTTCACCAGATCATCTAGAGCTATTTCTCGATCTTGTTGTTCTGTGATGTTATCCGCTGTGTTCGCCAGCGTCTTCTGATGTCATATGGTAGTCGGTTTACTATTTTGCGTAAACTATCCGCACTTTCTATCTTAGAAATGTAGCCAAAATCATACAACATGTTCTTACAAGTCGTTAAAGCTGTAGACAGTTTCTGTGGAGATTCCTCATCTTCTGACTTTATAGGAGGTCCTTGTGTTAATCTGTCAACATAGGCTGAAGCGATGCGGTAATTCTGTCCAAAACGTTTCTTCAACAGTCGTCTTGCTTCGGCATAACCTTCAGTAGGCCTCATAGGTAAACAGCTGCGCATGACATCTTTGACCTCTCCGCCGGTGTACTGGACCAAATAGTACAGTCTTGCATTATCATCTTTAGTTTTTGCTTCAATAATGTTTTCAAAGGCTCTTATAAATCCGTTATATTCAATAGGATCTCCATTAAATACTGGAACTTCAGAATTTGGTAGTGTAAGAGCAAGAGAGTTTTGTTGTTGTTGTTCAATAATCTTGTTCATACAATGGTTTTGAGACATGATAAATTGCTGCAAAATATCTGATTGATTTGGATCTATAGACAATGGAAAGTGTTGTGTCTGGGGTTCTTTCGACTCTACATAGTCATTATCAACAATGCTTTCTTTCTCTAACATCTCCAATTCCTGTTCTGCTTTCAACAATTCGATTTTGGACTTTAAATTCTTAATCATTCTTTCTCTTTCTTCTGTTGCATTACTCCTACTGGCACCAGCTGTAACATTGTTTGTAGAGCTCGCGCTAACAGCACTGACTGGTTCTTCTGGGTATATATCATCTTCAGTTGAGCTGTTGTTTCAAATGTCTTATTATATTTTGCTCCAGATCTTGTTCTTCTGTCAGATGGGTTACTCTGTGTATCAACATCATGGTCTTCAATATCTTGTGACAGGACTTCAATTTCACCATTTTAATTATCTATCTTCACTGTAGAGTTTATACGATCATGTTCAAACTAATGTAATCGCCAGTCTTTATTGATTACAGGGCAATGGAACAAACGAGGTTATTTCTTGGTTTGGTTACTTTAAGAAACATCTTGTAATAATATACATCTTAAACTTATATTAACTTCTTATAACCTTATAACCTGTTTCTGAAAATATACAAATTTAACATTGGTAACTAACAAGAAAAACATGAAACTTATAGGAAATACACTGACTAAGTGACTAGTAAAGTTACTCTCTAGGCTAGTATCAGTAATCAAGATAAGCGGACGACGTCAAGGGAGAATACTCCGTTCTGACAATGGGCTAAGACCGATCATAAATTCTTTTACATAACACAGCATCAAATAATGCATAAAATATGCAAGGACGTACAGATAACATAATTAATACAATAAATAACAAGCCTAAACACTTACGAACATGTTGAACGTCCCCTATCTTAGATTATACAAAGACGAAAGAAATTGGTGTCTCGGATTCGGCATTGGCATGCAAATATCAACAAAACGTGCTCCGGGAAAAGACAGGATCATCCAGACCCATAAACAAGCAAATTGAACTAATCGAGTCTAACTTACCTCCCTTAGTTAAAGAAACACAAACTACAAAAAATTACAACAGATTATTAAATCTGCGTCAATAGTGACCTTGTCTATCTGATGACCTTTTGACCTTAAGGGTCAGACAACTCTTTCCCATTTTATAGGGGTCTAAATATGGACCATTTTGAGCCTTTGCAGTGCTATATATCGGTACCTAATAGAGATATGGCAATAATTCTTTCGATTTTGTAATGTAGAGATTCTGAGCTTTCCATAGATATATAACATGCATACCTTACATGCAAATGTAATTCACTTAACATGGGGTTATTATTAGATAAATCGGCTAATTAGATTAACCTGGCTGTCAACCCCAACAGAAATCAAATTTTAAGTTGTTTTAAAGATACCCTCCCTTTTATATTTCATAAAAATGATCTTTGTCCAATTATGGTATAAAATTAAGCTCTCAGGTGGATTGAATCATGTCATATTTTAGTTTAAGCTCACGGCAGCATATTGAAGGTATACCTCCACTTTATTTACCAACTTTCTCATTTCTTATCCGATTTTCATCAAACTTGGTATGTATTTGTATAAATAAATTCAAAATTTGAAAGAATTATCGAATTAGAGTAGTGCGCATGCGCATTACCAATTTTCTTATTTCTTATCCGATTTTCATCAAACTTGGTATGTATGTGTATAATCAAATTCTAAATTTGATGGAATTATCGAATTAGAGTAGAGCGCATGCGCATTGCCAACCTTCTTATTTCTTTTCCGATTTTCATAAAAATTGGTATGTATGTGAATAATTCAATTCTAAATATGATGGAAATATTGAATTTTTGTTGTGCGCATGCGCATTACCAACTTTCTTATTTCTTATTAGAATTTCACCAAACTTGGTATGTATGTGTATAATCCAATTCTAAATTTGATGGAAATTTTTAATATTTGTTGTGCGCATGCGCATTACCGACTTTCTTATTTTTTATCCGAATTTCACCAAACTTGGTATGTATGTGTTTCATTCAATTCGAAATTTGATGGAAATATTGAATTTTTGTTGAGCGCATGCACATTACCAACTTTCTTATTTCTTATCCGTATTTCATGAAACTTATTCTTTATTAATTGACAAATATTCTTTTATTCCTAGTAAATATACTTTAAACTCCAGGCACTTTTGGATATTTGCATTTAGAGATGCAGAAATGTATTTACATAAAGTAATTGCAATAGACCATCTTCGTATGTACCTGAAGGTCGTAACCCGCCCTGCATCATTACTGTTATTAGAACAGTTCTAGTTTGTTTTTTTTTCGCGGACCCGGGTGCTTATTTCTCGGAAACGACAACAGATACGAAAAAACGGACCGTTCGTAACTCGAGGGAAATTACTTTATGAATGTTAAACGGAAAATTTCTGCGCAACCGGAAGCGAGATCGTCAGATTTTGTCCGGGTTTTGTTTATTGTACTCTATATTACATTACACAAACAACTGTAACTAGAACCGTTATAACGGTACCAAAGCAGTGCGCATCCAACCTGATACATCGATAAAACGTTGCATTTTAAAGTCACAATGGGATTTCTTACCGGAAAGAAAAGCATGTAAAAAATAGTAGAAAAAATCGTTTAAACCGTTTACCGTTCGGTAGTGAAAAGACGCATGAATTTGATACCATTCAGTACTAAAAGGTGTTAACATTCGGTAGTAAAAAGTTGAATTTTTAAATAGCTGTAAAGTTAAAAGTTCAATTCGCACAACAAAAATGAAAATATTTTTGGAAAGGTACAATAATTTGTGTTTCGGCCAAGAGGTCAACAGAGGTCAAATAAAAGAGAATATAAGCCTTAAAAGTGTTGAAAATTGCTGTTTTGGGACGTTTGTAAAAGCGAAAATATATGTCGGACATCAAAGATAAAAGCATGAATGGACATCGTAGATCAATAACCTTTGACCCTCTAAAGACCAAGATTATGCATGTAAATGGTCAAAATATCAAAATTTTATAAATTGTAAATCCTATTCCCTTTTTTAAAGTAAAAGGCCTAAACAAAATGTAACTCTATCAGATATTGTCCAAAATAGTGCTTTAATTTTTTGTAAAATTTCGATGGTGAAAAATGTAAACTTTTCGAGTTACAACAATTTGAATTATTTATGGTAAAGGTAAAAGTTACCCGGATTTGCCACGCCCACTGCAAAAATTTTGTGTTGTCTGTAATAATGTGTACAATGTCAAATAATGTTCAAAATTTCAAGTGTTTACAATCATTAGATCATGAGATATTCGTAGTTAAAAGTTTTTTTTAAGGCAACGGTGACTGTCGGTGGATTATAGAAACCGTTAAAATTACGCAAAGTTACTATAGAAGTCAATACAAAATTTTCAAATTCTAAAAAACGCAATTTTAATCAAAATACCAAGTGTTATATATCATTTGAAAGAATAGATTGCGTGTAATATGTAAATTAGGTCACGTGATAGACCTTTTTTTTAAGTTAAAAATCGCGATTTTCATTTGGCTGTAGAACCGGAAGTTAAGGGAGCACGACAAAAGTGAAAATATTATCGGATATATCTCGTAATGGGCAACAACATTTGTTCAGGTCAAAAGGTCAACAAAGGTTAAATAAAAGTAATATGAGCCTTTGAAGTTTCGAAAATTACTGTTTTCGGACGTCTGCAAAACCGGAAGTATATATCGGACATCAAAGATCAAGGTAAGAATGGTCATCCTTAATCAATGACCTTTGACCATGCAAAGGTCAAGGTCATTCATGTTAAAGATCAAAAATGAAAATTTTTAAAAGTGTTAAACCTACTCCCTTTTTTAAAGTAAAGAATGCAAACAACTGTAATCTTATCACAAATTGTCCTAAGCAGTGATCTATTTTCATGCAAAATTTCTAGGGTGACAATTGAAAACTATGAGAGTTATGACAATTGCAAATATTTCAGGTAAAGGTAAATGCACACCGGATGTGCCACGCCCACTTCAAAAATTTTAATTTGTCTGTGATGATGTGTACATTGTTAAATAATGTTCAAAATTTCAAGTCTTTACAATCATTAGATCATGAGATATTCGTAGTTAAACTTTTTTTAAGGGCAACGTTGACTGTTGGTAAATTATAGACACCGTGATTCTACGCACAGTTACTATAGAAGTCATACAAAATTTTCGATTTTTAAAACGCGCAATTTTGATCAAAATATCAAGTGTGATATATCACCAAAAAGGAGATTTTATGCACTCAAAGAATATATAAGAATTTTTGTCGTATGTTAATTAGGTCACGTGACAGAGCTCTTCAAAGTTAAAATCGTGATTTTCCAATGGCTGTAGAACGATGCACAACAAAAGTCAGGATATCATCGGATATATCTCGTCAGGGGCAACAACTTTTGTTCAGGTCACAAGGTCACCAAAGGTCAAAGTCACTAGATATGAGCCTTAATATTTTTGACAATTACTGAAAATATAAAACCGGAAATAAAAAAAATAAGGATACAAAATTCAAAAATCGGCTTCCTAAGTTTTGTTAGCAATCGATTGCAGATTCTTTAGACACCAAAATCACACAAATCAGATTTACCCCTTAAGCTTAATATCGATTTTTACAAAAATTGGTCACATCAAGATGTCGTCTAAAACATTACTTCCGGTTCAAATTTTTTCATTCCAAAATTGTTATAGGAACAATTTTAACTAATTTCAAAAAGAATTTTTCAAATACCTACAAAATTCCGGAAGTTGAAATTTCAAGTTTAGAGGCGAATGACGTCAAAACCGGAAGTGATATCGAAATTTTGAAAATAGATTTTTGTCAGGAATCAAAATGCTTATCTACTATTAAATTTTTAGACCGATTGAAATGAAATTGTAGAAGTTGAAAAAAAACGCTAAAATTAAAACAAAAAAAGTCAGCGACAAAATTTTATAAAGTGCTATTTTTTAGTCATTGGTTTAAAGTAATGAACAAAACATAGATGCAGAATTAGAGCAGTAATTCGAAATACGTAATGAATGGTTAACGTCATACGTCATTTCCGGTTGGAAGAAAATGCGTCATTTTACATTTAAACAGTAGCGACACGCAAAGTATATGAAATAATAGTGTCAGACAATCTGTGACATGTGCAGTTTTGGCTAGGGAGCGTGACCAGAGGTAGACAAAAAAAAAACTAGAACTGTTCTAATAACAGTACTGATGCAGGGCGGATTACGACATTCAGGTACATACGAAGATAGTCTATTGCAATTAAATTGATGTAAATATTTTTCTGCATCTTTAAATTCAAATATCCAAAAGTGCCCAGAGTTTAATGTATATTGACTAGGAATAAAAGAATGTTTGTCAATTAATAAAGACCAAGTTTCATGAAATTCGGATAAGAAATAAGAAAGTTGGTAATGCGCCTGCGCACAACAAAAATTCAATATTTCCATCAAATTTAGAATTGGATTATACACATACGTACCAATTTTGATGAAATTCGGACAAGAAATAAGAAAGTTGGTAATGCGCATGCGCACAACAAAAATTAACATTTCCATCAAATTTAGAATTGGGTTATACACATACATTCCAAGTTTGATGAAAATCGGATAATAAATAAGAAAATTGGCAATGCGCATGCGCACTACGCAAATTCGATATACCCATCAAATTTAGATTTCGATTATACACATGCATACCAAGTTTGATGAAATTCTTATAAGAAATAAGAAAGTTATAAATGCGCATGCGCACTACGCAAATTCGATATATCCATTAAATTTAGAATTGGATTATACACATACATACCAAGTTTGGTGAAATTTGGATAAAAAATAAGAAAGTTGGAAAATTAAGTGGGGGTATGCCTTTAATGTGCTTCCGTAAGCTTAACTTACAGTATAACACGGTTCAATCCATCCTAGAACCTATTTATATAGCTTAACTGGACACAAAACATTTTAAAGAAATATAAAAGGGAGGGTGTCTTTAAAACTACTTAAACTTTGATTTATATTGGGGTTGACAGCCGGGTTAATCTAATTAGCCGATTTATCTAATAATAGTCCCATGTTAAGTGAATGGGGTTTTGAATTTGCATGTAAGGCATGCATGTTTTATATCACTGGAAAGCTCGGAATCTCTACATTACAAAATCGAAAGAATTATCGCCATATCTCTATTAGGGACCGAAATATAGCACTGCAAAGACTCAAAATGGTCCATTTTAGACCCCTGTTAAATCGGAAAGAGTTGTCTGACCCCAAAGGTCAAAAGGTCATCAGATAGACAAGGTCACAAATTATCATCATAGTAAATATGAAGGTCATCAAAGGTCAAGGTCATGAGATACAAGCGTTCAAACTTTGAAAAAAAAACATCCGGTCGTACAAAAAAGTTAAAACCGAAAATCAAAATTATGCTGCCTAAGGATTGTAGACAGACATTAAAACGTATACACAAAAGTTACGAAAATCGAATGAAAAATGGTTTCTGAATAGCAATTTCTGCAAAATGAGGCACACAAAAATGGCGGTCTAAATGTTACTTCCGGTGCGAATTTTTTTAGTTTAATAAGTTTGTATTAAGGCTGGTAAAATAATGCATATGTTATTTTTAACATAACTCAATTCCACCGGAAGTGATACCACCGGAAGTACTAACATCGAAACCGGAAGTGATATAAAAAAAATTGAATGTGTACTTTTATGTCTCTATGTTGGCGGTCTACACCACGTAAGTTTCAAGTCAATCCGTCCGATAACAACCGAAATAGTATTTTTCGATTAATTTCGGCAAAAAAAGTATGCAACGAATTTTCGAAAATCGAAAATTTTCAACTGCTATCATTTGAACTTTGTTAAAAGAAATACGATGCAGAAAACCCGATCAAAATCGGTTGATAAACATGCCCTCTAGAGTCCATTTTCCGTTTGTTGCAACGTTGCGTAATGTTGCTCAGAAAATTTTCATTCTACATTTAAACTGTAATTAGCCACAAGTAACAAAACGCCATGAATTCCGTTTTCCCGTACCTATTGCCGTTGCCGAGAAAACCGGCCTGCTGTAGACGAAAAAAAAACTAGAACTGTTCTAATAACAGTACTGATGCAGCGCGGGTTACGACATTCAGATACATACGAAGATGGTCTATTGCAATTACTTTATGTAAATACCTTTCTGCATCTCTAAATGCAAATATTCAAAAGTGCCTGGAGTTTAAAGTATATTTACTTGGAATAAAAGAATATTTGTCAATTAATAAAGAATAAGTCTGATGAAATCCGGATAAGAAATAAGAAAGTTGGTAATGCGCATGCGCACTACGCAAATTCGATAATTGCATCAAATTTAGAATTTGATTATACACATACATACCAAGTTTGATGAAAATCGGATAGTAAATAAGAAAGTTGGCAATGCGCATGCGCACTATGCAAATTCGATAATTCCATTAAATGTAGAATTTGATTATACACATACATACCAAGTTTGATGAAAATCGGATAGTAAATAAGAAAGTTGGCAATGCGCATGCGCACTTCGCAAATTCGATAATTCCATCAAATTTAGAATTTGATTATACATATACATACCAAGTTTGATGAAAATCGGATAGTAACTAAGAAAGTTGGTAATGCGCATGCGCACTAAGCAAATTCGATATATCCATCAAATTTAGAATTGGATTATGCACATACATACCAATTTTGGTGAAAATCGGGTAAAAAATAAGAAAGTTGGAAAATTAAGTGGGGGTATGCCTTTAATGTGCTTTCATAAGCTCAACTTACAGTATAACACTGTTCAATCCATCCTAAAGCTTATTTATATACCTTAACTGGACACAAAACATTTTGAAGAAATATAGAAGGGAGTGTGTCTTTAAAACTACTTAAACTTTGATTTATATTGGGGTTGACATCCAGGTTAATCTAATTAGCCGATTTATCTAATAATAGTCCCATGTTAAGTAAATGGGGTTTTGAATTTGCATGTAAGGCATGCATGTTTTATATCAATGGAAAGCTCAGAATCTCTACATTACAAAATCGAAAATTACATATCTCTTTTAGGGACCGAGATATAGCACTGCAAAGACTCAAAATGGTCCATTTTTAGACCCCTGTAAAATCAAAAAGAGTTGTCTGACCCCAAAGGTCAAAAGGTCATCAGATAGACAAGGTCACAAATTATCATCATAGTAAATATGAAGGTCATCAAAGGTCAAGGTCATCAGATATACGCCTTCACACTTTGAAAAAAACAATCCGGTCGTACAAAAAAGGCAAAACCGAAAATCAAAATTATGCTGCCTAAGGATTGTAGACAGACATTAAACGTGTCTTTTGACACAAATGTTATGCAAATCGGATGAAAAATGGCCTCTGAATAGCAATTTCTGCAAAATGAGGCAAACCAAAATGGCGGCCAACATGTTACTTCCGGTGCGGATTTTTTTAGTTTAATAAGTTTGTATTAAGACTGGTAATATAATGCATATGTTATTTTTGACATAACTCAATTCCACCGGAAGTGATACCACCGGAAGTACTAACATCGAAACCGGAAGTAATAAAACAATTTGAATGTGTACTTTTATGTCTCTATGCTGGCGGTCTACACCACGTAAGTTTCAAGTCAATCCGTCCGATAACAACCGAAATAGTATTTTTCGATTAATTTCGGCAAAAAAGTATGCAACGAATTTTCGAAAATAGAAAATTTTCAACTGCTATCATTTGTCTTTTGTTACAAGAAATACGATGCAGAAAACCCGATCAAAATCGGTTGATAAACACGCACTCTAGAGTCCATTTTCCGTTTGTTGCAACGTTGCGTAATGTTGCTCAGAAAATTTTCGTTTTACATTTTAACTGTGATTAGCCACGAGTTACAAAACGCCATGAAGTCCGTTTTCCCGTACCTATTGCCCTTGCCGAGAAAACCGGCCTGCCGTAGACCAAAAAAAATCAATTCGAAAACAAAGCAGGGCGTTCGCTTACGAACGTTACGAAAGTTAAAATACGCGATGTTTAATTAGACGTTAATGCAGTAATATATATCATACCGATTTTGTTTCTATCCACGGCTTTTGCATACAAAACATAAAAGCTTGCTTAGTTAAAAATATTCATATACTAGTAGACTCTTGTTTCCAGTCATACTCATTTAGTCTCGTTCAAAAGTCTCATGATTGCATCTGTTATTCGTGTCACTCGATATGTGTTCCGTGCATGTTCGTAGGCCTACAAAATAAGCTCTAGGATGGATTGAACAGTGTTTTACTGTAAGTTAAGCTTACGGAAGCAGATTAAAGGTATACCCCCACTTAATTTCCCAACTTTCTTATTTCTTATCCAAATTTCACCAAACTTGGTATGTATGTGTATAATCCAATTGTAAATTTGATGGATATATCGAATTTGCGTAGTGCGCATGCGCATCACTAACTTTCTTATTTCTTATCCGAATTTCATCAACTTGGTTTGCATGAGTATAATCGAAATCTAAATTTGATGGAAATATTGAACTTTTGTTGTGCGCATGCGCATTACCAACTTTCTTATTTCTTATCCAAATTTCACCAAACTTGGTATGTATGTGTATAATCCAATTGTAAATTTGATGGATATATCGAATTTGCGTAGTGCGCATGCGCATCACTAACTTTCTTATTTCTTATCCGAATTTCATCAACTTGGTTTGCATGAGTATAATCGAAATCTAAATTTGATGGAAATATTGAACTTTTGTTGTGCGCATGCGCATTACCAACTTTCTTATTTCTTATCCGAATTTCACCAAACGTGGTATGTAGGTGTATAGTCCAATTCTTAATTTGAAGGAAATATTGAATATTTGTTGTGCGCATGCGCATTACCTACTTTCTTATTTCTTATCCGAATTTCACCAAACGTGGTATGTAGGTGTATAATCCAATTCTTAATTTGTACTTTCTTATTTCTTATCCGAATTTCACCAAACTTGGTATGAATATGTATAATCCAATTCTAAATTTTATTAATTGAGAAAGATTCTTTTATTCCTCGTCAATATACTTTATACTCCAGGCACTTGGATATTTGCATTTAGAGATGCAGAAAAATATTTAAATCTATGTAATTGCAATAGACCATCTTCGTATGTATCTGAATGTCGTAACACGCCCTGCATCAGTACTATTATTAGAACAGTTTTAGTCTTTTTTTCTTCATCCCGGGAGCTTAGTTCTCGGAAACGGCAACGGGTACGACAAAACGGATTTCACCATGTTTTCTAACCTGTGGAGAATTGTGGAATGAATGTAAAAATTTTCTGAGCAACATGAAGCGACGTTAGCAACAAACAGAAAATCGCCTCTAGAGGGCATGTTTATCAACCGATTTTGATCGGGTTTCTTTCATTGTATTTCTTGTAACAAAGGGCAAATGAGAGCAGTTAAAAATTTTCGATTTTCGAAAATTCGTTGCATACTTTTTCTTGCCGAAATTAATCGAAAAATACTATTTCGGTGTTATTTGGCGGGTTGACTTGAAACTTACATGGTGTAGACCTCCAGCAAAGTGGAATAAAAACACACATTCAAAAATTTTTCATCACTTCCGGTTTCGATGTTAGTACTTCCGGTGGCATCACTTCCGGTGGAATTGATTTATGTCAAAAGTAACATATGCATTATATTACCAGCCTTAATCCGATTTGCGTAACGTTTGTGTCAAAAGATCTGTTTAATGTTTGTCTACAAATGATAGGAAGCATAATTTCGATTTTCGGTTGTGCCTTTTTGTACGACCGGATTGTTTTTTTCAAAGTTTGAAGGCGTATATCTCATGACCTTGACCTTTGATGACCTTCATATTTACTGTGATGATAATTTGTGAACTTGTCTATCTGATGACTTTTTGACCTTTGGGGTCAGATACCTATTTCTAAATATGGACCATTTTGAGCCTTTAAAGTGCTATATCTCGGTCCCTAATAAAGATATGGCAATAATTCTTTCGATTTTGTAATGTAGAGATTCTGAGCTTTCCATAGATATTTAACATGCATGCCTTACATGCAAATTCAAAACTCCATTCACTTAACATGGGGTTATTATTAGATAAATCGGCCAATTAGATTGACCTGGCTGTCAACCCCAACAAAATTCAAATTTTAAGTTGTTTTAAAGACACCCTCCCTTTTATATTTAAAATTTATTCTATGTCCAGTTATGGTATATAATTAATAAGCTCTCAGTTGGATTGAATCATGTTATACTGAATTTAAGCTCACGGCAGCATATAGAAGGAATACCTCCACTTAATTTACTAACTTTCTCATTTCTTATCCGATTTCCATCAAACTTGGTATGTATGTGTATAAACAAATTCTAAGTTTGCACAAATCGATTCCAAGAATCCATTTTTAATCCGATTTGCGTAACGTTTGTGTCAAACGATCTGTTTAATGATTGTCTACAAATGATAGGAAGCATAATTTTGATTTTCGGTTTTGCCTTTTTTGTACGACCGGATTGTTTTTTTCAAAGTTTGAAGGCGTATATCTCATGACCTGGACCTTTGATGACCTTCATATTTAGTGTGATGATAATTTGTGACCTTGTCTATCTGATGACCTTTTGATCTTTGGGGTCAGATACCTATTTCTAAATATGGACCAGTTTGAGCCTTTAAAGTGCTATATCTCGGTCCCTAATAGAGATATGGCAATAATTCTTTCGATTTTGTAATGTAGAGATTCTGTGCTTGTCCAGTTATGGTATATATTGATAAGCTCTCGGGTGGATTGAATCATGTTATACTGTAGTTTGAGCTCACGGCTCACTTAATTTACCAACTTTCTTATTTCTTATCCGATTTTCATCAAACTTGGTATGTATGTGTATGATCAAATCCAAAATTTGATGATGTATCGAATTTTCGTAGTGCGCATGCGCATTACCAACTTTCTTATTTCTTATTCGATTTTCACCAAACTTGGTATGTATGTGTATAAACAAATTATAAATTTGATGGAATTATCGAATTTGCGTAGTGCGCATGCGCTTTGCCAACTTTCTTATTTATTATCTGATTTTCATCAAACTTGGTATGTATGTCTATAATCAAATTCTTAATTTGGTGGAATTATCGAATTTGCGTAGTGCGCATGCGCATTGCCAACTTTCTTATTTCTTATCCGATTTTCATGAAACTTGGAATGTATGTGTATAATCAAATTCAAAATTTGATGGATATATCGAATTTGCGTAGTGCACATGCGCATTGCCAGCTTTCTTATTGATTATCCGATTTTCATCAAACTTGGTATGTATGTGTATAACCCAATTCTAAATTTGATGGAAATATTAATTTTTTGTTGTGCGCATGCGAATTACCAACTTTCTTATTTCTTGTCCGAATTTCATCAAAATTGGTACGTATGTGTATAATCCAATTCTAAATTTGATGGAAATATTGAATTTTTGTTGTGCGCATGCGCATTACCAACTCTCTTATTTCTTATCCGAATTTCACCAAACTTGGTATGTGTGTATAATCCAATTCTAAATTTGATGGAAATATTGATTTTTTGTTGTGAGCATGCGCATTACCAAATTTCTTATTTATTATCCGGATTTAATCAAACTTGGTCCCAGCAAACATTTCAGATCGGACCTACATCGGGTCGACAAAGACGTCTTAATCGGACCGATATCTATGCACCAAATCGGACCGACAACGGATGTGCAACACGGCGCGAGGTCTAACCTACGTTGGCTTTTGATGTGAAACCGAAATTATCACATCATTGTAACAACTGCACACGTCAATATTACTAACTCACTGAAAATGAAGACAGTCTTGTTGTGAAATAGACTAAATGCGGTCTGTAAAGTGTTAACTCTTGACATGAATTATCTCCCTTTTTGGAACTCTTTATGTAAGAAGGTGTCTTCTCTGTACACCCTTGAAATGTGGTGAAGAAAATAAAATTCGAGTTTAGAGTGTGACTTATTTTCGATTTCCTAGTCGAGTGTTAGCTTTTAAACCCAAACATTTGGTCCGACGAGATGGATTCCTAGTGAATCTGATTCATTTGTAAGTAAAGAATATTAACTTTCCAAAATGAGTGCTAAAGACAAAGAGGCGGGATCCAGTGAAAATTCTGCCGGTTCAGTGATAACGAGTGAACTTGGTTAAAGCGTGCTTAGTTTATCAAAAGTGAGAAGAGTTCGTGGTGGCCACAGGGCATTTGTAAAGAGAACAATACAATCATCTGACAATTCAATTGATGAATTTTCAAATTCATCGCGAGAAATAGAGATTTTAGAAGGTTTCAAAGCAACATTGAGTGAGAAGAAATCAGTCTTTAGAAATCATGATGAGAAGATCCTTGAATTCATTGAAAGTGAAGAAGAAATCATGCATGACATTTCTGACACTTATAAACAGAACTATTTTTAGAATTGAGTCGTGTCTTAATCCGAAACCTCCACAGATTGTGCCTACGGTAGATCATTCAAATAGTTTACCTGCTCCTGATATAGACATTATACCTAGACCAAATAATCCTAAATTGACTGCTATGCAAACCACCCCTCAGTCTCCATCCACGTCGAGACATGTATCCAGACCTTCCCCTCCTCGAACCAGATCCCAGTCCGTTCCCAATGCTACAATTCTAACAACTACCAAACCAGTACCAATCACAACGTCGACGACCATTATATCCGCTACCAAACCGTATTATCACCAAACCAAGGACAAATCATTATGGAAACTACCTGCTCTAAAGAAATCAACCTTAATAATTGGATCATCTAACCTGAATCGAATTACCAAAACCAGTTCAGACACCGAAATACATTCTTACCCCGGTGCCCAAATCCATCACATACAGTCAATCCTGGAATCATACGACCATGATCCCAAACCTACTACCATTATTCTTCATGTAGGCCTCAACAACCGTGATCAGATACCAAAGACCTCCTTTAACCAAGCCCAGAAATTAATCGCCACAGCCAACAAAACCTTCCCAAACTCCAAGATCCTCTTCACATGTATACCCATTTCAAATAAAATCTCGAAGAAAGCACAACAAAACCTCAGCACCCTCAACAACATGATGATGGAGTCCAGTATCAACAGCGCAACAATCTTACCACCCTACGAAGAAGAATTCGAAACAGTTGATAATCTTCATTGGTCTCCAGAAACAGCAAACAGCATTTATTTGTTTTGGATACACCAGCTTCAAGCATCGAGAAGTCTTTGAACTAATTACTGGGGATAAAAAGACTGAGAGGCCACCGCTAGGCCAAACTGTAGTTAACTTGAGCCGCAAAATTCTCACACCCCTTCAGCATTCAATCTTAGACCGTGGACTTAAGTTTATTCCCACACCAAAGATAGCTAACTTGAATTATCTCCGACCATCCATTGAACGATTTCAACGAAATCTTAGCTGCACATATTTTTTTCGAAACCACCCCCCACGTGGTGCTAGAACAATGTTTATTCCTAAATCCACGTGGACACCCCCTCAGGCCGCCATCCATCCTGAAATATTGAAAGCATTTGCTAGTATTAATAGCCAAACAGTGAACCTTTCCATAACACACGAAAAGCCTAATCTCACACGAGTGGAACGTGAAGCGTTAAACTTACTTAAGAAAGACGATAGCATTGTTATTAAAAAGAGTGACAAAGGTTCATGTTGTGTCATTCTGAATAGGGAGGATTACGTTTCAGAAGCAGAGAATCAACTGAATAATCCTAAACATTATGCCATTTTACCGAAACCAATTTTCAAAGAAACTGCTAACATGATTAATAATATTCTTGCCGATTTAGTCAAAACTAGTTATCTCAAACAGAAACAATATGACCTTCTGTCTGCCAAACCTGATTGTCGCGAGAGACATTTGTACACTTTGCCTAAAATCCATAAGAATCCAACCAAGGAGTGGTTTATCTCGAATAAAATCCCTAAAGGCCGCCCGATTATATCTGACTGTGGTAGTGAGTCATATGCAGTGTCAGAATACATTGATCATTTCTTACTACCTCTAGCATGCCAACATCGCGCCTACCTTAAAGACACAACCGATTTTGTCAATAAAATAAAAAATCTTAGAGTTCCCTCTAATGCTATTTTAATTTCTATCGACGTTTCTTCTATGTATACCAATATCGATAACACTACTGGTTTAACGGCAGTTCGTAAAGCTTTTAATAGAAACCCAGATCCAAACAGACCCGACGATGCAATTCTACAGCTTTTAGAGATTTGTCTTAGTCGAAACGATTTCACATTTAATGGTAAAACATATTACAAACTTCAGGGACAGCAATGGGCAAACGATTCGCCCCTTCGTACGCAAACCTTTTCATGGCAGAGTGGGAACGTGAGGTGTTGCCCCTCTGTCCATTTGACCCACTTTTTTACGGACGCTTTTTGGATGACATTTTTATGGTTTGGACTTATTCTATCGAACAGTTTTGGGAATTCTTTGAAATTCTCAACAACCACCATCCTTCTATCAAACTAACCGCAAACGTGAGTTACAAAAGCATAGACTTTCTCGATACCACAGTCTTTAAGGGAGATTCCATAGCAGAAACAAATAAACTGGATATTAAAGTGTATTTCAAAGAAACTGATACTCATCAACTCTTGCACAAGAGCTCCTTTCACCCAAAACATACCTTTTCTGGTATAATTAAGTCACAAGTTTTACGATTTCATCGAATTTGTACAAGATCTTCTGATTTCAACCAAGCCTGTACGATTGTTTTCTCAAAACTGAAAGAGCGTGGGTACTCTAAACGATTTTTACGAAACATAAAAAATTCCACCTTAGCACAGATAGCAGCTAAAAACAGACTTTATGCCGAAGTACCTCCAGGTTTAAGAAGTGCTCCATGTTTGTCCAGTAGATGCAAAACATGTCCCTTTATATCAGAAACTCATTATTTTGTAAGCAACTCTACGAATAAAAGGTACCCGATCCAGGAACATCTAACATGTGAACATTCGAATGTAATATATTTAATTTCATGCAAGAAATGCCCCAAACAATATGTAGGAGAAACTAAGAATAATTTACGAACTCGCTTTAATGCTCATAGGTCAGACATCAAATTAAAGAAAGACAAGCCTGTTTCTAATCATTTCAACCTCGACGACCATTCAATAGACGATCTCACCCTAATCCCAATTGAGCGTATAGAAATTGACTTGCCCGAAGATGAAACTACCAAATTCCGTCAATCTAGGGAGGCCCATTGGATTGAGACATTGAATACAGCAAGACCTATAGGACTAAATATTCATCATAATGTAGGCATAGCACCCTTTGTTGTCCCGTTTAATACAACCAGCAATCGAGCAAGCAAGATAGTTCATGCCCACTATAAGAGCCTTCAACAGAAATTCCCCCATGTCTATAAGCAGAAAATGATAGTTGCATATTCAAAAAATAACTTAAATGATAATATTGTTCATAGTAAACTAAAAACAATCAGTACATAACAGATACTATACTTCTCGCCCATCGGGCAAGTTATTTTTTCTAATTTCAGATCAGAATAAGAACAGAAGAAAACCCTATATCAAGACCCTTAATCCTAATTTCTAAATAAAGTGTCTGCTCCACCCTAGGCCTGTACATTTGGGAGAATCAAACCCTCCCTTCCCCGAAACCTGAATCGTGGCATTCATTTTGGGACAGTTTTGACGCTGCAGTGAATAGTAATGACAGTATTTCCAAGGTTGACAAGTTCAATTATTTGAAGGGACTTTTAGAGGGTGCTACCTCAAAGTGTATAGCAGGTCTATCTTTGACTGAACAGAACTATGACTCAGCTGTTGAATTATTATTTGAACGTTTTGGTAATAAACAGGTTATGATTTCTAGTTACATGGACGCTTTGATTGATTTGTCTCCAGTTTCTAATTCTAATGATATTAAACGTATTCGGTCTCTTTTTGATTCAATTTAAGTTCGTATAATGAGTCTTGGTTCTTTAGGTGTAGATTCAAACAGTTATGGTTCAATATTGGTTCCTCTATTTTTGAAGAAAGTTCCTGAAGAGTTTAGATTGATTATAAGTGATAAAGATAAGTGGAGTATTGATGAGTTGTTGGCTTTGTTAAAAGATGAATTGGAAGCTAGAGAAAGAATCAACCTAATGAATCCTGCGTCCAGTTCTAGTTCAACTTCCAGCCGCCCAAGTTATTCAAGAAAAAACCAGATTTTAGATATAAACCACAACCAACAACTGCATTCCAGTGCCAGTGAGGACTCTTACAATTCAAATAGTAGAACTATTTATTGTGTATTTTGTGGACAGAAACATCAATCGGCTGAACAGTTGTGACAGACAAATCTGCTAGAAAAGGAATTCTTCGTCAAAAGGCTAAATGTTTTATTTGCCTTAGATCCGGTCACGTAATGAGAGATTGTCGAGTTGACTACACATGTTATAATTGTGGTGCAAGGCATAATAAGGCTATATGTGATGCAAACAGACAACATAATACCAATTCCAAATCAGTGACCAGAAATAGTAGTCCGAAGCCCACAACCAATTCCAGTTCCAGTTCAACTATGTGTGTAAATAGTTCTACTTCAGTTCTACTTCAAACAGCTGTCGCTTATGTTAGCAATCCTACTGAGTCTAGTCAGAGTTTGAGGTCAAATATTTTGTTTGATAATTGCAGTCAAAGGACTTATATAACTGAGAAGAATAGAAATAAGTTGAGATTAAATTCTATTGGTCAAGAAACCTTATTGATTAAGACTTTTGGTGATGACACTCCAGGGTTGAGAACTTGTGATGTAGTTCAGCTTTCCATTACCTGTTTCGATGGTATGCAGATATATGTTAAAGCCTTTTGTGTTCCTTCTATTTGTAGTCCAGTGAGTGACCAGAGTATCCAGGTTGCTGTTAATAGATACCCTCATTTACAGAATATACAGTTAGCCAATCCTTCGGACGTTAAAGATTATGATGGTGATATCCTTATAGGTGCAGACTATTATTGGAATTTCTTAAATGGTTTTATTAGAAGGGGAGAGTCTAGTGGTCCAGTTGCATTATTGTCCACTAGGGTGGATAGTCTCAGGTCCTGTTGTTGATTATTCCTTGAATAAAGAGAGTTCAGTAAATCTTGTTTCAACCCATGTACTTCATATCAACTCAGTTAAAGAATCATGTCCAGAAATTCCATTAAAAGATGAAGTTCATAAATTCTGGGATTTAGAGACTATAGGAATCAAAGAAAATGAATCTTCTGTGTATGCAGACTTTATTGAAGAAGTGAAGTTTAGTGAATGTACTCAGAAGTATGAAGTTAAGCTCCCATTTAAAGAATGTCATCCAGTATTACCAGATGGGTACTCAGAGTCCCATCGACTTCGCATCAGGATCAAATAATGTTCAGTCTACGTTTGATTTGTGTAGAAAAGTTAGAGAGAGTTTAATTGATGGTGGTTTTAACATGAGAAAGTGGATGAGCAACTCTGCAGGACTAATGAGTTTGATTGAAAATAGTAACATTTTTTCTGAATGTGAGAAGACTAAGATTCCAGCTCCTAGTATAACTGAAGAAGATCGTGGCTATAGTATGTTCCTACAAGACACTGGTTTTGATTGTTCAAGTGTGTTAGGCCAAAAATGGGACTGTCAATTAGATATGTTTCAGTTTCAGTTTGATAAGGTATTGTCTAATGCAGAACCTATTGTGATATCCAAGAGAAGTATATTGAGTACTACTGCTAAGTTTTATGATCCAGTTGGTTTGATAGCTCCAATAGTTGTTTTGTTCAAGATTGGTTTTCAGTCAATGTGTAAGAAAGGTCTAGATTGGGATGATCCAGTTGATGACAAGTTTTGTGACTATTGAAATGAACTTTTAAATAGTTTGAGTGAAGTAGATCAGATTTCCTTTCCAAGATGTGTATGTGACAATCTTAGTGATGCTGAAGTTCAACTTCATGTATTCTCTGATTCATCAGAAAAAGCTTATGGGTCATGTGTATATTTAAGATGTCAACATCCTTCAGGTCTTATTCATAGTAATCTTATTGCATCTAAAACTAGAGTAGTTCCCCTTAGTAAAACTACAATTCCCAGACTAGAACTTTTAGGGTGTTTAGTATCTGCTCGTTTAGCTAAAAGTGTAGTAGATTGTTTAAATGATATAACAGCAGTTTATTTCTGGTCTGATTCTAGTGTAGCTTTAAGTTGGATTAAGAATGTTCATAAAGAGTTTAAGCAATTTGTTCAAAATAGAGTAATAGAAATTAGAAAGTTGACTTCTGTAGACAATTGGTTTTACTGCAATACTAAAGAAAATCCAGCTGACATTTGTTCAAGAGGCAGTAAAGCTAAGGCTCTTGCTGACAATTATATTTGGTGGCATGGACCTCTATTTTTGACTCATCCCCAAGAATTAGATTTACATTTTAAAGAGCCTGTCCCTAAGAGTGTTGAGATCAGACATAATATTGAAAAATTAATATCTGTTTCTAAGTATAGTTCAATAGATAAATTAATAAGAGTGACAACTTATGTGTTAAGATTTATTAGTAATATTAAAGCTCATATAGACAAGACTGACGGTTAAAAGGACTGTCCTCACCAAAGAAGAGTTAAATTTTGCTGAATGTGTTTGGATAAGAGACATTCAACGACAAATTCTAAATGATGGTAAATTCAAACAACGAAAATTATCTCTGAATCTTCAAGAAGATAAAGACAATATCCTACGATGTAATGGTCGTATCCAGAATTCGAGCTTAGCTTATGACACTAAGTTTCCAGTGTTCCTGCCTGAAAATCATGACTTTACAAAATTAGTTGTTCAGAAGTGTCATAACGATGTATTCCATAATGGTGTTCAAGAAACATTAGTCCAGCTTCGTCCCAAATATTGGATTTGTAGATGACGCCAAGTTGTGCGACAGATAATTCAGAAGTGTGTAGTATGTAGAAAACTAGAAGGAAAATTTTATGGTGTTCCAAGAGATCCTCCTCTTCCAAACTTTAGACTTTTGGATGATTTTGCATTTTCCAACATAGGTGTAGACTAAGCCGGTCCCCTTTTTGTAAAAGACATATATTCAAAATCTGAAGACATGAACAAAGTGTTTATAGCTTTATACACGTGTGCTAACAGCCGTGCGATACATTTAGACTTAGTTCCAGATGCAAGTTCTACTTCTTTTATTAGAAGTTTACAGCGTTTCATGGGTAGACGTGGTATTCCTTCGTTTGTTATTTCAGACAATGGCAAGAATTTCAAAAGCGAAGAGTTGCGTGCCTTTACCAATTCTAAGACGTCTTATAACGTTGAGCGTTCTCCCTGGTGGGGAGGTTTCTTCGAGCGCATGGTGCGTTCAGTGAAAAGATGCCTAAAAAAGATTTTTTTTTTTTTTTTTTGAAAAAATACTTTATTTACATAATGAATTATAACATACCATAATATGATATAATTGAATGAACATGAAATAAACAATATACACTCACTCACACATTTACACTGAAAACATGGTTTATTACAGATTTTGAAATGGGAGATAACTCTAGGTTAGAATTATACACTATACATAAAGTGAAAAAGTCGTCTATTTTGATATTGATAATTATATATAATTGATATTATAATTCCATTTTTTCATGATAGTATCATCTGTTTCATAAGCTTTTACCTCAATAAATGCTATATTCTATGAGTAGCTTTGAAACTTATGTACAGTAGGTAACGATATTTCTAATTTACATTTGTACAAATAATATTTTGCAATATAGATACAATTATTTACAAACAACCATTCATAGAAATTTTTGAAAAGAGATTGATCAGTGAATCCAAAATGCATATTTAACATATTCATTTTCAGATTAACATTATTATTTAAAAAGACTTTTTATAAAAATTCCCAAATTATATTGGCATGAGAACAAAGGATAAAAAGGTGATCCATTGTCTCGATTGTTGAATTACAAAAGGTGCATAAACTTGTATTGCTTAATTTTAGCTTGCATAATTTTTGATTCAGAAATTTAATATTATGACAATATTTATACTGAAAATTTTGAAGTTGAGAGTTTTTACACACAATTCTTATATTTTTAAATATACCTGTTATAAAATCGTCTGTGAATGTTTCACTTAAAAGCGTCTGCCATTTAATTATACCATATGGATATTTATACTTTTGTTTTACATTGAAGTTGTATACATCTTTCGCTGTAATGTTTGTCAGAAATTTTTGGTATATATTTCTTAGTATTCTATTTATATAATCTAAAATGCTCATTTTTTGTAAGATATTTTCAGTATTGGGATTATGTGACCTAAGTTTATTTTTTACCGTATCAATTAGGAATCTAATGTTACTTGTATATCTATGATAATCATCGTAGCCTAAATTAAGAAAATCAGAAATATACACAAACCCTAGATTAATTAAGTTTTTTGAAATAGAAATATTCAAGTTTATCGAAGAATTATACCAGATTATTTGATTTTCAAAAATAGTAGTCTTTTCGATATGTTTCGTAAAAATGCTATGCCAGTTTCTAAAAAGTTCATTATAAAAACGAGATATACACTTCATATCATTATTGTAGTTACTTGCAACAAGTATTGAACTATTGAAAGGGGATAAAATATTAGAAAGTCACTAACCATGTTTGGTCGGGATTTAAAAAGAACTTTTTCAACCAAAAAACACATTTACTTTTTATAAATTCATTTATATCTATCATTCTAAGATAAAAATCTTAATGTTTTTCTTTCTTGAGTATTGTTCATTTCTATTGCCTAAAATAATAGCCTCTCTTGCAAGTGATTTGGCCTCAATGCACTGGTTTCGTAAATCTTCGTTATCTGATTTTAACATTTTATTTTCACTACACATACTATCAATTTGCGCTCTATTACTATCCAATTCTTCTCGTAACAATTGTATCTCATCAAATATTTCGTTTTTTACTTCAGATTTTAATGTTATCCGAATTTCATCTTTCAATTCTTTAATAAGGGTCTCGAAACTTGAGATCGTA
Source organism: Lottia gigantea (assembly GCF_000327385.1). Taxonomy (NCBI): domain Eukaryota; kingdom Metazoa; phylum Mollusca; class Gastropoda; family Lottiidae; genus Lottia; species Lottia gigantea. The sequence goes on along the minus strand of NW_008707106.1, from coordinate 667,701 downwards.
ACGACATTTCAATCATTACAAAAAAGATTTTGGGTACTGCTAAGTTGACTTATGAGGAATTACTGACTGTGTTAATTCAAATTGAAGGAGTCGTGAATTCTAGACCTCTTACATATGTTAGTGAGGAATGTGTTAATTCGTTAACTCCATCCCATCTTGTGATAGGACGTAGAATTATTTCTGAGCCTAATTTGATTATTGATATTCCTCATACTGATAGTGATCAAGTTCATATTAAACGAAAGAAATGTCTGAGTACTGTGTTAGAACATTTTTGGAATCGTTGGAGACACGAGTATTTAACTGAACTTCGTGAGCATCATCGAAATCGTAGTAAGCAAGGTCCTATTATAAGCAATGATGATGTAGTTCTTGTGTACGAAGACAAGATTCCGCGAATGAACTGGAGTATGGCTCGTGTAGTGCGAACTTTAGTAGGAAGAGACAATAATGTTCGTTCAGCAGTTATTCGCGTTCCTAATAAACTTGGTAAAATGATAGTGATGAACCGTCCAATCCAAAAGTTGTTTCCTGTTGAGTTAGTACAGGACAGTAATTAATATTTGTGTCCATAGACTGAATGTGTATTTTAATTTTGTATATTTCAATGTTATTGCTTTGTATTGTAACGAGTTTAGAGTTCAGACAGTAGATTATGAATAGTTTATTGTGCACTCATACCTCTTATCCATTGAGTCGAGCTCGAATCCATCTTTTGATTTCCATTTTCATATTTAGGTATGGAATCATAAGTCAATAGGGGGGAGTGTGTTGTGAAATAGACTAAATGCGGTCTATAAAGTGTTAACTCTTGACATGAATTATCTCCCTTTTTGGAACTCTTTATGTAAGAAGTTGTCTTCTCTGTACACCCTTGAAATGTGGTGAAGAAAATAAAATTCGAGTTTAGAGTGTGACTTATTTTCGATTTCCTGGTCGAGTGTTAGCTTTTAAACCCAAACAAGTCTTAAGTGGCGCAGTATGTTACTCTTGAATAGTAAAAGATTTTAGTTTTGAAACGCTATAGGGATGGATTAAATTGAGATAAATCAGTTTGTAAATATAATATGACAACTCCAAAACTGCAAAACAAGAATACATAATTCAATTAAAGTTATATTGCGCTTATGACGATATTTTCAATCAATATTGAACAGACGTTTTTTTTGCGTACAAGTCGCTTAAGTTTGCCTAAAAAACTTTCAAATACGAAAGCAGAAAAATCCTCAAGTGGTCCAAATTTCTTGACATCTGTGAACATTATAGACCAGCATATCTTTTCCATATACATTTCCAAATTCTGTAACAAAAAGATGAAGTAGTTTATCAGAGTAGCTTAAATATGTTCTAAATAAAAAGGGGCTTGAAAGACAATATATAGAAACAAACAAAAGCATAGAATGACGGTAGTGGTGATAATACCCCGTGTAAACAAACTGGACCTGTATATAGAAGAAATTCAGTTGCTTTCCATCTATCAACCTCCTTCAGTGATCTACCTTTGCGAAGAAATTCACGAGGAAGAAATTTACCTACCTCTATAATACTAACCGATAGTCTCTGGTGTGAGCAGAAAGTTTGCAACATGCCAGAGGGCCTTTGACCCAAAATGAAAGAAGACGTTTCATGACGCCTAGGCACACCAGATGCATGAAATTTAATGGAAACTGACTTACCATTCCAATATTAAGTTCTGTAAATGGATAGGTTGCCAAGTGATGTTCAATTTGGGCCATTTCATCAAACTGTGCATCAGTTCTTAAATCAGAATCTATATCTGGAAAAGTGATTTTGTTGGGATGCTTACCTTTCTGGACACACTTGTCATATCCGAAATAACCACTGTGGCCTTTTACTTGCTTTACATAAGCTCGAGCAGGAGTGTCACATATTACACAAGATATACTTACCTTGAACTTACTATCCAGTTCTGGAACAGAAAAAGGGTCATTTTCAAGCCTTTTCATTTCATTAATGAAGGGAAGCAAGTAACAATTTATATCACTTGGCTTACTATCACCAACATATATTGCCAATCACAAAAGGCTCTGCAGTGTATGGCAATACATGTCTGCCCAATATTGGCCAAAACTGGGTGCTGGAGCTCTTAAAGAGTGGGAGGCCATTATTGTTTACCTGGATTTGAAGATGAGAATCAGTCATAAAACATTGCGCATTATCAGAAATTTGATCCCTCAATCCTACCTCAACTCCAAAATGGTGATAATGGCCATCACAAACTTTACTTACCTCAACATTTTTTACAGTGTGCAACAATGTTCTAGGATCTTTCGGAAGTTGAGGATGGAATGGTTTCAATATACCTAGCAGATCACGCATTGATTTCCCGTGGATACTATGCTTTTTTGACCAATCCGCCAACTGTTTCTTTAGAACTACATCGTTATTGGTGTCATCACAATCAGAATCTGTATCACTGCCAGTATCGAAATCTAAAAAATAATCTTTTACGAAAGAATCTGTGTTGTCTCTGTTTGAATTTGAAGTGGTAGATATACTGGTACCTAAAAAAATATCTGATGCAGGAGCATCATCATGATCTGTAATAGAAATAATAGAATTAGAACTAAATATGTTGTGATGTGAATTAAAGTCTGAATCTTCATAATATGCACCAGTATTCACTGAAAAATCACCACCTTCTAAAACTGGAGAAATAGGCCCACTATGTTTTGTTTCTGTTTCAGCATCCTCGCATCCAGGACTATTATAAATATTTTTCATATGTTTTGAAACATTTGATCTTACATTCCTGTAAGTCTGCCAATAAGATTTAGGCCTATACATCTATGCCTGAAACTGGAAAATGCCATATCAATAAATAAACTGAAATTAGTAAAAAAAAAACAAAACAAAGAAACATTGAAAGGGTAAGGTTATGCAGGTTATCCAAGAATTATGTATAATGCTAGAGAATAAATGTTAGATCTAAAAACTAAGTGAAAACTTGGCACTCACATAAATCAGTCGTTTACCTGTAATGATTAAGATATATTTCTTTTCAATTCTGTAAGATAAAAATTTAAATGTAAATATTGGATTTGATCCTGATAACTCATATGGCTGAAAAGACGCGCGTAAAGTCACGAGCGAGCGGCGTTCCGCAATCTACACGTCATAAAATCTAAATAAAAAAAATATTTCTTTTAATAATCTGACATATTTATGAAATTCGTATTCTAGGAAGGGAATCCCATAAAAAATCAATGAAAAATAATTTAAAATCCATGGTATTTTTTTCGAGCCTGATACTCAATGGATGTACTTGATTTCACATCTACTAGGCCGTAGTAGCGTTAAACGGGCATTATTAGCAATACTAATATCAAAGTGAAGAAACCGAGCTGCAATACCATTAAATATATATGATTTATGAGATCTTTGGTTTCTATGATTAAATGACACGCGAATTTGTACCATTAGTTTGTATTTGAGTTTCATAATTTTCGATTTAAAAACCAATCAAGTTCAGCCGAAGTAGAGATCTGCAATAAACCCTGAATCGAAGTAAACGACGTTGATTATGTGGTCAAAGGGGACAATCGAAAGTTGACCTAATTAGGTTTCGGGGAAGGGAGGGTTTGATTCTCCCAAATGTACAGGCCTAGGGTGGAGCAGACACTTTATTTAGAAATTAGGATTAAGGGTCTTGATATTGGGTTTTCTTCTGTTCTTATTCTGATCTGAAATTAGAAAAAATAACTCGCCCGATGGGCGAGAAGTATAGTATCTGTTATGTACTTATTGTTTTTAGTTTACTATGAACAATATTATCATTTAAGTTCTTATTTTTTGAATATACAACTTGACAGATTTTGACGAAAGTTGGTAATATTATTCATTATCGCCTCAAAAAGTTCAAAAGAGGTGTATGTCTGAAGGTTGAATATTTCATACTGGTGATTGTTACTGTACTGATAAATCTTTTTATTTATAAATCAAAGCTGCCAGTGGGCGTATATGCTTTGCCTAGCAAGCTATATATTGAAGATTAAAACGACAAATAAACATCAGTTATTCTTCTCTGACCTACCAGTATCTCTTGACCTCTCTTGGAGCTACCTCCAATGTGCAATATATCGATACCCAGATAATGCCAGAGTTTAAAGTCGGTAAATTTACTTTTCGATGTATATCACGATTATCGATTATATTCATTTATATATTTACGAAATATAGATTGTTTGGCGCTCAGATTGTTTGCCGCTTAGATTGTTTGACGCTAACATTCGTTGGTGCTTAGATACCCCGTGTAAACAAACTGGACCTGTATATAGAAGAAATTCAGTTGCTTTCCATCTATCAACCTCCTTCAGTGATCTACCTTTGCGAAGAAATTCACGAGGAAGAAATTTACCTACCTCTATAACACTAACCGATAGTCTCTTTATGGTGTGAGCAGAAAGTTTGCAACATGCCAGAGGGCCTTTGACCCAAAATGAAAGAAGACGTTTCATGACGCCTAGGCACACCAGATGCATGAAATCTAATGGAAACTGACTTACCATTCCAATATTAAGTTCTGTAAATGGATAGGTTGCCAAGTGATGTTCAATTTGGGCCATTTCATCAAACTGTGCATCAGTTCTTAAATCAGAATCTATATCTGGAAAAGTGATTTTGTTGGGATGCTTACCTTTCTGGACACACTTGTCACATCCGAAATAACCACTGTGGCCTTTTACTTGCTTTACATAAGCTCCAGCAGGAGTGTCACATATTACACAAGATATACTTACCTTGAACTTACTATCCAGTTCTGGAACAGAAAAAGGGTCATTTTCAAGCCTTTTCATTTCATTAATGAAGGGAAGCAAGTAACAATTGAAGATTAAAACGACAATTAAAAGGAAATAAACATCAGTTATTCTTCTCTGACCTACCAGTATCTCTTGACCTCTCTTGGAGCTACCTCCAATGTGCAGTTGGTCGATACTGAATAATATTACTAAGTTTTGTAAAAATATGTTAAGAATTGTGCCATCTAGAGTGTTAACGAACTAAAATTGAAAAGCTTCATCCTTGAGTGATTACAAACACTCATAAAGAAAAGTCGGTCATTTCAAGATGGCGATGATCATTTTCATCCGGGTCGTTTTTTGTCATTTTAATTTTTTTTGTATAATTAATTCAAATATGGAGGTGATTTTTGTCCGCAATCAAAATATCTATCTGCTTGTAAATTTTCAGATTTTAAATAAAATTGTAGAAGTTGAAAAAAATCCTGAAGTCATCATACACACTTGTTATGTTGTATAAGATATTATAAATCTTCTGAGGTCATATTATCAAGAATCAATTTGCCTGCCACCATTTTGTGATTTGACTCTTCTCTTGTTCAGTCGTTTCTAAGATTGTGACGTCATACTGTAATTTTAATTTTAATGCATTCCACCATTTGTTGTTTGTTTGGTGAAGTCAAAACATTTTTGACGAAACGTTGGGTATTAAAGGATGGTATTTGATGTCAAATTTTATTATTTATTACACCAAGTTGGTTTAAGTAACACAGGAACGACAGAAGATTCTTGCGATGTGGGCATTAGATTTTCCCACCACATTGATCAGTGCTCCAGATATATTTCGAACAAACGTTATTCTTCTGTAATGGCAATATAATTTGGATGGATACGTTATGAACTTGCTAGATTTAGGTTAAAAAGCTGTTTCTATGATGATTAATTCTACGTAAATCCTTTTTTTTTCAGTTCTATGTTTGGCATGTGAGAACGTCCAGATAACTAGACCATCTTTATGTGTGCACAGCTTAAAGGGGAACTGCATTTTTTTATGAATTATAACCTAAAATAAATTTTTAACACAATAATGGAGTTATTTTCATTACGATATTTCATCTCGTTGCTGAGTTATAACGAGCCATTTTTTAATTAACCCTCTAAAAAAAAGATCACTTTGATCATGTAGATACATAAATATAAAAAGCCTACTTTATTATTTAAAATATTTTCAGGTATAATTTACGACAATTTTTGATACTGAAAATGTTTTACAAAAAAAAGCGGAATGCCCCTTTTACGTTTGATCTAGTCGTTAGTAATGAGCTATTTTCAAAAATATCGAAATATCGCCGAATCCTGATATATTAAGGTAGTTAAGTTTTTGTCCCGATAAGATCATCAACATAAAACAAGTAACTTAATATTTAAAACACACGCTCTTTTCATGGCATTCATGGGGTGTTTTTAATGTTTTTGTTATACATATAAAACCATACCTAAGAAATATCGCGCCGTATACTCAAATTAGAGCAGCAGCTTTGAGTACACTGGTCAAACAAACATGGTGTGAATGAGTGTCGGATCATGTAAAAATGCTAATTTATTCATCACCCTGCCTCCCACATTTGGCCCCCAAAGAGGCCCCACATTTCTCGCTAGAGTAAACAAACAGTACAGATTGAACTTCGCCAAACAAATTACTTGTTGCATAGTACCTGTGTATATTTTTTTTTTTGTTGATTTTTTTTTTCGTCCACGGCAGGCCAGTTTTCTCGAAAACGGCAACAGGTACGACAAAACGGTCTTCGTGGCGTTTCGTAACTCGTGGCTAATCCCAGCTTAAATGTAAAACGAAAATATTCTGAGCAACATGAAGCAACGTTAGCAACAAACGGAAAATGGACTCTTGAGGGCGTGTTTATCAACCGATTTTGATCGGGTTTCCTTCATTGTATTTCTTGTACATATGATAGTAGTTGAAAATTTTCGATTTTTGAAATTTCGTTCGATACTTTTTTTCGTCCGAAATTTACTGGATTGACTTGAAACTTATATGGTGTAGAACATCAGCATATTGGAATAAAAGCACACATTCAAAAATTTTTGATCACTTCTGGTTTCGATGTTAGAACTTCCGGTGGTATCACTTCCGGTCAAATTGAGTTATGTCAAAAATAATATATGCATTATATTATCAGCCTTAATACAAACTTAATATGAATAAGGCAATGCCTTAAAATAGAGCGCGGCTTTTCATCCAGACACATTGACTTACCTAATTCTTAAAATGATCTTAAATCCAGGTTTTCTAGCAGTAGGGTGGTTCACTACTACTATGGTCTTATCTTCTAACATTATTACTAGAAAGCAATATGTCCCGATATCCAGGCAATTCATCAGGACATTGCCACGTATTAAGACGTAGGGATTGTCTTTTGATATAAAAAATAATCAAATATAATAGTTCAACATATTAGGTTTATTTATGATGAAATACAGGAACGGCTTATAACACAGTTCAAATCAAATCTTCTCACACCATGAAATCAATGAATAATATTGATAAAGTTACAAGTCACTGTAACTGCGACTGAGAACCGCAACTGGTTAGAAAAAACAGTTCCTGATTGTAACTTCCAAACTGCTGTCAAACCAACAGAACTCTCAAAACGAGCTAAATATTAACAAAAAGTTTTTATAGCATCCATGTGCTTATTTTCAACAGGAAGTACTAATCATCTAGGAACACTAGTCTTTTCCTCCAGACGTAAATGCCAATTCAATAGACAATATAAAAATGCAAGATTATCCAGACCAATTGGATTTAGACCACAAATATTAAATTATTAATAAAATTGGAATTAGACCACAAATATTTTCTTACATTGAAATAAACTTAATGTAGCCACACCAGCCCCTACATAAAAATCCTTAAGGGCGTTTTTATGTAATCACGAAGTAAAAAAGGCTACCATAAGTGGTAAACAAAAAATAATAAACATATGGACCTATTAATCATGTAATTCCAGTAAACAATTTTAGTAACTGGACGTGTTAATATGACGCTAGAATCTTTAGATTCTTCACAATGAGATGGTTTAGCACTTATAGCTACAGTAGAAGCGGTTTTAATCTTAACAGTTCGTACTAATCCGTCATCCGATTTAATAACATCAACGATGCGGACAAGCGGCCACTGACCTCTGGAAAAATTACTGTCTGCAAGAAGCACAACATCACCAATCTGTATGTTGTTACGTTTAATCTGCCATTTACTTCTTTCAATTAAAGTAGGGATGTACTCTTTTATCCATCTGCACCAAAATATATTAGTAAGTAAGGTATTGTGCTTGACGCCACTTTCTCTTTAAGTAGAGTCCTTTACATCAAAAATGCCTGGTGGTAAACTCGAGGATGTAGATCTAAGATGTAGTAAATGGTTAGGTGTAAGTGGCGCTTCATCTGAAACATCATCACTAACTCTTGTAAGTGGTCTGTTATTTAGAATATAACAAACTTCAGCCATAACTGTGGATAAAACCTCATCAGTTACTAACTGGGAACCAATAACCGAACGTGCAACTTGTTTCACTGAACGAACCAATCGTTCCCTTACGCCACCCATATGACTGGCGGCAGGTGGGTTAAATGACCACTTAACATTTTTATCAATACAAAAATTATTAAACTTAGCCTGATTAAAAGATAAAATAGATTCAGACAACTCTTTTTCAGTCTTTGTAAAGTTACTACCGTTATCGATCCTTATCTCTTCAGGATAACCTCTCAAACTTATAAAACGTCTCAAACAATTAATAACAGAATCAGTGTCCAGAGAATGTGCTATCTCAATGTGAACTGCACGAGTAGTATAACAAGTTATCAAACAACCATATCTTTTAACAGTACTCCTGCTTTGTTTTACCAAAAGTGGTCCAAAATAATCAATCCCAACATAACTAAAGGGGGGTTTATCTGGTGTAAGTCGTTGCTCAGGTAAATTAGCCATAAACTGTTCCTCGGTACCTTTAGACCTCCGTTGACAGATTATACACCTACTGACAACTTTACGAACTGCTGATCTACCTTTGACTACCCAATATTTACACCTTAAAGAAGATAATACAGATTCTTGACCTAAATGACCTACATCAAAATGATGTGACCTAATAATCAAGTCTGTTACATGATTTTTATATGGTAATATAAGTGGATGCTTCAATTCACCATCAACAGGACCTTTATCAAGCCTTCCACCAACTCTCAATAGTCCATCTTTAACTTGTGCATCTAATTTTCTTAAACAGGATTCCTTAACACCATCAGGAAATGATTTGGATTGTACAATTTTAATAATATTGCATTCAGCTGCTCTAACTTCATCAACTGACAACTTAGACTCAAATTTAAAACCTTTTCTTAAAACTCTACAACGAAGATATTTTTTGACTCTTATCAATAAAGCAAATACTCTCTTTAACTTTGACCATGAAGAAAATCTTTCAAACAATTTATCAAAAATATCTTTGGCTTCAGTATCATTGGTAATATAAATTTGGACTTCCTTTCTAACTTCAGGATCTGTGTCCTTCAAATCAGGAATACTAACTCTTTCTGGCCAAAACGTTTCTTCTCTTCGTAAAAATTTTGGTCCATGTATCCACCTAGGGTTCTTTAACATAATACGTAGTCTAAGTCCTTTAGACCCATCATCAGCTGGATTAACATCACGATTAACATATCTCCATTCCGAAACTTCTGAACCAATGTGAATCACTGTAATTTGTCTGTCTATTTGATTCGAATGTATGAAATCTCTTCGATTCGTTTTGGATACACTTCAGTACTGACATAGAGTCTGTCCAAAAGGTTACACTGGTAATAGGTAAATCAATTTCATCTTCAATGACTTTCCGCATCTTCACAGATATAACTGCTGCTGATAATTCCAAACGTGGAATTGAAATCTCACGTATTGGGGCAAGTCTGCATTTTCCATAGACGAAAGCACAATGAATGTGATCTCTACCAAATCTTAAATATGCAACAGATGAGTATCCAACTCTTGAGGCGTCAGAAAATATGTGTAATTGAATGTCATCACAGGTTTCAACTAACTTTGGTTTGATTCAACGATCCACTGTAATAGAGCTCAAACCAGCAAGATCTTCCAGCCAACGATTCCATTCAAGTTTGTGTTCAATGCTAATTTCATCGTCCCATCCAAGTTTCTTTCGGCTCAACATCTGCAGGATGAGTTTTGCCTTCATTATAAACGGTGCAATAAACCCAATTGGGTCGAATAATGAATACACCACTGATAAAATCCCACATCGTGTGGAGGCAATATTAGATGAATACATAAGTTTTTCACTGGCTTCCCAACGAAAAGTATCAGATTCTGTGTTCCATTTTAGTCCAAGAGCACTATGGGTAGGCAAATCCATATTCAAATCAACAATAGTTTTGGCTCTTTCTTCTTCAGGTATCATTTCCAAGAGTTCTCTAGAATTGCTGCACCATTTTGTCAGTCGAAATCCGCAAGTGGATAACAAATTAGAAAGTTCATGATACAATTTTAAAGCTGTTTCTATAGAATCAACCGACTTCATTAGGTCATCTACATACATATTATTCTTCACCGACTTCACGGTTTCTTGATCAAATTCACAACCAAAAAGATCTGCACATCTTTTCACACAAAAATTTGCCACACCAGGAGATTAGCACCAAATATATGCTTCTTCATCCGGTATTCTTTAACATCACCATGGTCATAATCGCCATCTTTCCACCATAAAAATCTTAATACATCAGTGTCTTTAGGCTCCACACTAACTTGGTGGAAATGGGCTTCAATATCTGCCGTAAACCCGACATGACCCTGCCTAAATCTAAACAAAACACCAATTAACAAATTAGACAAATCTGGACCCTGTAATAACTGACTATTCAATGAAGTATTATGAAACTTGGCCGCACAATCAAAGACGACTCTGACCTTTTCTGGCTTTAATGGATGAGTTACAGGATGGTGTGGTAAGTACCATATAGGCCTATCCTTAATATGTATATCTTCAAGTGGTATCTTTTCAGCATGTCCCTTGATTAGGTAATCATTAATTGTAGTCTGATACTTGTCAAATAATTCAGGATAATTTTTGAATCTTCTTGACAATCCATCTAGTCTATTTGCAGCTAAAACTCTATTGTTAGGTAAAAATGGTGGGTTATTCCGCCATGGTAAGGAAACTTGAAAATGACCATCTATCAACTTTGAACTACCTTCGATTAAACTCAAAGCTCTCTTGTCTTCAATAGAATAACCAACTTTACTTTCCACTTCCAAGTCACCAAAATCTGTGTTCCATAATTTAGCTAACTGCTGCTTCAAACTATCTTGATTAACAACTGGACTATCAACCTTCAAAAAATTAACAGAAAAATCCTTAGTACAAATTTGACCCATAGGACCTAATACCATCCAACCTAAACTATACTTAATAGCAATAGGATCGTTTTCTTCACCTTGTCTAAAATCAAACGGAATAAATAAACTGGGCTTCTCCCGAACTCCTATAAGCAATGTAACTTCATTCCAATCAAAATCTGGAAATTCAATATCACTCAAATGTGAAAACCCTTTCAAATCCTCAACTTTAGGAATTGATGAACTTGCTATTGGCAAAGAAGATACAGTCCTAACATCATCAAAATTAACAATAGTTTCACCATCTAAAGATTCAACTACAAAATCCACCAATTCACTGTCAACTTTCTGTGAACCAGTAATACCAATTAAAGTAAATGAACTCTTCTTCCCAAATATATTTAACTTATCAGCTACTTTCTGTAAAACTAAAGTTATCTCTGATCCAGTGTCCTGCAAAGCATAAGTATACTTAACAACATTACCACCTTTCTTTCTAATCTTAACTGGAATAATACCAATAGAAATACGACTGTTACCAGCCCCAGTTGCTGCAGTAACAGTAGCTACCGAAATATTTGGAATACCATGCAACAAAGTATTGTGATCAACATCATCACATACCCTACATTTAAAATTAGATTTATCACAAATCTTTCCAGAATGCCTATTTAAACAGACAAAACAGAGATCAGCTTTTTTAACAAACTCGATACGTTCCTTTGTGTTAAGCTCTAAAAACTTAGAACATCTCCAAATAGGGTGTGAAGAAGAACATAAACTACAGTTACTTCTCTTTACAGGATTATTAAATGTCTTCTTACTATCACCAGTATTAGAAGCTTTGGTATACATAAATTGGTTTGGAACCTTTGTTAAAAACCTTCTTAGAATCACTACTATTGTGGTCTGGTTTTCTATTATAGTTCGACAAATCCTCTCCAAACTCATTATTAACTAAACTAGCTCTTTCTTTCACAAAGAACAAAAAGTCTACAAATTTTGGTCTTCCACCTGACTTGATTATTCTACCAGCTATTTCAGTCCATTTAGCACGAAGAAATAAAGGTAACTTTCTATTAAGCTCTATCAAAGTACTCATATGGTTTAAATCCTGAGTATATTCATCACCCATTCCAGTAAGGATTCGTAATGTTATTTCTAATTGTCTTACATAAGTCAATAGATTAGCCCCATCAGCATTTTTAACAGGAGACAAATTGGCTAATTTAAGCATGTGGGCTTTCGCAATGATATGTGGCAAACCAAAGTTTTCACGCAAAGTTTCTTTAGCAGTTTTAAATGCTATGTCATTGGGTAAATTTACACAGCTTTCGATAGCTTCCCTGGCTTTTCCAGAACAGTGTTGTATCAACAGTTGCAACCTGCGGGATTCCTCTGGATTACCATCCTCCAACAAAGTTTCGAAGCCACGAATAAAATTCACATACTCCAAAGGTTCACCATTAAATACTTTATACTCCAATTTTGGCGTTGAAACAACCTGACACAGTTTTTGCACTAAATGTTCTGTAGTATATTTAATGTCACCAGGAGAAGTGCTACTTGGTGCTAACTGGGGAACATGATTGCGATTAACATCATAAATAGATTGTGAATTTTGACACTGAGGCGGAATTACATGACTAATTGGCAAATTATTACTATAAGTTACAGCATTTGACAAAGGATTACTATTTGGCACGTAAGATAAACCATTTGACACATAATTACTATTTGGCAAAGTAAAAGAATACAAATCATCAGCCTTAAAAGGTGAATTAAATGAATAAGAATTTGCGGGTAAATTAACTGAGCTAGATGATATAAATGCAGTATTATGATTAACAGATACATTATCAACATATGAATTAACAGGGTAATAAGCCAAACTGCTACTAACTAAAGGAAATGTATTACTAGATACAGGTGTAGTACTTATAACATTTACATGATTAGAAACAGGCACAGTAGAGCTATAATTAGGCACCGAAAATGAAACATGGTTAGACACAGTAGGCCTACTAAAAGGTGTGCTTATGCTATGACTATTAACATCATTAAACAAAGTTGGGTTTACAACATTGTCTATAACATCATGTTTTTCTTCTGGGTTTTCCATGGAATGACTTAATTCTTCAAAGTCGGCTTGTTGTTGTATCGATAAACTAATCTTGGCTTCTTCCACCTCCAACTGAGCTTCCAACATCCTTCTTTCATTAACAATGGCTATTTCTTTCATAGACAAATCATACATAAACTTAGCATGTTTTTTTCTCTTCTGGGCAATTTCTAACTTTTCCTTTTTACGTAGGTAAGAATTAGTCGATGCACTGCTACCATGATAACTACCCTCAAATATTTTTGGTCTAGGACTTACTTTGTTTTTTACACATTTATAAGAATTAAAGTGTTTATCACATTGCGATTTTTTGAACACTATATTAGTATATTCAGGATCTGACGGTGATTCACTATCTTTTTCAGTTTTATCTACCAGTGTTTTCCAATAACGTTGTAAAACATCATATTTATGTTCAATGTCAATAAATTCTTCATTATTGTTAATTAAAAGGCTTATTTCTTCACACAGTCTATAGACAGTAGAATACAAAACTGGAAGTTCCACCGACATCTCAATTTATAAAAATGTCACTCAAATTTAATATATTTAAAGTCACTCACAGAAGAGGATGTTTTTCTAACTTAATGTCCCGATATCCAGGCAATTCATCAGGACATTGCCACGTATTAAGACGTCTTTTGATATAAAAAATAATCAAATATAATAGTTCAACATATTAGGTTTATTTATGATGAAATACAGGAACGGCTTATAACACAGTTCAAATCAAATCTTCTCACACCATGAAATCAATGAATAATATTGATAAAGTTACAAGTCACTGTAACTGCGACTGAGGACCGCAACTGGTTAGAAAAAACAGTTCCTGATTGTAACTTCCAAACTGCTGTCCAACCAACAGAACTCTCAAAACGAGCTAAATATTAACAAAAAGTTTTTATAGCATCCATGTGCTTATTTTCAACAGGAAGTACTAATCATCTAGGAACACTAGTCTTTTCCTCCAGATTCAATAGACAATATAAAAATGCAAGATTATCCAGACCAATTGGATTTAGACCACAAATATTAAATTATTAATAAAATTGGAATTAGACCACAAATATTTTCTTACATTGAAATAAACTTAAAATGGTAGCCACACAATATTCCCAGTACTCACAATAGTATTTACACTAGACAAATAAACTGTGCTATTAGCCTAGTATTAGTATTACTATACCTAATCTAACTTCCGCTGGTGACTGCGCATATGACCACGTGACAAGTTGTCTTGTCACTTGTCTATCGAGCCATCGAACAGTGAACACTTCAAAACATCATGTCATATTGTTCAAGGACGCAGTAAACATGATGTTGTTTGGGTTATTAAAGCTTGGAGAACAAAATCTATCAAACAAGAACACCGATTTAAAAAAGACCAACCCATTGCTACCCTTTCAAAGGATGAAATTTTCCAAAAAATTAGAGAAATTGGTTTTGGCAGTAGTGTCGTGGTCATCCAGTACCTTTTCTACTGTTAATGTAGTCTTTATCACCCAGACGTCTACAATATGTGTCTGAGAGTTGTTTCGTTTTAATAACTATGAATCAATATATGGCAGCCCCCATAGCCCTAATAATGCCTCAAATTCGGGAAGAATGACGAAACCTTAAAAAAAGACTTGGAAAGTTATGTCAAGAATTCGTTGATTAACGTAAACATTAAAATTTAGCGATTTGATAACGTAAAAAATAACGTTTTCGTTAAAGTGTTTCTCAAAAGCACTCGTTAACTTAACACGTTAACTTTCAAACGTTATTTAACGCTTGTCTTTTACATGTGATTAGCCCTAGATACATTTTCTTCCGGTTGGCCCTTCACATGCGCAACGCGAACTTGACCTCAACATGGCTGAACATGGATAAACAAATCTAAAGAAATAGTCGTCTGAAATCTTTCGCGGTAAGTTTTTATCAATTAAGTTTCTTGACTGATGGCAATGGAGGATAAAAAAAACAAGAAAACCTAAATGGGGAGACAGGGAAATGACAGTCCTTTGTCAATCAGTGGCTGATAATTACCGGATAATAAAAGGTAAGTTTTCGCCGTCCCTGACTCAGGAAAAAAAATTGCAATATGGCGTGAAATTTCTGAAAAGTAAGTAGGCCTATGCCTAGATCACGATCTAGTTGTGCTACTGGTTGTAGATTGAAAGTAGGCCTATGTCAATCTCAAATAGACTCAGTGGCGTATTTTTAGGGGAGGTGGGTGCTTGTGTGTTGCCATGCACCCCCCCCCCCCCCCTGTTGAGCCAAATATTTTGGTCCGATTTCACTCGAAAGTTTGAGCATTTTCATGCCAATGCTCCCCATCTCCATTTCTAAATACACCACTGATAAGGCTATGAGGATTGAAATTTTTTCATTTGAGATAAACACTCTTTATTTTAGAGTAAACGCAGTAACTGTATCCTGTGTTCGAACCCTGGAAGAAGTGAAAAAAAGGTGTCAGGATGCCCAAACCGCTGTCAAAAAAAAAAGAGAGTTAAAAGGAAGAAAGAGATGAATGGTACTGGTGGCTGTTCTGAGCCAGAGCTGATAGTACGTATGGATTGCAGTTTAAAATAAATGCTACACATGGTAGATACGCTACCAGATTTAATTGCAATTTCGTTTCTACATATTCTTGCAATTGATACTTCCACATTTGGCTTGACTACTGTAAAAGGGAATAATTTGAGTGCAATACATTATTTCAGTAATAAAATTGCAGGGATTGAGGGAGCTGTGGATACAAGTTGCCGCCAACCCATGTTGAGTTTGGCTCCACCAAAAAATGGTAACTATTTCTGTTCTTTTTACCAGCGTTTATCAAATATATTTAGAAATAAGAATCTACTTTTCCTGGATCAGTATATTCAAAGATCTCTATAAGAATGCAAGTTTATGCTGTGGCTCTTACATTGTATCCATTTTCAATTCTCTCATTTTAAGTTTTGTATGATTTCAAGCGGTCCTTGATATTCTCCCCTCCTTGA
Organism: Lottia gigantea; assembly: GCF_000327385.1. Taxonomy (NCBI): domain Eukaryota; kingdom Metazoa; phylum Mollusca; class Gastropoda; family Lottiidae; genus Lottia; species Lottia gigantea. The sequence goes on along the minus strand of NW_008707106.1, from coordinate 651,405 downwards.
ATCAAGTTCTGACCTCGTAAATTTTGGTCTCAATAGTTTTATTGGAGTGAAATCGCAACTGATCATTTGACTACTACACACCTATATCATGCTTATAACACTTACCTTTAATTCTTTATTTATATTAAAATATTTCTATCAATACAAACTTTATTGTAGATTGTAAGATTTCTGCGTAGTTCTTGTACTTTTGAAGACTTTTTACATATTCAAGACACCAAAAATGCTATTCCCCCTTAACCTTCCCTTAACTCTTTTTCTTTTCATAATTCAGATGCAAAATATGTTATGCTGAATAAGGTGAAATAACCATTGAAGGTGAGTGTGATAACACCTCAAATGGTTCGTCTCTTGGAGAAGTCCACTACCATAATACTGTTACTCTTGATTTTGCTATGCTTTGGAATTGGTATTATTTATGGATTGTATTCCAAAGTTTTTAAAAAAAACCTTAAAACCCAGAAATTATTCTTTGTCTCAAAGCTTGGGCATCCCTATTTGGCTTGTGATTATGGACATTATTTGGTAAACATGGCGTACTTCGCCTCCCTGTATCAATGGCACACGAGCCTCTATTGCCTTGTTATGTAATCTAAAGCAGGTCTCTATAATTCTTGAACACTTCAGGGGTTTGTATGGAAGGCTGCCTCCTGTCTTATGAATGCATCTGAAAAGAAAAAAGAATTCATGCCATTCGAAAATAGATTTTTTAAAACAATGATAATGATGGTCTACATTCTAATGGAGAATTTTTTCAAATATACATGTAATTTTAATATATGCCAAGAAAAGATTAATTACGGATACCTATACCTGAATCTTGATGACACCAAAAGCCCTTTCCACAACAGTTCTGGTTTTGCAGTGGGCTTTATTATATCTCACTTCTTGAGGAGTAGCTGGATGCAATAACGGCGTCATCAACCACGTTTTCAGGGGGTAACCTGGGTCTCCTAAGAGCATTCCACCTTCAGGAAGATTCATCACAGGTTCTGGAACACTTGAACTTTGTAAAATAAAAGCATCGTGTGTTGATCCAGGAAACCTGCTGTTGATGTTCAGAAATCTAAAAATATATAAAATTTACGGAAAATTTAATTGATTGTGATATTTCTTGACGAATGTATATCAAGGTGCAAACATTTTTGAGGGAAGTAACTCTTAATGGATTGTATACTTACTGGCCACAATTACTGCTGACGAAAGGGCCTAAACTCCTGTTAGGAAATCTATAAACAATAATTATTATCGGCCGAAGCAGATTCCTTTTCAAAAACTAATATAGAGCTGTACCAAGTAAATGTAATATATTAAATGATTTATACATCGTGATACCATATTTTTTAATAAAAAGTATTTGGATTAGTCATAGCAACTGAATTTGAACAAAAAATATAACGATTGTATTCTGTAAATATACAATAATTCTTTTATCATTACCTCATTTTAGCATCTACTACAGCTTGGATGTTCAAGGAATGGAATCCCTTCGTGTCCTCGTGTATTGGACCTAATTCTGATTTCAAAAGTTTCAACCTCGCAAAATGAAGATTGGTGAGAAAACTGCAATTTATAAAATTATTGATTATAGTTTATAATGCAACATTTAAAAAAAAAACATGCCATATAACAGAAGGTTCATAGTGGAATATAAATCTGAATTTTATGTATAACTGAACAAGAGGTGCTGCTGTTTAGACTTACGCCTTCTTTTCAGAGCTTCCTGTGAGGATTCGTGTTGATAGGGGTACAGAAACAGATGTTATGACAACAATGCATTGTTATTTACTAAATAAATGTACTGAACATGAAGATCCAACCAACAATATTGTGTATGGACCATCTACCCAAAAGGTTGAAGGTTGGTGGCGAGAATTGCATCATAGGATGGAGTTATATTTTAAAGAACAATTACACCAGCTCCTAGAAAGTGGCTCCTATGATCCTGAAAATGAAGTTGACAGGTGTGTTATTTGAATTTATATACTGCATGGACATTATAGAAGGCAAAGTCTGCTAATATTTGACATTCTTGTTTCAACATTTGAAACATGTAATTGAAATAAATGAGTTACCGGTACTCAAAATGTGTTAAAAATATCATTAGTAATTTTTTATTTAGTCCTCCTTGAGCAAGCTCTATTTGGTTAGAAGGAACAGTTGGAACATAAATGGTTTTATGTATTACAGTCTTTTTTAATTGTATCTAACTCTTATTATGTGGTCGTATATTGCCATCTCCCTTTTCTGTCGGTCAGTCTTTCTGGCTTGTGAACACAATAGATAATACAGTTTTCAACTGATTTTAATGAAATTTGTTGTGATTATTTATATTATTAATTAAGATCTTGGTATAGCTCTAGTTTGAGGATTTTTTAATGAACGGTTTTGGGTCATAGACCTCATTCACGCGTCATATTGAATCCAGAACGAGGTTGGTGTCACTAACAAAAAAAGGTAACAGCGTGACATTGCAGTAAAATGGCTACCTTCTCAAAATTAATCTTATTTTACATCATTTTACGTCATTCATTCAAATGACGTCGTAATTTGTGTTATGAACAGACGAAACGTGAATAAGGTGTATTGTCCAAGACTTAGTAAGAACGCACCAAAATTTGTTTGTGAACATAATGGAGACTATAGTTTTAGATGAGATCTTGGTCAAGTTCTAGGTTGAATTATTTCGATGAATTTCGGTTTTTCAGTAATTGCCCTTGATTTAGAAACAATGATAGACTTAAATCATGTGTAATGTAGATTGTGAACGCGATAGATGTGGCATTTTATGTCAGAATTTGGTTTAAATCAACAATATCTTTGACAAGTTAGATTTTTGGTGTGATTGGCGACCGCCCTTTGATATACTGAAAATGTATCAGGAAAGTGGGCGTATCTTACTAGGCAACCACTTGTTAATTAACCTGTGTCCTGTTATGGTCTCAATAACAAAACCTTATTAGAATTTTGTTTGTATTTCAGGAAACTTCTATCATTTGTTTTTATTCCTGTAATTCAGAAAGAGTTTGACATCTTTCGTCAAACAGTTTGGAATAACCACAGAGGAAGAAAAAATAGAAACAAAGATCTGCCTTGTGGAATTCCAGAACACATTTATTTATACCCAGAACAATATGTAGGACAGAATGTGTCATATTGAGTTGTCAGATGATTTGCTTTTTGAGGCACTTGAATTCTCAAAACTTACAGGAGGAAGTTGATGATTATATCACCAAGGATTTTCGAGCTCGGTGTGAGCTAATGAGGCTTCACAAGCATTTCTGTATTTGAAACAAAATTTTTAATATAATATCAATGTCCTCTATTGTTCAACATTTCACGATGTTTAACATTTCAAATTATTACAATTGAATTTTTTGATTCATTTCATAACCATATGGAATTGTTTACCTTGTGTCATCTTCCACATTCCCATGGCAGTAACACGAGGTGCATACCCAAGCAACACATCTCACCCCCACTTCCCCAAGTCATCAAATGTATATGCCCAAACAGCTGCAAATTAAAACTAGAGCCGTGCAGACGGGCACTGAGGCAGTGCGTATCACACCTGTAGCATTGAATGAAAATCGAATGCAACATAATCACCATTCGGCAATTCCCGGACAATTCGGCAATCAACGTTAAAGCTGAAGACACATACATGCCTGCTTTGCGGTAAACCGGTACGATTATGCGGTACCGTTGCAGCAGGTATGACACATACGCGCGGTCACTTTGC